>NW_027491539.1:600000-1074619 GCF_021521415.1 Bidens hawaiensis | reverse complement strand
ACCTTTTCTGACATTCCCTTCCTTGTTTACCTCGTTTTTCACCATTTTCGTCTCGTTCGATCCAGATTTGAGCTAGGTGATCCCTAAGCTCATCTTAGGTTCGGTTTATCACCCGATTCCATCCGTATCTCGTGACTTAACGGTTTTAACGGATGTCGGCTCTGACGTTTCGTGACCATAACTAACGGGTTTTTTAACATCATACTATCATTACCTTAGGTTGGGATCGTTTCTTCTTCTATGTTCGGCTAGAGAGAGAGAGAGAGATTGACTAGAGAGAGAGAGGCTTAAGTGTGTGTTTTGATGGTGTATGGAATATGTGTGAAATAAAATTAAATGGGGGTGATTAAAGGTATATATATTTATTGATCATGGGCTGAAGCCCATGGTCTTTTCCTCCTTTCTTTCATAACCCAAGTCCATAACTCCATATCCATTTACGCCAACACTAGCCCGACTCATAATAACTCGTATTTTCATTTATTAACCGAAACTAGAAAAACGGGATGTTACAGAATATTAGCAAAATTTTAGGGATCACATTAATAATTCTGATTTAATTCATAATTGAAAGATTTGGTTGATTACTATCATATCCCTGTGTGTTATATTGCATCTAATGGTCTAGATTTCTTCTTACATTTTTTTAAAAAAAAAATACTTCTATTATAACCTTGCTCTCTCTCTCTATACAATGTTGAAAAAATCGTTAGTCGCTAGTTGAGCGGCGGGTGGTAAGGACCAACGATTAATCAGGATTACTCGAGATTAATCAGATTGAATTTTTTTATATATAATTTTCAGTTATATATATATATATTATAGATTTTTGTATGTAAATTTTTAGCTTCATCTATATATATAAATGTTATATATGTAATTTTTCTTAAGCATCCATGTTTTAACCTAGCTTTTGTACAGAACTAAAACGTGAAAAGCAAGGAAATAAAACAAATAAACACATTGGAGCATGTTAGGCTTAAATTTAATAAAACTATATCTTTAAGGAGAGAAATGTAACTAACTTGCTAAAAAAATTTAAACTAATAAGTAATTACCTAATAAATCAGCCGTGCACATTATCGCGGCGGCAACTCAAACGATGAAATCATTTGATGTCCATCACACATATATACCAGATCTTCATCACAAGTATTCTGGTATGTAATAAATTGGCCCGACTCGCCGGAAACATTACCATGAATCTGGCCGGAATTAAGGCCGATAAACATTTTGTTTGAATTCATCTAACTATGATTCATGTTCGATTTCAGATACATGGGCATCTAACTATGCTTCAAGTGGAAACTTGACGATATCTTTTCATTTGGGGTATAATATAATCACAGGAAATTGTGGATGCAAAGCGTTCTGACCCGCGTGTTTTGTCAGGTATACTAATTATTAGTTCATTAGTTGACTGCTTATTTCTTTGATAGTTTTTTTCCATGTCGAATTAAAATCGGAAATACGTTGTTCAAAGAGGATAAAATATTCAAACTAAAAATACAAAAAAGTTGGAAAAAATGGCCCGTGATTTTTACTGTGCTTTTGGCTCCTCAAAATGGTTTGAGCGGCCACTGGTGGGTGTGAATATAGATCTTAGCTCATTTGGGTCTTTTGTGCTTTATGCGTTGTATATTGTGTTCTTGAAAAGTTGAATTTTGCTTTCTTTAATCTGCCACGGGATTACGTTTTTAATGATTCTCGGTCTGTTGCTCTATTTGCTTTTATCTTCACTTTTCTGCAAACTTTTGATAAAAAAAGACTAGCAGCAACCACATTAACTTTGCAGATAAATTAAGAAACATGGAAAATTCCCTAGAAATCGTGAACAGTCAGTTTTATCTTGACATTCTTACTAATGTTTGAGGCGCTCATTTTTACGGAATTGTTTATGAGGTTAGGAATTAGGATTAGTTCAATCAAGTAAATCAATTAGTGTGCTATTTGTATTTATATACATACAAATCAACACTAATCCATTCACTTGGTTGAACTAATCTTAAAGCATTATCAGCAACCTGTAAATGTGAGTCCTTAAACATTGGTAAGCAACTAAGCATGCCAAAATAAGAGTAATGGTTCATGATTTCCTAAAGAACGACACAATAAACAACCACCATGATCTGCTAGTAATTTCTTTTTTTTTTAACTTGATCTGCAATATTATTGATCTTGTTGTGAAGATAAAAGCAGCTTGACCAACAAATTGAAAATTGTTAACATAGATCCATTGAATTGGGAGATCACAGAAGACAAAATTCTTAGAGTCCAATAACACAACATATAATTATTTAAACCATAAAACACAAAACATACAATGGAGCTAAGATTCTATAGTCAGCCTATCAGTGGCAACTCAGCTATATTGGGGCCTAAAGCAGAGTAAAAATCTGTCTTTTTCCATTGTTCTGCTATCAGAAGTATCATTACATGTAATTTTTAGTGTTTTTGAATCTTTTATTACCAACTATTACATATATTTATTTGAATATTAAATTAATTTAAAAGTATCAACCAGGGCCGTCTTTGAGGCATGGCAGGGTAGTCGACGGCCACATGCCCGACACCCCGCTAGGCCCGAAATATTTTTTTTTTCAAAAAAAAATTATATGTATTTTCATAAAAAACATGTGTATAATCAATGTTTCAACACAATTACATAACCACTAGCTTGGTCTAATGGTAAATGGGTATGACATCTAACCAAAAGGTTGTGGGTTCTAGTCTTATTTGAAACAATTTTAAGCTTATTTTTATATAAAAGTTTTTTACACAACTTAAATCATAATCAAATAAGCCCATTTATAATTAAATTGTTTAAACCCAACAAAATGTTTTTTTTTACTTGAGGCCCAAAAAAAGTTCGCCTTTGGCCCAAAAAATTTTTTGTCTTTTCGGAGCCGGCCCTGGTATCAACTATTATAGGAAATGGTTCTACTTAGTTTAACAACCCGCAAATGATCAAAGGAGATAAACATTGCTTTAATTTCAACATTGAATTGCATGAGTTTAGAAGATGCTCCGTTCGATTTTGGGCTGTCAATTTTCCAACAACCACCATCGCGGATTGTGGTTTAGACATATCCAAAGATGCAGTTTAGTTAATGTAAAACTAAAATGGGTAAAGGACAGAGTGCTAGATGGAGTTGTGACAGGCGAAAGAGAGCTCAGAGCCGCCTGGATTATCATGTCGATCATAGCAGCTAACCGTGATGGTTGCCTTCCAATCTACCGCCTCGCTGGCCGCCAGAGAGGCCAACTTGGTCTCCCCCATGACCTTAAAGTTTCAACCTTTATAAGAAAATACCCAAATATATTTGATGAGTTTCATGTTCCCGACAGTGGTGGCACTCTTGTCCCATGGTTTAGACTAACCCCGGATGCTATAACGCTAAATCAAGAATATATTCAAGTTTTTCAAGAAAATCATAAAGATTTTTTTTATAGGGTTTGCAAGCTTCTTATGCTTACTAAAGGCATGATTCTTCCTATACAAACCATAGATCAGTTAAAATGGGATTTAGGCTTGCCTCATGATTATGTCAATTCTTTTATCCCAAATTACGAAGACATTTTCTCGTTAACTCGTCTGGCCGACGACCGTGCTGGTTTAAAGCTTCTATCTTGGCATAAAGAGCTTGCGGTCTCTCAACTTGAAACCGATGCAATTTCACAACAAATGGAAAAGGATGTCATAACGGGTCGGTTAAGTTTTCGTGTTGGATTTCCAAGGGGATATGGGTTAAAAAGGAAATCTCTCGAGTGGTTAAAAGAATGGCAAACACTCCCGTATACTTCACCGTACACGGATTCAAGTCATTTGGATTCACGAACCGATGTTTCTGAAAAACGAATCGTGGGTATGTTTCACGAGCTATTGCATCTTACTATTCAAAAGAAAACCGAGCGACAAAATGTTAGTAATCTTAGAAAACCTTTAAATCTTCCTCAAAAGTTCACTAAGGTGTTTGAGCGACATCCGGGTATTTTCTATATTTCCAAAAAGAACAACACGCAAACGGTTGTTCTTCGTGAATGCTATGATCGTGATCACCTTGTTCACAAACACCCGGTTTATGAAATTAGGAGTAAGTTTGCATGCTTGATGAAAGAAGGGTTTCTGGGTAGAAGTCGAGGGTTGTATAAGAAACGCACTGACGCAAATTCAGGTGAAAATGATGAATTATGTCATGTTTCTGAGGTTGAATCATGTGAAAATGAAGTTGAATCCGAAAGGGAATCTGAAGGTTATATGTTTTCTGAATATGAATCTGATGAAATTGATGAGACCACCTGTCTTTTCAAATTGTGTGAATAGCATTATGGTGCTTGTTGATGCTGTAACTTATGTTGAGGTGTTGAGTGAATTATATGATGCATAATGGTTGATCTTTGCATGCAACTATTAGGTGTTTAGAGCTTGTATGAGGTAGAAAATATAAATTGTCATTACATTTGTCATGCTAGAATCACATTTCATTCCATTATGTTGTATCTCCTCCCATAACTCATATTAACTATATTAACTTATATTTTAGTGTCAGATTAATTTTGCTTTTACAATTACTGAATTGCCCCATGATCGAGAAAAGATATTGAAATTGGTTAATTATCATATTATTTATTTATGGTATATTGGGTTTTATTAGTTCCAATTATTGTCTTTTGGTCACTGTCGATCTTAACTAACGAATTGACGGTCCCATTTTTTAACGTATTTGTTTCTAACGATTTGCGACTAACAGAATCCTAATGTCGTTAGTTACAGGTCGCTAGAAAAATGTTTTTGCATGAAAAAGTCACATTTTTTGCTGGAAATAATTATTGGTCATGATTTTGGTTTATATATAAGTATATAACTAGCAAAAGTGCCCGCCGCGGCTTCACACAAGTTATCCTTTCATTTTCGTTTATAGTGTTTGATGTGGCGTAAAATGAATTATGAGTGTGAGAGGCACTTGTTATAGCAAAACTTATATTCGATGTAAAATACGATACACAAAATATAAGATTATCATAAAAAAAATTAAACAGAATTACGTATTTTAAGTTAACGAATGTGATTGAACCCGGTCCCTTAGAAGCTTCGCCCTTTATAAGAATTAGACAATTCATACACCACATTTGGAAAATGATCACTTTCTTATTATCTCAATGTATTTTCACCAAATAAACATTAAATGGTTAAATCAAAACACAACGCAAACATGACACAATTTGTAATGAGTGATTTATTCAGTTTCTTTCTTTCTTTTTTTTGTTTAACAAAATTTAGAAAAATATTAAAGAGAATGAAACAAAATAGTAACATTTCTTGTAATTTTAAAAATTAGCCACATTTTCAAGCATGGCCTTATAGAAAGCCAATGGAACTTGGTTAACCATCCTTATCTGCATTCTTAAAATATCATATCGTAGTTAATCATTACCATAAATCCAAATCATAAACATAAATATAAATATAAAATACCCCATCTCTAAAAATGCATATGTGAACCGGAGGCGGTTCGTTTTTTGGAGCGAGTGCAGAAGGTGGTCCACAGTGACTCGCAGAGCCCGATGAACCAAGGATTTATATTTAGTAGAATAGGCTTTGCGATTCAAAAGGGGATAGCGGCGCAGCTTGTTACTCGCTTACCTATTATCCAGATGTAATTTGGTTTGTGTTAAATGTTAATTAAGGTTTTAAACCAAATTATTAAAAAAAAATAACCGGAATGAAAATGGACTACTCATCGAGGCGGTTAGTTGGAGTATGGGTGCCGTAATCAGGAGTCCTTTTAATGGCAGCTCTTCAACTCAGAGAAACTAAACCATCTAGGGAATAACTTCAAGAACCAATAGAAAAAAATGAAGAAGATGAAAGCTAAATTTTTAAAAAGAGTAAAATGTCAAAATCGTCCCTGAGGTTTGGTTATTTTTGTGATTTTCGTCCAAATAGTTTATTTTGTGCAACTAGACCTTTGAGGTTTCTCATTTTTTGCCAATGTCGTCCAAATCGTTAACTTTGTTAATTCTCATCGTTAGTTTAGGGGCAAAACTGTTTTTATCTATTTGTAATTTTTATTATCTTATGTTCTATTATTATAATTACTAGTATTTGTACATGCGTGCTGCCGCATATCACATTTTCGACACCGAACAAAGCAAAGTGTTGGAGACAATCAATTCTAGAAGTAGTTCCAAAGAGATGAGACTTATGAAATCAATGTCCACAAAATCTTCATGTGGAGCAACAACAATTTTTTCGTGTATGTTAATAACAAAATTAACAAAAAACGGATTTAACATAATCTGCATATTAAAGGAAACTAACATGTTTGTGTCTCTCACTAAAATAAGGATTCACGCTTCAATGAGACCAACACCATGATCCATATGATCTAAACAAAAAGTAGTAAGTAATTAAAAAATAACATAAATTGTGTCAGTGGCTTATGATGTCAAGTATGAGTTCCATGACAATCAGGTGGTCAACGTTCAACAGGTTGCCTACTCAATGCTATGAAAATAAATGGCGATAAAATAAGAATAATTTAAAAAAACATATTTTAAATTTGTTAAATAATACAATAATGTATTTTGTTAAAGAATAAAGACTTCATAATCTCTTCCCCTTTTAATTTAAATAATGAGTCGTTTAACGTTAAAAAGACGCTACTTTGAATAACAATTTGTAAAAAAAAACTTGATGATAATAAAAAAAATTCAAGTGCATTCAAGGAGTGAAAACCAAAACCAAACTTCTTGCAATTCACCTTGTCATGGAATTATAAAATTACTTTAGTATCCATCACTCCTCCTTTATATATATAATATAGGGATTACTTCATAAAATAGTAATCAATATTAAAAATTGTTCCAATCAGGTCACTTATAAAAACTTTTGTTCCAATCAGGTCATTAAACTTTTATTTTTGTTTCAATTCTATATATTTTACATGGATAGCAGGTAATTTAAGTTTTTTTTAGATTTTTCAATGTTTTTACTTTGCATAATAACTTTTAAAGGTTACGAAAATTAGCAAAATGCGAAATATAATTTCAAAATTCTGAAAATTTGCAAAAAAAAAGTTTGAAAATTGCAATAAATTACAAAAATTGTAAAAAAAAATTAAAATTTTTCAAAACGGGTCGGAACGGGTTAGGATCAACAGATTCGGGTTAGAACATGTCAAGGTCGGAACGGGTCAAACGGGTTTCGGGTCAGTTTTTTTTTAACCAACGAATCAACGCGTTTTCAACACGTTAAAGCTCGTTTTAACAGCAAAAGCTTGTTTCGGTTCGTTTTAGCACTTAACAGCTCGTTTAAGCGACTTTTCAGCTTGTTTTAACACCTAACAGCTCGTTTAAGCGATTTTTCAGCTCGTTTCAGCACTTAACAGCTCGTTTAAGCGATTTTTCGGCACCTAACAGCTCGTTTAAGCGATTTTCAGCTCGTTCCAGCACCTAACAGCTCGTTTAAGCGATTTTTCAAGTCGTTTCAGCACCTAACAGCTCGTTTAAGCAATTTTTCAGGTCGTTTCAGCACCTAACAGCTCGTTTAAGCGATTTTTCAGCTCGTTTCAGCACCTAACAGCTTGTTTAAGCGACTTTTCAGCTCGTTTCAGCACCTAACAGATCGTTTAAGCGACTTTCAGCTCGTTTCAGCAACTAACAGCTCGTTTAAGCGATTTTTCAGGTCATTTCAGCACCTAACAACTCGTTTAAGCGATTTTTCAGGTCATTTCAGCACCTAACAGCTCGTTAAAGGGATTTTTCAGTTCGTTTCAGCACCTAACAATGATTTAGAAACGGGCTTCGAGCCGGAACGAACTGAAAACTCGCTTAAACGAGTTGTTAGGTGCTGAAACGAACTGAAAAATCGCTTAAACGAGCTGTTAGGTGCTGAAACGAGCTGAAAATCGCTTAAACGAGATGTTGGGTGCTGAAATGAGCTGAAAAATCGCTTACACCAGCTGTTAGGTGCTGAAACGAGCTGAAAACTCGCTTAAACGAGCTGTCAGGTGCTGAAACGAGCTGAAAACTCGCTTAAACGAGCTGTTGGGTGCTAAAACGAGCTGTTAGGTGTTGAAACGAACTGAAAAATCGATTAAACGAGCTGTTAGGTGCTGAAACGAGCTGAATAATCGCTTAAACGAGCTGTTAGGTGCTGAAATGAGCTGAAAATCGCTTAAACAAGTTGTTAGGTGCTGAAACGAGCTGAAAAATCGCTTAAACGAGCTGTTAGGTGCTGAAACGAGCTGAAAATCGCATAAACGAGCTGTTAGGTGCCGAAACGAGCTGAAAATCGCTTAAACGAGCTGTTAGGTGCTGAAACGAGCTGAAAATCGCTTAAACGAGCTGTCAGGTGCTGAAACGAGCTGAAAATCGCTTAAACGAGCTGTTAGGTGCTGAAACGAGCTGAAAAATTGCTTAAACGAACTGTTAGGTGCTTAAACGACTTGAAAAATCGCTTAAACGAGCTGTTAGGTTCTTAAACGAGCTGAAAAATAGCTTAAACGAGTTGTTAGGTGCTGAAACGAACTGAAAAAATCGCTTAAACGAGCTGTAAAGTGTTGAAAACGCGCTTATTAGTTGGTAAAAAAAAAGCGGACCCGAAACCCATTTTGACCAGTTCCGATCTTGACCCGTTCTAACCCGAACATGTTGATCCTAACCCGTTCCGACCCGTTTTGAACATTTTTTTATTTTTTATTTTTCAAATTGTGCAATTTATTGCAATTTTCCGAATTTCTTTTGCAAATTTTCGGAATTTATAAATTATATTTCGTATTTTTACTAATTTTCGCAACCTTTAAAAGTTTAAAAGTTATTGTTATTATGCAAAGTAAAAAAATTGAAAAATAAAAAAATAAACCTAGATTACCTGCTATACATGTAAAATATCTATGATTGAAACAAAAATGAAAGTTCAATGAACTGATTGGAACAAAAGTTTTTATTAGTGACCTGATTAGAACAACTTTCAAATTTGATTACTATTCTATAGAGTAAGATTTGTTTCAAGGTTTTCTAAGAGAATAAATGTTTTCTATATTAAGATTAAGAGTTTTGTTTCAAGGTTTTCTAAGAGAATAATGTATGTGGAGCTAAAGTCAACATTACGTATATGTTTCTTTTAACAGCTTTTATAAAAATACATATTAAATTCATCTAAAACCTCATCATGGAGGGGGACACCAATATTGTTATACCAAAGCCCGTTGGTACTATAAGTATAGAAAAGATATGAGTGGAAATTGGAAAACTGCAACCACGGTCTCATATTCCCTTTGATGCAAAACCCTTTTATTGGAGGACAACTTGTTGTGGCACATACTAGCCAGTCGGGAAAGTGATACATTAAGAGGAAAAAGAGGAGGCAATGTTGTATATGGTCCTGATCACGTCAACTTTTCCCTTTCCGATAATCAATCTTTGTAGAAAGGGTGTATAAGTATTACGCCAAATGAATAAGTATTGAGTCAACCGTTGTTGTAGGGGCGGCTATGATTATAAAGGCTTCTTTACTAGCAGTTATACTCCATTATCTAAACTATATATAATGAAGCAAAGATGGGCAAATTAAGACGGTGAAATTTAAGGGATTTACAAATTTTCAAGCACATGGCATAACATAAAATGATGACAAATTGGTCATTCTAACATTAATCTCATGTGTCTTTGATTTTTTTCCAAAATAGTTGCAACATTACCCCTTTAACTTTAATAAAATTTTACAAATTTAAACAATAGTTATAACTTTGGCCCTTTATCTTTTAACTATCTATTCTTCATAATTTCATTTTTAATCCAAATACCCCAATGATTTATTAACGGTTATAACTTTTTCATACGTTAATATTATTTTTTAAAAATTGCACCATAAAAACGAGTATATAATTCTCTTTAATTTAAGTATGATATTGTCATAGTTTCTTTTTTCAGTTAAAAAAATAAAATTTTACATAAAGTCGTTTGCCGTTTGGTTTTGATGGTCTTAAAGTAAACCATGAGCCAAGCCATTATTAACGATTTTTTGTCATTGAAAATTGAAACTAAACCGTTAAAAATTACCCAACAAAATCAAACCATTAACAATGGTTAGGTTGCATTTTGTTTGTACTTTGATATTAAAACGGGTTTAAAATAAAAACTATGAATCTACATATACCAATAAATGGTTTCACGGTTACAAACGAAACAACGAGCACCCATAAATCTATAATGTGATTACCATATCCGTATTTCCCGCTGTATCGCGCGGGCACCCATCTAGTCTTCATATAAGAATAGCATATGGGATAGTTAGATATTAGATCCTTTACGGTAATCCACACACCTATCTAATTTACTTATAATGTTACTTTATATTTCATAGAGGAACTTGAACTTAAGGAAGCTGTGCCTAGAGGTTCATAAAAAACCCGAACCCGAAAAAACCGGAACCAGTTTTTGTTAACCCAGGTTTTAAACACACAAACCTGAACCTAACCCTACCCATAGGGTACGGATAGGGTATGACTTTCAATGTTGAAACCCGAACCCGAACCCGTACCCGATCTATACCCGAATGCACGAAACCCGGTTCTAGGTACCCGAAACCCGGTTTAAGTTATACCCGAAACCCAGGTTTTTTGCATACCCGGATATTACTGTTTGTGCACGTGATGTTGTGTGGCTGCCCGCTGCCGCTGCCCACAGATCTATAGTCGTTCTCCAACGGATTTTTTTTGGAGCACATGTATGATATAAATACTCGTTTAGAGCAATACCATTTGATATATCAAACAACAACTGAAAACACATTAAATATATGTTTTTTATAATATTGTTTAGTTGTTTATATATGTTTGAATGAACTTTAAAGTTTGTATGAAAAAAAAATGGAGTTAGGATAAAAAAAAATGCAGCAGGCCCGTTGACAGAAGAAAGCTGTAGAAAATGGGCTTTTTTTAATACTCGAAAATAGGGTATTCAAATACCCGGGTATTGAAGACCCGGTTCAATACCCGACTCGGGTATTGCTAATACCCGATTTTTCAATATCCGATCATACCTGAACCTGGTTTCATACACGAACCTCTACTACCCGATTGAAGAAACACGGATCTAACCCTAAGTAGGCTAGACCGATGACTCCATATGATACAGGTTGAATAACTATTAACACAACGGTATAAGCTCAACTCAACAAGTCCGGTGACGGAAACCTGCAAAATAGAACACCGTGAGCTCGTTACAGGAAGGACAAGGGGGGTCTTCCCGTAACCACCATCCGGCGTGAAAATAAGTACCGTTCTAAAGAGAGAAAGTACTTTAAGTAATTGATGTAATATGCGAAGTGTGAATGAATACATTGTGATAATGGAGAGTGTATTTATAGCCAGTGGTTAGGGGGAATATTATTGGTACAACTATCATCTTCTAGAAGATGCTCTTTGTAACAAACTGGACACGTGTCCGCATAAGATAGGGCGAGGCAACTGGCCATGTGCACAGTTATAACAACTATGTCAGCTGTCCTCTCCAAATTGGCTGTTACGTCACGTGTTCTCCAAGAGAGAATTTTCTCATAAATATTATATAAAGAAGTTAGTTACAACTGATTTGCTGACGTCACTCTCTAGTCATCTTTGCGCGTGGAAGGAATACCCTGCGGATGACTTCTGATGGCATCCTGACCTATCCGCAGATGGTCGTTGGAATTATCCTTTGATCTTCCTCTGACTTAAATTATGCGGGTGTTGGGAATGTTCCACGGGTGACTTATGAGGAAGTCAGAGTGACCCGCGGATGATCCTTCATGGGTATTTACCTCTATACCGATTTGTGCACCTCTAGCTGTGCCATCTGACACACCACGATACGCATGGTTAATTGAAGACGAGGAAGAATGCTACCAGGCAAACACATAGAGTTTTGAGGGAAAGAGTGAAAATATTCTGAGGTGGCTAAAATACATGAATGTTGGTATCAATATCAACAACCATGCCCATGATGCATATGATCAATATAATCAGGGCCGGCCTATTATGTTTCTGGAAAAATTTGGGCTTTAGGCCTCAAGAAGTTATGGCACCATCTTAGCCGAACAATAACTTTTATTATTTATATTGGGCCAAATTCTTTTTTACATTGGGCTGCATTCAGAGCCTGTCTAATAACTCTAAAAACTAGTCTGGAGATGTATTAATAGCACATACATATATTAATGGCTCGGAATAGTCGACTGTTGCTGCCTTATTGGTCGATGGTTTCCGCAAGAGAAAGAGGGAGATGACAAGTTGTCTGTATATGATATTTGAGTGTGAAAATATGAGTCTTGAGATCCACTTCCGTTGACAAAGTATTGTGGCTTGAAGTTCCATGAGCACGTGAAAACTTGTTAGCTGTCACGTGCTTGGGGAATGGTGAATGGAGCAATGCGTAGAGCATGTAGGTGTTTTATAAATATGTTGACTTTGTTTTAAGATATATCACTTATTAATATTATATTTTTATATATAGTTGAACTTAGCAACCTTAAAATAAACAAATATTATTACGGTAAAACCACAGCCACAGCTATGAAAGAACATAGCTCATATTGAAAATTGCTAAGTTTGGTTAAAGAATTAGAGTAAATTACATGTTTTATAATGATGCTCCTAATGTTTGAGCCATTGCCATTTTAGTGTTGGGGTAGTCTTTACTAAAACTGTTGTGGAAGTGACCAAACTCAAAGAAACACGCATTCATATTCTATTTTATGGTTGGCTAGGAGTAGGAGGTAAGGCCCCTTGGATCCCACAAGGCCAACCCTACAAGGGCGCTTCCGTGAATCACACCAAGGGGATGATACGAAATCACAATGGTTTGATTGGACATGCACTACACACCTCCTAGTATTTATTACGGAGTATGATTTTCTCGTAATTTGGTATTTAAGTTAATCCAAATGACCAAAAATTGCTAGATATGATATCACTAAAAGTACCATTAACAAATATCTTTTAACATTTTCATACCAGGGCTTATAGTATATTCAAATTAAGGTTCTTTCTAATGGGGTGTAGTGGTAGGAAGCATGAATTCTTCAATGGAGATCCAAGTTCAATTTTCAAAAAATAAAAAATAAAAAAAAGAACACTTTAGTGAGGACATGAGTGGCTCGATGAAGAAAAACCGGGATCTTTTATTTATCTCCGGCTCGATTTTGAGGGCGCCCGAGTTTTACCACAAGTGCGTCTTCGGATGGCTGGGTTTCCCGAAACTAAATATAATTTGGAGATGCTTAAGAGCTTTGTACAGCTGAATTGGGCCAGCTGGCGATAACGTTTGCCATTGGGACAACTACGAAGTACAAAATAAGCTGTAGCATAGAATTTAAAAAAGGCAATTGGGTGGGCGCCTAAAAAACGGTTCCTAGAGACAGAAACAGAAGCTTCCCGGTGTCTTCTCGCCTTGCTTACATTCATTCATTCATTCATTACATGTGCGTGCGATTAACATAAACCCCAACTCTTAAGTCTTAACAAATTAATAATAAATAATTCTCCAGCTCAAAGTCATCTTGAAAGCATTTATGGCTGATCCGTTCTCCACTGCGACATTCTAGGGTTCCACCGTGCACAAACACACAATAGTTTATTTTAGGGTCAAATAGATCTCACTATAATTCACAATTTCAAATTATGTCCTGCTATGACTCCTTTATATCACCCATCATTAATTATCAGCTTAAACTACGGAGCCACAGATCACAATTCTATTATGATTGCATGTTACCCCCTTAATCCACGTCATGTTTCTGCCATTGTTTTTGTATATAAATTGTCTAATGGATCTTGTCATTGATCACCACATTCTATCGTTTCCCTTTCGGTTCGAATTCGGGGAATTTTATCCTGCTATGTAAGTATTTGATTTTACTTGCTAATGTGCTACTTGCTGCTTATAACTATTAATTATTTATAAGCAACTTTTAACTTTGTCTTGATTAGCTAGATAGCTGTTTAGATGATGTTACATTCAGGTTCAATTGTTTTAACTTAGAATATATATGTTTCTTTTTTCTTTTTTCTAAATGTTTAGTGTTTTTCACCAGTTGCAAAAGATAGTGTTAGCTGTATAGCTTACTTGAAAGGTGCCAAGCAGGGAACACGGAAACGGGTAATCACGTAAATAAAAAACTATAACAATCCTATAATCCAATTATAAAAAATAAAATGCTTGTTTTTATGGTGTAATTTTAAAAGAAAATATTAACGTATCAAAAAAATATATATGGTTAAGTGTAAGTACGTAATATTTAAATAACTAAAAGTTGAGTAAAATTTAGCGCAAAGTTGTAACTTATACTTAATCACGTGAATGAAATCGGACAAAAGACAAATTTGCCTTTCTTACCATTGCATTAGGTGTTGTATTATAAGTTGTATTTACTTAAAATTTCGTACCATCTTAAGGTGCCCATATGAAATGCATCATCTAGTAGTATAGATAAGTTTTGAAAATAGTTTGGATGGAAGAATTTAGCTTTTAGTTTCTCATGATTAAAGTTACTTAATCCATCCTTTAATGAAACAGTTATTAGATTCTTGGAACGGTGCACAGTAACAACATGAGCCAGGCCATCTTCCTACCGTTTTATCTTGGATTTCTGGCTTGGTTATGTGTTTTCTGTGTAAAGGCTGAAGATCCATACAAATATTTTACATTTGTGGTTACATATGGACAAATTTCACCTCTTGGAGTTCCTCAAAGGGTAATAAATCATAATCAACATAATTCTAGTTATTTAACAGTACAAAATGATGCTGACATTGTTAATTATTGTAGGGCATACTCATCAACGGGCAGTTTCCTGCGCCAACTATCGACTGTGTCACCAACGACAATGTTATCGTCAATGTTATTAATAAGCTAGATGAACCCTTTCTTATCACATGGTTAGTATTCCTTTGTTTTTGGCTGCTTGTTGAACACACTTGGTTAGTACATATGTAATGCCTTAATAAGTGGAAAACAGGAATGGCATCAAGCAGCGGAAAGCTTCATGGCAAGATGGAGTGTTGGGGACAAACTGTCCAATTCCAGCAAACTCGAACTGGACATACCAAATGCAAATGAAAGATCAAATTGGATCTTACTCTTACTTCCCGTCAACCAAGATGCATAGAGCTTCTGGTGGTTTCGGTGCAATTAATATCCGACAGAGGTCCGTGATCTTTGTCCCGTATCTTAAACCAGTTGAGGAGTTCACTTTACTCATCAGTGACTGGTGGAAATCGGATCACAAGGTTTTTTATTCGTCTCCTTGTTCTTATTACATAAATATAAGGTTTATTGTATACAATTACAAACAATTAATTCAATTTCTCTTTTTTTATTAATCAGGTACTATCTCAAACTCTAGATTCTGGGAAACCGCTTCCTATGGCTGACGGTCTTCTTATCAACGGACGTGTTTCTTCAACCTCTTTTACTGCTCAAGGAGGTATTACACACACACACACACACATATTCACTTATGTATACATTGTAAAAATACTGTGTATGAAGTTGGTGCTTTGATTGTGTTTCAGGTCAATTATACATGTTTAGGGTATCGAATGTGGCGTTGACCACTTCGGTTAATTTTAGGATCCAAAACCATACCCTAACACTAGTAGAGACAGAAGGATCGCATACTTTGCAAGAATCTTATGAATCATTTGACCTTCATGTCGGTCAATCGGCTTCTTTCTTAGTTAAACTTAATGCTCCTGTAAAAGACTATTTCATCGTTGCTTCAACTCGTTTTACCAAGCCGACTCTTACTGCTACTGGAATCCTTCATTATGCTGGTTCTCAATCAAAAGCTTCTTTGCCACTTCCTGTTGGTCCCACTTATCATATCCACTGGTCAATGAAGCAAGCAAGAACAATCAGGTATAAAATTTGAGTCAAATTTAATTTTGTGAACCAAGATTTACCATTTTGCCTTTTTCTTGTTATTTTTAGATGGAACTTGACAGCGAATGCAGCTAGACCAAACCCTCAAGGTTCATATCATTATGGTACAATCCCAGTAACAAGAACAATTGTGTTGGCCAATTCAGAAGTTAATATTAATGGCAAGCTTAGGTATGCTGTGAATCAGGTGTCGTATGTTAACCCGACAACCCCGTTAAAGATTGCTGATTATTATAACATTCCTGGAGTCTTTAATGCAAACTCACTTAAAGATACACCCCCTTCATTCTCTCCGATTTTTGGTGTCTCAGTTCTTAGCTTCACTCTTCATGATTATGCTGAAATCGTCTTCCAAAATAACGAGAACACCATTCAGTCATGGCATCTTGATGGTTACGATTTCTGGACTGTTGGGTAAGTTCCTTTTTAGTTTTATTTTATTTGTTGTTTTTTTAAATATCAACTGAAATCGTAAGATAATAATTTTCAAATTGTAGGTATGGTTCGGGTGTGTGGAACACCACACTTAGGAAGAGATTCTATAATTTGAATGATGCTACAACAAGAAACACTGTTCAGGTGACATAGATTTTATGGGTCATTTAAATTTTTGATTTTTCATATAAAAGATAGAATCTTGAACAAATGTTTGATATTTATTGACAGGTGTATCCAAAGTCATGGAGTTCAATATTGGTTTCTCTAGATAACAAGGGTATGTGGAATCTGAGGTCTGCAATCTGGCCAAGGCGATACTTGGGACAAGAGTTGTATATTCGCGTATGGAATGATGAAAAGAGTTACCGCACCGAATATGATATCCCAGAAAATGCATTAAGATGTGGTTTGGCACCACCCAAGTAGGAAATCTTGAATTATTGTTGAATGTAGCTTTGTATTATTTGTAACTTATTGTCATATTTAGGCGGTTACGAGGGTGTAATCGTGTTTAAGAAGAGGAAAGAACTTGATTTTCAGTATCCTTTGTAGTGTTTGATATTCTTATTCTTATTGTGTAATAAATACCTCCTTTCAATTTTTGTAACTAGAATGATTGACTATTTGCATCATGAGTTTTTTTTATTTGTTGGACCATTTATGTAACGGGCTAAGATCCTTTTTTTTTTGTAGGGTTGATTGAGTGATACAGACTGGACCATTTAGTATCAAGCCATAAGATTTTGAATATAAACTAGAAGTGGGCAATAGAGCCTAGTTCCAGACCCGACCCGGTGTGCTTAACCTGGAACCGGACCCTAACCAACCGTGGGTATGAATTAGGTTTAAGTTCCTTAGAAAAATCGTTCCCAGGCCACTAGAACCGATTTCATCTCTACCCGGTCAAAACCCAGATCTGACCCTGCCGAAACCAGAAAAAAAAAACCTGACAAACTTGGTCAAAATCCGACCATACCCCAGAACCGGTTCCTACCCGACCCGATTCGTGACTTTTGTTAGCTATACTGGAAATCGGTTCCTAGCCTCAATTTCTAAAATACCTGATTCTGCATCTCTAAATAGAACAATTGTTTGGCCCGAGTTTGCTAGTAGCTAGAAATTTTGGCTCATTTTTCTCATTCTTTTTCCTCAGTCTTGTCAACTTAATTAAATTTTAAGTTAAATACATTTTTAAATTATAAGGCTCAAATTATACGATATCAATATACCAATTAGCGATAATAATTATATCAAGACAAGTATTAGTAATTTTAGTTTCAAATATGATAGCCATTGTACAACAGCTTCATCAATTTTCATCAACATTTAATTGGTAAATATGACACTCACACAGACTATCCGAAATAGTTGCTACAATGTAACCGAGCAGCAACATTAACCCCGAAGGGAAGGGGGTTTGCTGAAGGTGTCCTACCCCAAAAAATATGAATTTCTTCTAGATTAAGTTTTTTAGATTTTAGGAGAAAATACAAGAAAGAGAGAGTTCTCGATGTACAATCATTGTGTCCAGAATTTGCTAGAGTTTTCATTACTTGTCATACTGTTTAGTATGTTTAATTAAATAACTAAATGTAAAAAGGGAAAGAACAAGTTGTAAAATACTATGATTTTTAAATGTTTTTGTAGTTATTTGAAGTTCAAATAGTCAAATGATCATAAACTTTACCTGATAAATATATGAGAAGGCTGGTTATTTATTAAAACAGATATATAATTTTTAACGACCATTAATAAGAATTATAAATTACAGCAAAAAAAAAGAACTATAAATAGTAAAATGGTTCTATGATTCTCAATAAGGAGTATTTAACTCCTTTTGATTAATCTTCTGCTTATATTAATCTTAACTCGATATTACTAGAAATATTAGAAAAAAAACTAATAAAAAGAAAATTAAATCCAATACGTACAACATAACGGTTCAAAACCACAAAGAAAACTAAATATGTTACAAGTATGATAAAAAACCTAAACCGTCTAAATGGTCATCACGTTGTTAAAAGTATTTTACAAGAAACTTTCTAAAATTAAAAGTTGAGATAGTACAAAAATGGATTATAACCAGAGTACCAGACGGTCCACACCTTCATTAGTTGTACCTACCAACGGGCGCTTCCAAAGAAAGTTAATTTGTTTTACTGTTTTCAAAACAGCTTAGTTTAGATTTTCTCAATCTCTATATAGTATTGTAGAACTTGCTAGGCGCTAGTCGGGTGGTGGAGTATGGACTTAACAATTGATCGGGATTAATCAGATTGGGTTTAATATGTAATTTTTTCAAATATACATATATATATACACCAAACTTTATATATAAAATTTTCAATTATGATCAAATAGCGATTAATCGGCGACTAGTCAGTGGGCAACCGACTAGCGATTAATAAATAGTTAATCGACGCCTAAGCGCGAATTTTACAACCATGATTATATCATACAAATGATCGATGAGTCCTTACGACACCACGGTAACCATGAATGTGTTTGTTGTACCATATAAATCTTTCGTGTATTGGGTTGGAGCTAAAGCTAAATGCATCATTGAGGAAAACCCGACACAAGGTTGGATTCTCGTGCTTAAATTGTATTATTTTTATTTACGTTATTATACTTCATTGATAAAAAAATGGGTTTTATGTAATATTTAGAAGAAAGAATTACTGCTTGTCTTTGTGGTTTGTGGGCAGACATGTTGAGTCCCTCATTTTGCACCACCAGAGAATCACACGGACATAAACTGTTTATTTTTAGTTTGAGGGACTCAAAGTGCCCAGCCTACAAATCATAGGGATGCAAACACTAATACTTATAAAAAATAGTAATACAATAACTAGAAGGTTATTTCCGCTAAAAAAAATTGGAACAAGATTCGAGTTCCTCTACTAATGGTGATTCTCTTTTGCCAATTTTAAAAATAACATTAAAATGCCTATTTATTATGTAGAGTCAACAAAATAAAAGCTTACAATAAAACAATATAATATGTTATAATAAAAAAATTCGAAGAGATTACAATTTCAATTTTCCATCATTCCCATGGAAACACATGCTCCATTTTACATATACATATAATCCCAACCTCAAAATCACACACACATCCACAATACATTAACTAAAGACCAAGATCCCGAAGCTCCCTAAGAGTCATTGGTGTCACATATTTTGGGTTCCCTTCAAGCAACTGCTTCGCAATTATCAAATTAGCAGCTTCACTAAGGATCCCAAAACACATGTTTATCCCTGTCCTCACATAAACTTGATGTCGGACCACAAGGAATAATCCCCGCATACTGGCCTCCATTCCCGCAGCATGCTTTGCTTGCCGTCTTAAATCCTGCAACATTAATTCAACGAGTCGTGTTACAAAAGTTGTTTGGAATGAAAACAATTATGTGAATTGATCGGATTTGATTGATTTCTTACCGTATTTGTCATAATTTGTGATTAGCTCCAGGACTAAATCGTAGACATTAGCATGAACAAATGTAGCTCCCTGAAGGTTATCGTTTAGTTCTGCAACCAAATCCTTCAGTTTAGCGTTATATCTAAGCGCTAGTTGATTAGGCAACGCGACACACTCGTTCTCCTTCAGTTGATTAATTGTCCTTTGGTATGGAATGCATCCGATTGGTCCCACGTTTCCGATGATGAACTTTCATGCATCCAATTGATAAAGTTGCTGAAATTAATTTTGGCAACATTAGTATAGGATTATACGGTTCATATAACTTTTAGAAAAAAATATATATATAACTTTTACAGACAAAGATACATCATATGAGTCAGATAACTTCAAACATAGCATATATACCATCACATTATGTAGTTTTGGTAAAGTTATATAGACACTACAACACCTCATATAATATTTTATTCAATTTATATTCAGTCTACTTATACATTTTCACCATATCATGTATAGGTTATAAGACACCCCGTATGATATCGTATGATATGTTGAAAATGTTATAAAGTACACATAGTATGTGACTGGTGTGTGGATAGTATATTTGTGACGTGAGAGCATAATACTTACGGTAAGTTGTGATCGGAGGTGACTAATGAGATCATCGACAAAAGCATCGGGTGACTCTGAGACCCGAGCTCCAATCGAGAGAACAGGAAGCAGATAATTGTTAAGGAAGTCGTTAGATCCGATAGTGATCGAGAAGATTGCTTTATTCATGACGTGTTCTCTCGCTTTCTCTGCACCGAGGAGCTTATCGATTTGTTTCCTCGTGATGTTGAAGTAATCGATCTGGATGTCCATTGATAATCTATTAACCTGTACAGCACATGTAATCAGATTAGCAATTTAGCATTACAATAAACGAAAAAATTCTGTTGTAATGTTAGTAAGCTTGCAAGTTGTAACTTACAAAAATTTGCCCGGTGGCATTCATAATTCCTCCACCGCCAGAGGCGTAATTCTCACACCGTATAATATAGCTTCTCCGGTGGTGTTCGGATCCAGATATGGCGCCGCGTAGTGTTGTTGCCCTAGTTCCTCTCCTATAAACAAAACCATAACATTAATTTAATTATAAGTCAGCTAGTGACGGACCCATGATTTTTTTTTATTAGGTGCAATGGAGGTTGAACAAAAACTTCTAAGGAAAGATCGGGATTTTAGCGTATAAATAACACTAACTTTAGAATAAATAATTGAGGATGGATCATACCGACAATGTCTCCTATAGTTCTCCCGTTGGTATACCGCCCGGTAGGTTGTCCTCCGGACGGTTTAAAATCAATCCCGTTAGGTTTGATGTTAGCTTTAGATAAGGTTTGCAAGAAATTATTATTTCCGGCATCCACCAACGAGTCGCCGAAGATATAAGAAGCTCCTCCGTCACTACCGTCAGCAGCCACGGGTAGCGTAAAAGCAAATAATAAAAACAAAACTGCTGCCTTAGAATAAACATCCTTAGAATCCATTAGTAATAGCTATAAGATTGCAAAATAAAATAGGAATTGAATGATTGAATGAAGGGTATAGAACTATAGAATGAATGACTGAATAAGAGATGATAGGTTGATATATATATATATGTAGGTGAAAATGGAAGTGAGTTTGGTGAGAAGAGACGGAGGTTGTTGATCAACCAAACCATTGGTGTCATCAATGACTTTACCTGTCTTGGACTAACTGGAATATTGCCAGGTTTTAGAACATCGATTCGTTGCCTGTTAAAGCAAATTATGCATACAAATGTCTATGGCCGTGTAGGTGTTACTTGTATCATATAAGGTTTTATTATAAATTAATGCCGCATGCATTACTATATGACACGTGGATGTTATTTTGTAGATTACCAACTTCCAAGTACCAGAAGTCCAGAACACAATCCAAGCCGTTGACATTTGACAATCCCCATTCAGGTTAGCGCTCTTGGCCAAAATCAAATGCAAAACCAAGCAAATCCGTATAAAAAATTTTATATACAAGCTATATATGTACAAGCATTAAAATTTGTTTTACAAACTTTATTGTATACTAGTTTTCTTTTGCTAAATTATTGTTATTTTTTTTCGAAAACTTTTAGCTAAACTATAATTAAAAATATAAATAGTCATTATGATTAATTTTAATTCATTTTAATAAAATTATAGTATTATTTTCTTTGCCATATAAGATTCTAATTCTAATTCTATTCAGTATTGATACCGCATGCATTAGGACGTGACAGGTGGATATTATTTTGCATAATACCAACTTCCACGTACCAGAGCATAATAAGCCGTTAAATATTTTACGATCTCATTTAAGTTGACGCTCTAGCCCAAATCAAACCAATAGTCAAAGCCTTAAATCAATAAAATGATATATAAAAAAAAGTCATAAAAGTAGCAATATTCGGTAACTTGTGTTTGCAAAATAAATAAAACATCAAAAGAACACCACGTTTGTCAAAATCATAAACTCAAACTCGATGCATGATCACCTAAGAGTTCATATGTGACGAATTTATTTAATTGGCACTTTAATTCCGGGATTAATTCGTTAGCGTGATTGGGCTCACGTGAGAAGGAATCTGGGCTGACTGGGCTAATGGGATGGAGAGTAGCTAATGGTGCAACGTAGAGGTTTACAAAACCGAGTTTAAACCCAAACCGAATCGGTTTATAAACCAAACCAGTTTCATCAACGGCTGGTAAAAACCGGTTTGACTCAAACCAGTTCGGTATATAAACCAGTTTAGAAGCAAGATAGGCCGGCCTGGTCCAGGTCGGTTCGGTCCGTTTTAAAGCAAGGTCGGCCATGGCCTATGGCAGAGTGGTCGACGGCCATAGGCCCGACTACCCGTTAGGCCTGAAAGTTTTTTTTTTAAATAACATATTTTTATGAAAAACGATATGTATATTTATTGTATAAACATAATTACATAACAACTAACTTGATCTAGTGGCAAAGAGATACAACTTCCAACTAAAGGTTGTGGGTTTTAGTCTCATTTGAGACATGCTTAAACATATTTTTATACATTAGTTTTTACTTTTTTATACAACCCAAATCATAAATCGAAGCCAATTTAAAAATTAAATTGTCTAAACCCAACAAAATCCTTTTTTTATTTGATGCCCAAAATATTTTTCGCCTACGGCCTAATTTTTTTTTCAATTCTCGGAGCCATTCATGTTTTAAAACGGTTTGGTTGTTTAGAAGGGGAACCGGTACCAAAACCGGCGTTTGGGTCGGTTCATGCACCGGTTTGGTTGAAAACGGTTTTCTTATCAAACCGGTTCGGGTAGGTTTGCCATAAACCGGTCCCAAACCGGTTTTTTTACACCTCTAAATATCAGTTAACCTGTTTCTAAATATCAAGTGCCAACTAAAACAATTTTTTGATCAAACAGTAAAAAACAGTTAAAGTCAATGATCGGTTACGGTTCCTAACCAACTTTGGAGTTAAAAAACACTAACTTATGTAGCTGGTTAGGTTAATAACCGAACCAATTAACCTAAAATTAGTTTTTAAAAAGGTTCTTAAAAGAAATAAAAAAAACTTTAAATTAACTGCTATGATGTAAAATAAACTCATTTATTAAAAATGAAAAAGAACATTAGACGATAAACATTGCTAATATAAAGAAGAAAAACAATAATATATTTTTATTTATAATCATACTCATCTTTGTCGTAATTTTGATTAGTTTTTAATTGCGTGCAAAATGAGTTTACAAAGTCGAATTCGACATGGCTTTGAGAAACATGTTACATTTCCTACAACAGGCCGGCCATTTCAGTCTTGTATTCACATTAGGCATAATACTTTGTTGGAATTTCGTGGGTATTTTTCGGTTAATATACATATAGGGGGGTATTTTCGACAGAATTTTCGGTTAATATGCTTGTTGTAATTACCATGGTGGTTTCACCGACAGGTCAACGTCTGTAGATTCAGGTATGGATCATTGACGAGTGTTGTGACATGCGTAACCAAGGAAAATTTTCGGTTTTTAACTTTCCCACAAGCCAAAGGACCTTAGACAGTTGGACGAAATCTTATATTCTTTTATTTTCTTCTTTATGTATTTGTTTATTTTCTTTTTCTTTGGGATCGGTCGGTGAAGTAGACACTAGTGTATATATCTTTTTCCTATGCATGTAGGCTCTTTCCTCATTGAAAGTTAAAAGTGTGGTCTATATATTCCATTATTGCGTCTAGTGCTTTTGCTTTATTTCAGCAAAAAGTTTATGATTAAACCCATTGATTGGGGCCAAAACTAATATGAATACACAAGAAGCAACAACACACTATACCCTTTTTAATTTGTGTTCTTCCATTTCCAATCATCTCTCATTTGAATCACTAACCAAGATTCATGCATATTTCACTTAGATATGCTTGTCTAATATGCCACAAGAAACCCAAAACTAAACATGGGCCCAATCCATCCACCCAAGAGATCAAAAGAAACCCATCACAAGTTCGAAAATCGCACGAAATCAACATCCAAGCGGCTCTTAAACAAGCCTCCGAATACGGGTCTCTTGTTGATCCCCAAATGACGAATCTTTCAGACACCACTGACATCGAAAACACGGGTTTACAAAGATCAAGATCACTAGCAAGACTAGAAGCTCAAAAGGAGTTTTTAAAAGCAACTTCTTTAGCTGGGAATACCACATTCGAAACCGAGGACTCTATTCATGATCTTAATGAAGCTTTATCCAAGTTTCTAACCATGTATCCAAAATACAAAACAACTGAAAAGATTGATCAGTTGAGAGTAACCGAATATGCGCACTTGGCCGACAAAGATTCTAAGGTTTGTCTAGATTATTGTGGATTCGGGTTGTTTTCATTTCTTCAAGTTGTTCAGTATTGGGAAACATGTTCCATTAGTTTATCCCCAATAACAGCAAATTTGAGAATTCATGCATTGTATGGTAGTTTGGAGACAAATCCGGTTGAAAATGATATCAAAAACAGGATCATGGATTACTTAAAGCTCCCTAAAAATGAATATGGTCTAGTGTTCACCGTTAGTCGAGGTTCAGCTTTCAAACTTTTAGCCGAATCGTACCCTTTTAGTATGAATAAAAGCCTACTAACCATGTTTGATCACGAGAGTCAGTCGGTTGATTGGATGGCTCAAACGGCTAAACAGAAGGGCGCCAAGGTTCACAGCGCGTGGTTTAAGTGGCCTACACTTAAACCATGTTCGACCCATTTAAGGAATCAGATTTTAAACAAGAAAAAATGTAAAAAAGATTCCTCAAAAGGTCTATTTGTGTTTCCGGTTCAATCAAGAGTTACCGGTGCTAAATATTCGTACCAATGGATGTCATTTGCTCAACAGAACAATTGGCATGTTTTGCTTGATGCGGGTAAGATTTGCCTCCATCACACAGATGCTATCAAAAGTTAATAGATGTTGTAAAAATTAATATTGTTGTTTAATTATTATTGTTTGATGCAGGTGCTTTGGGTCCATTAGACATGGATTCACTCGGGTTATCTCTATTTCGACCCGATTTCATAATCACTTCATTTTACCGAGTTTTCTGGTACGACCCAACTGGATTTGGATGCCTTCTTATTAAGAAAACCGCGATTAAAGTCCTCCAGAAGCAAGCTAGTCATATGAGCTCCGGTATAGTGAAGATCAATTCAGTGTCTCCAGGACACTTGACTGAGTTTGCAGGCCCGTCCTCTCAACGGGCCTGGCCCGAACATGACAATGATGAAGATGTCAAAAAAGATGAAACAGTCCCGGATACCAATCCTGGAATCCAGTTGCCAGCCTTTTCTGGTGTGATTAATCCTTCTCTAGTGACGGATGTATATGAAGAACCCGAAATCTTTTCGGTCATGAAAAGTCCTATTTTGATGCAACCCGAATCGCCCAAGGACTCAATGTGGATCGATGTAGGACAGAGTCCATTAGAATCTCAACCCGGGACCTTCAAACCGGGTTTACAGCCACCATTCTGGTTTGCAGGCAAGAACCTAAATAACAAAGAATTCGATTCACAGCCTCGCGAAAGCAATAACTTCATAAAAACTCAAGACCACAGTCCCGAAATACAAGAAGTTTCCGAAATCGAAAGCTATGTTATACAAAGAGAAACAGACGATGATTGTAGCCCAATCAATTACGGAGACGAAGATGATTATATCAGTGACGAAGAATCCGAGCCAAGGGAACCCGAGATAATATGCAGGCATCTTGATCATGTCAACATGTTGGGACTCAGTAAAACCACATCCCGCCTTCGGTTCTTGATCAACTGGCTAGTGGTTTCCCTGCTTCAACTGAGACTACCTGGTTCGAACACAGAAGATTCGGTTCCACTTGTGCATATTTACGGTCCAAAGATCAAATACGAGAGGGGCGCGTCGTTGGCTTTTAACGTTAGAGATAAAACAATGGGACTAATAAGTCCAGAAATTGTTCAAAAGATGGGTGAATCAAATGGGATTAGTCTTGGTATTGGTATTCTAAGTCATGTAAAGATTATACAAAACAGGAAACAAAATCACAAGGCTGTGGATGATGTAGATACAACAGTTTGCAAACCAATGGATGACAAGAACCTTAAACTAGAAGGTTTTGTGAGGGCTGAGGTTGTCACTGCTTCACTTGGGTTTTTGACTGACTTTGAGGATGTTTATAAATTGTGGGTTTTTGTTGCAAGATTCCTTAATCCTTCTTTTGTTCGAGGGTTTGGATCTTCAACTATCATGGAAGGTGAAGAATCTTGAAGTGTTTCAATGGGAATTTTACATTTTGTGTATTATATGTGATTAAGGTTTTTGTTTTAACAATTTTTTAAGTTCACTTCATTTTTCTTTCAATTTTATAATTTGCATTTCAGTCCTTAATCTAAAATAAGTCTATTATAAGTTTAAGAATTTAATAAATAACTATTAACTAGACAACAATCTAATAATAATCTTGATGGTACGACCTTCTTGATGGTTGTAATAATACAAATATTGCACAAATACAACAAAATATGGTAGTACCTATCACTAAAAGTATGTAAAATTAACCACCAACCTATTATGTAGAATTTGAATCCCAAAATCTTTTGGTTATTAGCCATACATCCGGTGGCGGATCTAGGATAAAATTTGAGGGGTAACCTAATTTTTTTTACCATAAGTTGATACAAAGTCGTCACCAAAAATTTAAGAGCCATCAGGGGCCGCCCTTTTCGAATGGAAAAGTGGGCCCATAGTTTTCAAATTTTAATGGATTCAATTTCTAACGACTCTAGTTGTTTGTAACAACATACTGACCCGACTCATTTTGAATAAAGTTTACGTTGAAACGTAGAACTGATTATTCTTACTAAAATTTATATCGAAACGTACACAAAAATAAACATTTCGTAACAACTTATTTCGAAGATAGAAAACACTATATTTTAAAGTTATAAAAGAATAACAATAAAAATATGTCAAACTGTGGCTAACACAAAATATTTATTTATATTTTCCATGTGTGAATTAAAAATATATTTAACAAATAAATAAAACAATAAAGAATACAATTAAATGAAATACAATTAACTAAATAAGCTATACCAAAAAATATATAGATAAATAATATTCAGGACTCCAAATTATAGATGAAGTGATGAACTTTACTGTTTTCTGTTATTAATATTTAGTATTTTACCTTTTAATGTAATAAGTAAAAAGTAAAGGCTACTGAAGGACAAAGGGTAAAGTTTAATGTTTTTTTATCTTTTATCTAAACTAAAAGACTCTGGACATTAAATAACTACCAAACAAAAACTCATCCATATCATCTTCTTCCTCTTGCAAGTTGCACTATATCTGTTCATGGCCGCCGGAAAAAAGTTCCGATGAATTTTTCCTCACTTTCTCTCTTTATATTTTATCAGGGGTAACCTAATACACAAAAAGAAGAACAGAAACAAAATTTTGCACTAATATTACACTTCACCGGAAAGTTGAGGGTAACCCGGGCACCCCCTGGATAACCCATAGACCCGCCCCTGCATACATCTTAATCACTATGATATCCACTTGAGGGCGTGCAAGTAGTTGGCATACATAACAACCATTCATCATAAATAATTCGCACATGTTTATAACTAATTCTTGTTACTTAAAGCTTGATATTATATCTTGTTTAAAACATACTTTTCTTTGTTTCCTTGGCTTTCCCTTCTCCGGCCATGGTCGGTTTAGGTGTATTGCTAGGCAATGCTATATGATGGACTATTATAGTTCTTGTTAACACTTTAAATTTGTTTAAGCTTATTATAATTGTTTAGTTTCTAGTCATTGTAGTTTCCAAATCATTTTAATAGTTCAGTGGTATTTTGGTATGTGGCAACCATCCTCGATTTCGTACCGAGTCAAAGATCGAACCAAAACCGAACTCTTGTTTAAATACTTTATTATTAAAATGTTGTATGTAAGACTTGAGTATTATCATTTCTAAATTTATTTTAATAAGCTCTATGATATTGGGTATGTGCCTATGCGGTAACCATCCTCGGTATTGTTCCGAGTCAAGGACCAAACCAAGACTTTTAAATTGGGTTCACTCGCTTAAGACACACTAGTTGTGTTTTGGGCTACCGAATCTCGTATTTTACTCTAAAACTATATTATAAACTAATTTTAATTATTTTCTCAAAACACTTGGCATGTTGGATCCAACTTGGTCTTATAACAAGTTTGAACCAACAAAGCCAAACATCCGCTTAACGGACGTTGAGGTTCTTCCTAATAGAACTACACACTTGGTTAAGTTTCTTTTAACTTCATTGAGTTATCTCATAACATTTATCACTTTGGAATCTCGGCTTTGGGTTTGACCAATTATCAAGACTCGAACCGACAAATCCAAACACTCGTAAAATCTCGTCTTAGTATCTATTTAACAAAGGATCATGCAATATCACAATTATACTTAAATATTCACTTAAAAAGGTTAAGTAAAACTAATTGATAGAATACCAAGACCCGATTTCGAGCAAACTTACTTTTCAAAAACCATTACTTTAATTTCTTATGTATTTACACTTTAACCCTCAAACTTTAATTATTTGTCTTACTTGTTATGTTATTTTACTTTAAAGCTTTTGAGACCATCTACTAACTCAAGACCCTCTTAATCTAGGTCTTGCTCGTTGAACTTACCTTTCCTTTTGTTCGCAACTAATCCTTCAAGTTACTTACTTCACATGAGTACATTTCATCCCTCGTTTTCACTTTTATACTTTGGGGGTAACATACATACTTATTCAAAGCAAGAATGATTTAATATACTCGATCCTCAAACCACAAACTCTAGGGTTTATGATACTTAAAATACTTGCTCTATTGTGTGTTATATGTTTCATATGTATTACGTGCACGAGTGTTTATTTTCTCAATAGGTATGATCATACGCACCCCTAATTATTTAGCCTTGTGCTAGTAGAATAGGGTCTCATTATCCGAGTATGTTGGTTGATGCTGATTAGAAAGGATCCTCATTTAATTATGATTTATATACCACAATTGTTGCTTTTATTTGTAGTTTCATATACGAGTTGTGGATTTTGCCTCATATAATATATATACTCAAAACTATAAAACCAACATTCGTGTTGACAAATTATATTTTATGCATTGTTATAGGTTTGATTATTGGTTGATTGGAGTTTGAAGACGCTATTTTATTTGAGACCATTTAGGTTATTAGAAGAATGAACAATTTAAATTCTTGCATTGGTGTTATTTTGTATGAACGATATTGTGTTACTTTTGATGATTAAACGAAATGAATGAGTTGTTTAAATATTGTCACTTAAATAGTGTCTTGTGTTCTTGGTCAATCCGTTACACCCCGGCATGTTCCGCCGTCTTTGGTCGGGGTGTGATAGATCAAATTATAGCGACTCTTCATTCTCCGTTCATTCTCCCATCTGCAGTTCTCTATCGATCCAAACCTAGTTCACCAGCGATTCCAACCCGTTAACTGATGATTCTGTTGGGGATCAACGGTATAAATAAGTCAGGACATCTAAGCAGCAATCCAAACAAATCAACAACATCGATTGCAATCAGCGATAGTTGTAACGATTGTGTTTGCCTTTTTCGATCGTAACTAATTTTCACAGTCTGGCATACATGAAGATCATCACTTTCCTTCTCCATTTATGATGGTCGCAATGTTAGTTGCATCTGACAGTAGGATGGGTTATTATCATCGCTCAATTGTTTCATTTTATTAATAAAGACAACTATAAAATAATAAATATGATAACTATAAAAAAATAAAAAAACGGGGGTCCGTATAAGCCTATACTACTTGTCAACTCATATAGACCTATTCATTTATTTAATCTTTATTTGTATAATAAGTAGACAAAATGGCAAAACATGTCCTTTATGTTTTCATGGTTTTTCAATAGTCGTCATTTGGAAAACTTAATGACTGAAATCATATTCTGCGTTTTCAAAATGTTTCACATTACGTCCTTTTTCACTAACCCAGTTAGATTTTTTCATTAACTTTGGTCATGTGCAAAGCATGTGAGGGTAGTGTTGTAAATTCACATATTTATTTATTAATTAGAAATAAATTAAATAAATATATTTTAAAAACAAATAACTCTCTCTCTCTCTCTACAATCCATATGCATCATCATCTTCTTTGGCTCTCTAACATCGAAAACCACCACCCACCCACCAAGCACCACATGCCACCGCCACCACTTGCCTTCGCAACCACCACTCTTCACCATCCACAACGACCACCAACCGAAAAGCTTCACCGTTAAATCTCTCTACAACTGCTCAAAACCAAAACCCAACTAAAAATCCAGAAGACAGAACCCAATAAAAAATCCAACATACTAATCGGTACCGGGCGTAAACCCGACCCGGATCCATCTTCATAAAACATCTCATATCCAGTATGCAAACGGCCACTTAAGACGATAACCGGTCACCGGAGCTCCTATTGTCAACGGTGTTATACATATCAGATGCCAGAAAATGGGTTCGGTGAGAGTCCGAGAGAGTAGGTTCGGGTTATGAATCTCTTCAATGAATCCACCGTTGCAATCGAAGCAAAAGACGGATTCGGTGAATCAACCGCATCTGTAGCGCCAGCTGTGATATCCGTGGTGGTGGTGATAGGCGGAGATGGTGGTGGTTGCTGGACGAGGAGGTGGCGGTGGTGGGATCTGTGTGGTGGTAGTGATAGGCGGAGATGGCGGTGGTTCGGGTTATGCACCACCGTCGATGGTTGCAGGTTTCGTGGTGCAGTTGTGGTGGTGGTCCGCTGGGTGCTGCAGTGTAGAGAAGGAAAGGGAGTAGAGAGAGAAAGAAGAAGAGAAATGTAGAGAGAGAGAGAGTATAAAAGGGGAGAAATGAGCTCGACCGTGAAATTACGAATTTACCCTCATATGCAGGTAATGTGTTCAGAGTTAACGAAAAAATCTAACTGGGTTAGTGAGAAATGATGTAATGTGAAACATTTTGGAAACGCGTAATATGATTTTAGTCATTAAGTTTTCTAAAGGACGACTGTTGAAAAACCATGAAAACATAAAGGATCTGTTTTACCATTTTGTCTAATAAGTATTAGTATATATTATCATATGATAAAAATACTTAAAATAATACATATTTTATTATATATTAAAAGTATAATTATAAATATATATATATATATATATATTAATTAAGAAAACTTTATTAGTTAACAAAAAACGACGAGCTCGAGCTTTCAAAGTACATCTATAAACAAGCCGGGCTCAAGCCGTCTTGAATTAAAACACGTCAAGCTTGAGCCAAACAAAGCGGTGTCGTAGTTTGAGGATGATTCCGAATACCTAAACCTTTCAAATAGATGCTATAACAAATTAAGGAAAAAATATTAATGAAGATTTTTAGTGATTCTGAAATCTATTTCATTAATACAACAGCTTAAAAAAGTGAATATACACAAAAGATGTGAAGATCCTAATTGGAGAATGTGACTAGAACTTATGGTCCGAATATATGTACCAAGCAAATTGCCTGTTAACCAGTTTTGCAACTTTCATGTTTACTGAAACCAGCCCGTCAAATCGTATAAAGAAAATTTAAACGGCAGGTTAAAACATTTAATACCGACTTTAAATGCAAAAGCTAAATATCATGAGAAGATAACGTAACGTTTCTCTCATAACATAACTTTTTTCTGTTCAGTTTACACCATTCTGAAATCTTGATCACGCGGCAAAGAATATTATGAAATCCCACAGGCGTTTGAGTTCGCCGGAGAATCCAGTCAACTTTATCAAGATCATCCTCTCCGATGAAACTGGATCCACAGGCCTTGTAAGTTTGTATATTCTTTATTCCCGGGGGCGAACCTGACCTTGTAGCACAGGGTCGACCGTCCCGGTGAAAAATAAAAAATAAAAACTTACCCTATTATAGTGTAATTATACCGAAAACCCCTAGAGTATATATAGGGATAGTCTTAGAAAAATTTCCGACCCTACTATAAAATTTGCTGGGTCCGCCACTGTTTATATCATATTTCTTTAAGACCTCGTGTAGACAACGGTGGGGAGGGTTGGGCAAATCATATAATTTTATCTTTTACTTTATATATTTATTTATATTAGAAAATAGAAAAGAAAAAGTAATTATTGTGTAATGACTTAAAGGGGTTACGAGACATTTTATGATTTTATCACTACGCCACTTTTTGCAAAAGTAGTCATTGCTGACTGGGACGCCACGTGTTTGAAAACGCCCTATATGCTTATTGCATAGTTACCAATACGCGTGGTTTAAAATTTTTATTTGATTTCTCTCTCTTTTTAAAACAGAGGTTACCAGAGAAGTTTACAAACGAGTACGGAAAGTATTTGCCACAGATGGTGACACTGAAGGTGCCAAACGGTGACGTTTGGCAAGTTGATTTACAAAAGATAGGAAACGAGATTTGGCTCAAAAATGGTTGGGGGGAAGTTGTAGAACGTTACGGTTTAGGGGTTTCGAGCCTGTTGATGTTTAAATATGGAGGGCTGTCTACGTTTGATGTGGTTATCTTTAATGCAAGTGCATCAGAGATTGAGTACCCAAAAAAGAGAGATAGTATAAGAACCTTTGTTAAACGTGATGCAAGAAAACGTTCGGTTTCTTGTGATGAATCGAAGATTGTAGTTTTAGATGATGATACGTCATCGAGTTCAACCGACAGTGAAGATCAAGAACAAGTGACCAAGATCAATGGTTTGTTACTTTCTTGAATATATTTAATTTCATTTTTTGTTTTGTTTTTTTTTCTATTTCTATTTTTTAATTAACGCACTTATTTAACTAATCAAAATACTTAGCACGTTTGGTATCGTGAGTTTGGACAGTAATAAAAAGCAAAATGAATACGTTACAAGCGAGTTTGATCTGTTATATTAATTTGATTTGATCTTAGATGAAGGTGAATGTTCAACTAAAACACAGAGGATGGAAGAAGGAAGGTGCGCAATCGAAAAGGCTAAAGCTAGTTTCAAAAGTGATAAACCCTTATTCATGGTTTACATAAACGAAACACATTTTACTAACCGCGGAGTGGTAAGTTATACATCATATTTATAAACAAGTAAAAGGGTCTGTAATTTAATTACTTTGATTGGATGCAGCTTCTGCCGGCGGCAATTAGAAGGATACTGACTAGGGGTTCCAAGAATCGCACCTGTTTGCTTCAACTCAAAAATAAGGAATGGAAGGTTGCTGCACACAGTCATTATTTGGGGAGTGTTGACTGGTTGATGTTTGTTAAAGACAGTGGTGTTAAGGTTGGGGATGTTTGTGTTTTTGAGTTGAGTCACAAGGACAAAATGGTTCTTAGTGTTACCATCCTTAGAAGTTAGAAGTTAGATATGGCTATCAAGTTGTTTTTGGTGAAGATCACAACTTTTTGTATCAAATATTAAGTAACCAACTTGTTTGTTAAGTAGTTAACTTGTTTGATCAAGGTTACCACTTTTTGTATCAACTATTATGTAATCGACTTGTTTTATCAAGATATCACTTGCTAGCCATACAAACAAACAATAACAGTTTACATACATTCGTATCACCTAAAATCAATCCGATCATATCGAAATCATATTATACAACTCTGATCAAACACCTAAATCTTAGTAAATTGATGTCAAAACACGTGGCTTGTTCTTGTCTTTCTGTACAATGCTGTCTTTCAGCTTTTAACCCGAGTATCATTGGGAGTAAGAATTTGTATCTGAGCTACAAATCGAGTATTCGTTGAAGTTAAATGTCGGTTTTTCTTCATCCCACAATACTATCTCCTTTGCATACTTGAGTGTTTGATCCACACTGTTTGGTTCTAACCCTTTCACCACTGATACAAACAGCTTTCGATCGGTGATAGACGAATACAACTTTTTAAACTTCACAGCAACATAATGGGAAGCCATAAGTCCCATTGAAGGACTGTGATTAATATTATTGCTGCTAATGCTTTTATTCTGGCTGTTTCGGCTGACTACCGGCTGGAAATCACTGAACCAATCACAACAGGTTAAAGAAGCCCGTTCGAGCTTCTCCTCAAAGACATCAAATTTGTTTAGTACTAGAAGAAACTCCAGCTGATCATAAGTCGGGTGTGTCACAATGTTTGTGAAAAACTTCTTATTTAGCAACATTTTGTTCACTAAATTCCCATCTCCATCATTTTCATACTGATCAAAATCACTCAAGGAAACACAGAAGATGACCACACGAACATCTTCAAACATTTCTAGCCATTTGCAATTTTCCCCATAGCCTCGTGCTTGCACTCTTATTAATTGAAACCTGATTAAAGCAAATATTAACAAACGTTAAGATATAATTTTCAGAAACGGTAAAGATTATAATTTTCTGAACAAACCTCATAGGATCATATTGATCATTTGTGTCATTGTTTTTGTTTTCATCTGGTAATAACGGGAATGAGAAATCGACACTAGAAAGGCCGTTTGAAGAAGTAACATGTTCAGCATACAAAATGTCAACATCTGAAGGTGTATAGTCTGCGCTTAATACGCTTGCAGCCTGAAAATTCACACACAAAATAAGATGTTAAATTTGCTAATTTAACATATAAAATTTAACTTTTTAAAAGTTACCTGTTCCATGAAATAACTAGAAACACTTGGAAGTGTTTCCAATTCATTCCGTCTCTTGTAAGTGGCTTGCATTGCCGGATGATTCCATAACTCTTCAACTACGGGTGCATATTCCCGTGTGGCAGCTGGGAATATATCTTCCAAATTACCCGCCACCATGGCTTTAAGAAGCCAATCCGAAAACGTTTTCAACCTCGGCGGGATAGAATATATAGTTTTCTCATTTTCTGTAACATCATTTCCAGTTTTCACAAGTTCATTCAATGTTTCATCTTCAAAACGCTCACGTCCTTCTAGAAGTATCCCTAGATAGCCGTAGACATTGCTTTGGATTATAAATTTGATACTTTCACGTTCTTCATCAGTAAACGGGATCTCTTTATACAAGATTTTTGCCTGATAATAATATTCAATCAGACGAATATAAATATACTTGTTTGTATTATAATCAACATAGATTCCGAAACATAAAAAAAGAAATAGACCAAAGTTGGAATAAGTAAATAACCTGCTTGAAAATGGTACTTGTACCAGATCCACAACATCCGATTAAAAGAAGCTTCCGAGGCAAAATCTGGTCAAAATAATCTGGCACTGTTTGACCAAGTGTGTTGTTACTCAATTGCTCACCAGTTGGACAAATTGTTTTAGATGGAACTGGAAGAGATAATACAGCACAAACCAGCTTCGTTCCAGCCTGAAAACAATTTATATGTTTTAGAAACCGTTAAAATTAAATTAAAAACATGATAAAAGTTCATAAAAATCATCAAAAGACTTACTTTTCCCCATATATATCCTCTAGTGTTTTTCTGACCTTCTTCTTGATATGAGCCATCATCATTCACCCAAAAGTGTGGATTACCAGCACACTGGACTCCAGACAGCTGCAACATATAAGTACAAGATTGTAATATCATCATCTCATCATCATCGTATTCAGTATATCCCACCAATAGCAAAGCTATGGTAGGGTCTGAGGAGGGTAAGATGTAGACAGCCTTACCTCTACCCCATAAGGATAGAGAGGCTGCTTTCGGTGAGACCCCCGGCTCGAAGATTGTAATATCAGTATATAACATATGTTGTAAAAATAATGTATTATTTTCATTTAAATAACCAAACCTGCAGCATTCTTAGCTCGACTTTTGTTATCTCACGACCGTTAATGAAAACGCCTGTGTTTCCATTGCTAGCATTGGGCATAATCGGGGCCCCAACGTTTAAATGAGGACTAATAATCTTTGAAGGTTTCTCACCCTCCTGTTAAAAGATAAAGACGTTAATAAGTAAATAAATAATATTACGAATTTACAACCATGTATGAGCATTATAAAGAGTCAATGTTTACCTTTCCCCAGAGACCGGATACTTTATCATACCAATAATTTCCAGGTTTTAGCTTCTTTGGAGGATTAGGGCAACTTTGTAGTATCGCCAACTCATCATGACAAAGCGGTTTTCCATTAACACAAACATACTCCGACGGCAACTGATTAACCGCACATAGTTTTTCTGCCTTCATTATCTGTCTAACTTCTAAACCGTTAAGAAGCCGTTTCAACATCCGAGAACATTTCCCCAACTTACCCCTCTTCGACTCGTCAATCGAGTACCCGATACAAGTAACACACTTTCTTCCTTCCGGCATCGACCCCATCGCTCTAAGCACACAGTCGACACAATACTTGGCATTACAAACTATGCACACTTCCTTCTCAGTAAACCTGTTCCCTTTAAGACACCTATAACACACCCCTTTCTTTATTCTCACACCCGGGTCCCGTTTCACCCGACCCATATCCAGTTGACCCCGGTCAACATCTTCAACTAAATCCCCATCTTCAAGTTCAAGTTCGGGTTCAGATTCAGGTTCGGGTTCATAATTGCAGTCTCCGGTTTTAAGAGACGACGAAACCCGAGAAGACGGGTACTCGAAACTCAATTTCGACCCGTTTGAAACCCGAGAAGACGGGTACTCGAAACTCAATCCTGACCCATTTTCAGCCCTAAAAGCAAGTGAATTACCGGAAAAGTCCCTGGAATTCTCAAAGCTATCTGTAAACCCTAAAGTACCCGAACTATCAACCCTATAGGAACAATCATTAATCATATTAGCAAACTCACCGGAGCTAATAGGGTTACTAGAGCCACCACCACTGCCGCCGTCATGTACCGGAGAGACGGTGGTTTCCGTTTCAAGGCCTAACTCCTTAGACCCAGATCCGTTATTGCTAGTCTCATCACTACTGAACGAAATAACAGAAATTGGAGAGATGATGGTGTCGTTTAATTTGGGGAATTTGATGTCGGGTGTGTGGATGATAGGTTGTACGACAGGCATGGGTTGGAGTTTGGAGGTACGAGGATTGGGAAGAACGTTGGCAAGGGGGATGTTGGTGATGTCGATTGGAAGGGCGCGTGGGAGAGAGTGGTGTGAGATTGGTGGGCCTTGGTATTCCACGGCGAAGGAGTAAGGTGGTTGTGGTTGAGTTCCGCCGTCGCCGGAAACCATTGTCGGAAATGGAATTGGGAAAGTGGGAAGCGCGAAAAGGACAGAAGGAGAATAAGCATGAAACGAAATGAGAGTGAGAGTGAGAGAATAACAGAGACAACAAGGGAATTTTGGCCTTTTTCTGTGCTCATTGGAATACAAGCTAACTAATTATTATTTTTATTTTATTGTTAATTATTTATTTTTAATTTTTTGTCTGTAACTTTTGTTTAAATATTCAGTGAAAATATTGTGGTAATAGTGTGAAGTCCTTGTATTTTACCATTTCGGGGTTTACCGTTTACATCAACTTGTCAAAAAACCAAAATTAGTTGTTTTCAATTTTCATGTCTTTGTAACTTTTGGTTTGCAGGATAATAAAGAAAAGAGTTGCTTGAAAAGTTTGAGCAAATTGTATGTTTGTTTTTGGTATATTGGTTTCACTCGTACAACTTTAACGCACACAATCTAGTTAAGTAAGCATAGTTGTTCGTTAGCTTAACTTTTTTTTAGGTGTTAGCATGAATGAGATTGAATATGAACTTTGTTCTTTTAGCTTTTTTTTTTAACTATGTTTAAAAGTGAAGTTATGTGGTATTTTTCTTTTGCTCAAATGAAAAGATACTTTGATGGTATATAAAATAGTTTTAATACATGTGTTGAATTCATGCAAGTAGATATTTTTGTCCACACATGAATTTATATGTAATATGTAAACTTCGTGTCATCTACCATGTTTATCGTGAATGAGAGAGACACTAGATAAAATAGATTGTATTTTCTCTCAAGGCATGATGTGTTTAGGACTTTAGGGTCACAAACGCAACATATATAAATCAAAACTTCAAATGTAACTATATAAGCATGTCTCAAAACAAAATGATACCTATAAGTGGTGACCAAAGCGAAATTATGGGTAAGGGGAACAAAGCGAAATATCATGGCTTGCCATTCATACATAGTGTGGTGTTGCAAAATATCAATTAAAATGACAAGTTAAACCTTATAGAGAAAGACGTGTCTTTAAGGGGGTGGTGGGTTAGATAGAATACATCAACTTATTAGTCTTACCGAATTTTGTGGTCACAAACTTAGCATATCCCCCCAATTATCATTGCACATTTGCACTTAAGTATGCTAAAACGAGGGTAATACATGGATGGGGGTATCATAGGAGTTCTCGTATAACAAAATTTCGAGTGATCAAAACTGGCAATATCATGGTCATGATAAAGTGTTACATTATAAGATATAATCGTTATAGACATGATTTCTAAACTAGTGTTTAATTAGAAAAAATAAAAAGGTTAGATAGCTTTATTTTTAGTTTTACATGTAAGTCTAGATCTTTGTTAACCAGTAACAGCATATTATTGCTATTTGTGTCTTCTTCTAATACACATTTAATATAACAGTTCTGTAACATATGAGATTGTGAGTATGTGTTAGATTTAAGGTTTAGATTTGGATTTAGAAACTAAAGAAATAAAAAGTATTTTATTTAGGCTCAAGACATGTATCTTCTTCCCTCGGTCAATATATAATAACAATAATAAGTTATATTAAATCTCAAGTTATGTATGACTATTTCTACAGTAGTTTTTATTCCTTTCTTTTTCCCGGTTCGATTATGCAATTTACGTCAGAAAAGCAAAGAGTCAGGTCCCTTTCCTGCTTTTTTTGTTGATTCACTTCTTCAGAATAAAATTCATTAGATCCAGAAAATTAGTTTTTACCAACCTGTAACTTGCGCATTAAAAGTTATCATATGCCTTGAGTTAAATATATTTAGCTCTGGAAAAGGAGATTGGTTTGTCGGAGATAGGAAAGGTACGACACGGTTGAAAATGGCAATTTGGACGAAATTTTTTCTTGAAGTAGTGCTTTCAAGAAAAGTATTTTTAAAAGTGGTGGGGTTTTTTAAGTATTTTCAGAAATGGTAAAACCGTGGTTTCAAACCGTGATTTGTCTTTTTTTCTTTAAGTGTGTCAGATGACTTTTCAAAAAACAAGAAAGTAAGAATAATATAATACAAACCGTGGTTTGAAACCACGGATTGCACCTAAAATATAACCTAATAAGTTTTCCGTGAGTGAGGTGGTTTTGATGTTCAAGCCGTGGTTTGAAACCACGGTTTGATGTTTTTTATTATTATTTTTTTGACAAGTACAGAATATATTCATATGCATCTTTTTGTTTTTTAATCAACCTGTGGTTCAAGACCACGTTTTGATATGCTTTTGCAAAAAAAAAATAATAATTAAAAACAACAAACCGTGGTTTCAAACCACGGCTTGAACATCAAAACCATCTTAAAAATGAAAAGTAGTATTAGGTTTATATTTTGTGTTTAATCCGTGGTTTGAAACTGGGGTTTGTATTATTTTGTTCTTACTTTACTGTTTTATGAAAACTCATCTGACACACATGAGAAAAAAACACAAACCGTGGTTTGAAACCACGGTTACACCTAGGGGTGCAAATTAACCGTCATAACCGTTAACCGAATCATAACCGACATAACCGAACCGATTTTAACCAATAACCGACATAACCAGTGGGTCGGTTTATTGAATTTTTGAAAACCACCAAATACGGGTCGGTTTGGTTTAAGATAATTTCAAACCCCCCAAAATCGAACCGCCCCATTTACAAGATTATCAACTTTATGGAGTATAATTAGACACGCGTTTGATAATTTTGAGAAAGTTAAAGAACGTAATAAACTAATAACGCTCTCATTTTTTACTATATGATTTAATTTTACTAAAAATTTAATTCATTTATCGTTTGTTTGAATATATATTAATAATATTAAGAATTATATATTTCGTTGAACTATGTCATGCCATTTTTGTTATTTTTTTGTAATATTTAGTACCAATGTTTTAGGCTCGGTTACATTATTTTGGTCACGGTTAACCGACCCATAACCGACTCGTTATAACTTTCAAAACCGATTAACCGAAACCGCCATAACGGATCGATTATGGTTATGATTATCTATTAACCGACATATTGGTTATGGTTATGGGTTTGGCCTAAAACCGCCTCAAACCGACCCATGCACACCCCTAGTTACACCATTTGTGAAAAACCTTAAAAATGCCCACCACTTTTGAAACAACATTTTTATACACACTATTTTTGAAAAATTTTCCAATTCGGACTTGTTTTGGGTGACATGAAACCGATCTGTTAAACCTGATATGGAGTAAAAATAAAATACCAGAGAATATTACTGTGCCACAGGTTTTTAATCATGAAATGAAATTAAAAGTAATGTTTAAAATATCAAAGTGTAATATTATAACTTAAAAGGTAAGAAACAAACAAACAAAAATCTATACTTTAGTAACAAAAAAATATGTTGATTTTTATGCCTCAAATACTATTAATATTATTATAATATTATAACTAGTTTTATAGTTATTATATTAGAATATAGTTTATATGAAATGTTAATTATACATGTATCAATATACATTTTTATAAACAATTAACTTCTTGGTTTATCTTGGTATAGAGACATATCACTACATCTAAACTCTAAGTGCCCCACATGTCGTGTCTTGACAACATTGATGAGGCATGGTTAGCTATCCAAGCCTTAGTTTAGACTATGTTTTGTGGAGGGGTTTTATCATCCCTCCAGGTAGAAAATGGGGCTTAAAGCTCCCTTATTGTCCCATTATATTGTGTGTGAGTGAAAAGCACCCCCTTACCGCCCTTCGTCTAGAACCCCCCCCCCCCCCTCCCCCTTATTACAGCTTCGGCGCGGTGTTCCGCCCCATAAAAGCCACATTGTTGAGTCTTATCATATCTTATTGATACCTATAAGGTTATGTGTAGTGAAGGGGCTACAATTGAGGGCGAATTGTGACACGTGGTGCCCAGTCAGCATGGAGTGGAAATTTGTTTTTGGGGTGTAATGGTGTAGGGGCTACAAGTTGGGCCCACAGTTTCTTTTTTTATTATTTTCTTTTTATAACTAAATAATTAAATAAAAACCAATTTATTTAAATAATAAATAAAAATGTATTAAAATTAAAAAATAAATACAAAAAAATACATAAACTAAAAAATACACGAATAATAAAAATAAATTATAATAAAAAAAACACACCGAAATATAAATATACATAAAAAAAGTAATATATTCGTCTTCATCTTCGTCATTGTCCTCCTCCTCGTCTTCGTCCTCGTACTCGTCTTCGTCCTCCTCAACGGGACAATTATCCCACACATGTTGAACCAAATCCGCCTTCAGTTGGTTATGTATATCACTTGATGTGAGCTGGTGAATGTTATACGTTCGTTGGTTTTGGGTTGGTTCAGGGAACTGTTCTGGAACGCTTCCTGGTATATAGTGTTGACATATTGCTTTTCCCTCGTCTTCTAAAATCATATTATGCAATATGATACACGTATACATGGCATCCTCATTTTTGCCTACGTCCATAGACGACAAGGGTTTTTCACACAATGTCAACGTTTTTTTAGAACCCCGAAACACCTCTCGATATCCTTTCTCGCAGACTCTTGCTTCTTCTTAAAATAATCTCTTTTTTCTTCGATAGGGACTTGAAACGTCTTGACGATGATCGAGTACTCTGGATATATCCCATCTCCCAAATAGTATCCGTGACGATAGAAGGTATCGTTGGCATAAAACGGTAAGACCGGTATGCTACGGCTGATGTAATACTCTAACACGGGTGACGCGTTGAGAACGTTTATGTCGTTGTTGGACCCGACTGAGCCGAAGAAGGCTGACCAAATCCATAGGTCGTGTGAACAATGGCTTGAAGACTAACCGTTGGCACTCCATGGTCACCACGAGTGTATTGACCTCGCCATGCGGTTGGATAGTTGGCCCACTCCCAATGCATGCAATCTATACTCCCGATCATGCCTGGAAAAGAATGTTTGCTTTCGTGTACATCATATATGCGAGTCAGGTCGTTTGAAGTAGGAATCCTCAGATAACGACGAGAGTATAATTGTATTATCCATATACAAATAAATTATTAAACAATATTTATATTAAAAACAATAGTTAATACAAACAATTTAAATATTACCGATTCAAAAATTCTCCAACGCATCTCTCGTTGTTTTCTCAGCCATCTTTAAATACTCGTCATTGATATCGGTCGTGTTGCCGAATGCGAGGATGCGTATAGCCGAAGTACACTTTTGGATGGCGGAGAATCCTAAATATCCTCTTGCATCGAGTTTCTGTTGAAAATACTCATACTCCCGCTCCATATCTCCAACGATGCGCAAAAATAAACGCTTGGACATCCGAAAACGACGTCGAAACATAGCGTCCTTAAATGTAGGTGAATCGTCGAAGTAGTCCTTCATCAAACGAGCGTTCGCTTGCGTACAATCCCGAAGGATATATGACCGTCTACGTGGTGCCGTAGATGGAGCAGAGCCGGACACCATGTTATTGACGACGGCCCGAACCGCGTTCGTGACCTCTAAATGCTCTTCCGCCACTTGTCGGTGAATCTGATGAATTCTTCGACTCTCGTTTATTAATTGATCCAAAATCTCGGCAGAGTTCGTGGAATCCGGGGAACTCATTGAGTTTGAAGAAGTATGAAAATAATAAAAATAATTGGTATTTTTATGTTTGTGTTTTTGTATGATAAGTTGAAAATGGTTAGATAAAGTTTGATATATATATTAAGTTTTTAAATAAATTTTTTTTATATATAGCCGTTGGGTAACGGCATTATTGTTATTATATTATTTTCTTTCCCACTTCGCAGCGACGAATATTTGCCGTCCCCGCCCCTTTTTGCCCAATTATCGCCGGGGGGGGGGGGGGGCGGTGTTCATCCCCTTTATCGCCCAAATACTCGCCCAGTACGTTTAGCCTAACAGTCGTTGGAAACTTGGGAATCCTAGCCACCAGTCTAGAGTTTGCTTCCAAACCCAAGTTTTCACCCGTTGTCCACTCTCACTTGCACCCTTTTGAAGCAGTAGAAATCAGAAGAGAGGAGAGAGCTTAAGAGTATTAATTTCCTTATACCTGTCTATTCTCAAATTAATCAAGCCTTTTAAAATTTATACAGTCAAATAAAAAATTACTAGTAGCAGACACTAACTCACTAAGACACTTCTATGCATAAACAAGAAATTGAAGAAAGGATTAAAGGATGTAGAATCCACGTTACAAGCTTCATGGGTACGTGAGGATTGCACAAAGGCACGTATCATACTCAGTGGCTCCAGAAATTTTTTTCTTGGGTGGCATAATTTTTTGGAGTCGGTTGTATATCGTTTAATGGTATACAACTCTCGGGTCGGGTCGAATCACATAATAAAAATAATAATACTAAATTAACTTCAAGTAGATAATAGAACAAGTCGTCATTAGAAATCAATAATAGAAATAAAATATTCGTATATTACAACTCTCAACGACTTCTAATATTTTAAAACCTATTATATATAATATAACAAACGCAAATATACAACTATTCTATAAATTATTAATTAATAAATACACACCAACACACATAGGTTAATAGTTACTGAACTTAATTTATAAAATGATTAAAGTGTTTGTAATAATTATGATTGTTTTTAGTTCTTTTTATTTAATAAATACTTCTACGTTTGACATAATGAAAATGAATCAAAATTTTATAACATCTAACTATATACACTATATATATAGTAAACAAAACAATAAATTAAATATAAATATGTTAAGTAAGATATAACTCAAACCAAAATCAAACTATAGTTATTGCATTAAATTAACAAATGATAAATAAATAAAAACCAAAAGTTATAATTCGGGTGTAAAATGTAAACTACAAAAACTAGAGATACATTTTTTAATATTTGATGATATAATTAAAAGACCATAACTACAACTTTCTCTCTCTTCTTCATCTTCATTTTCATCTTCCACATCTTTCTTCTTCATCTTTCATCATAGAAATTGCAAGCTTTGTTGTAAACATTAGAAAAACTCTAAAATTTATAAACTTATCTTCTCTTTCACTTGAATCCCTAGTAGTTTCGTTGATGAGGGGCGGTATCAAAATTTCATGGGGGCGATTGAAATAACTCACATGTATACTCAAAGAAGATAAAATTTTAAGGTGGGCGGCCGCCCCCCTTCGCTACATAGTGGGTCCGCCCCTGATCACACTAACATTTAAATCAGGACACGAGGCCATGTAGATTACTAGATGTGAGTCCAAATTAAGTCTACCGTCAAAAACTAACGTGAAGCGAAACAATTAAATTGTTAGATATGTTATATCAGACGTTTAGATAAAACCCACATAGGAGACAAACTGTTATCATATATCAAAAGTTGTTTTTTAAGCATTGAAAGGGTAATGCCCCAAATAACATAACAAAGTCAACAACATCGTATCGATATGACCAAGCTAAGAGCATCGCATCGACATAACATAGTAACCCTTTAGGCGGATCTACAAGACAACTAGAGAAGTTAGCGATACAGATGGAGATATTAAGGATACAACTAGAGATATTAGTGACATCACGTAGTGCTGTCACACCCTAACCTACGATGGAAATGACGGGGCGCGAACTGATTGTCACAACTCTCAAGGTTACTATCATGCATTATTAAAAGTGTCGATATCTATTAATTAAATTTCCAAATAACAATTATCCATACAAAATTCAAATACACAAGTACATATATCAATCAATTACAACATGTCTCATTAAGTTTTTCTCCTAGCATAAATCCTTAAGTGATATTGTACTTCACATCAAACGAATACATGCATATGCGTTGAAAATAATATAGTTTTGTCAACACAAGGTTGAGTGAGCAACACACCAGTTCAAAGTATAAATAAAAATATGTATTTGCAACAAGTCATATGAGAATAACAAAATAACCAAATGAGCAAGTATAACTGAGATGTCGAGAAACACAAAGCTATAATGACTGGCGTATGATCATACTAGACTGAGATTATGTTGGACCTCTCCGAATGCGAAAGCATACAAAGCAAATAAGCACATAAACAAGTAAGGTATAAATTGTTAACACATAAGACAAAGTTGCAGTTTTAAGTATAAGTATATAATGAGAAATATATTTACACATATGTCCCCAAACATTGAAAACAAGTAAAATAGGGAATGTGGTACTCACCTCAAAAATGCACGAAGATGATTAAGAATATTAAGAATGCGGGAAAGTCACGCGTTGACGATAAAGCCTAATAAGGAAAAGAAAATACGAATACGTTTAAGTAAATGGACTAGATCGATTTTGAAAACTCAATTTATAATTTAAGTTAATATTATACCCTTTTTAATCATAATTAATATAATTATAAAAATTATATGTAAGATTATTAGTTTATTAAATTATATATAAAATATATTATAACATATAAAAGTAAAATACATCTTTTAATGTATTATTAGTTTTATAGGTTATATAAATATATTTGTATAAAATTTGCTTGTTATATATGTTACATATTAGATCATAAATTCTCGGTTTATTATAAATACACACACATATATATATATATGTTTACATATACATACGGACTAAAGATGCGAGAAAACAAGTTTTAATTTGTCGGTTTTCAATAAAATAGTTTTAATTTAATTATTATTATTAAATAATATGTTTATTAATTAATTTTAAAAGGAATAAATAAAACACAATCCGGGGTGACAGGGGATCGAACCTGCGCCACCCCCGGCTCAAAGGAATTACACCGACACACAGCAGCCATGCGTGCTGGTGTGTATGAACGATAACAGATCACAACGAAATACTATAACCAGAACCACAAACGATCCAAGAACCCTAGATTAACTATCGCGAGATGGAGTCCATGTACGATTGATTCAAGTTAGGGCTTTTAATCCCCACTAAAAACCGATCTCAAACATGTATAAAAATTACCTTAACGCGTTTGGATTGATGGTGAACAAGACCTAACTGTTGCCGGCCACAAACGCTTCCGAACGAGCTAGCAAACAACAATGATAATGTAATTGATGATAGGGTTTCTGTTTGCTACGGCTGAGGGAAAGTACGTGTGAGTTTGATTAACTTATAACATCCGTTTATATAAGAATTGAAATTAGGGTTCGAATGGTTTAGTAAAAATGGAAATCGGATCATGATTGATACAATTAACTTGTATAAAACGTCGGTGAAGCCGCGTTTGATATATGTGAATGATTTCCTAGATCAAAACTTGATTACAAACGGATTTACTAGCCTAATTTAATGATTATTGGAGTCGGGTACAAGAAAACCCACATAAACAAGGTCATGGGTAAACGGATAATCCAGCTTGAAAATGGGTTATATCATAAAGTTACAATTTGATCCTTGGAGTTTGAGGTTGGATATATAAGAGGTAAAAATATATATTTTGGGCTAAGAGTGTACAAACTTTAAAGATTTAATTATAGATAAAAATTTAATTTAAAAAAATTATTCAATTTAAACGAAATGAAAATAACCCGAACGTTGAACCGAGTCAGGTAAAAGTGTAAGTTTGAAAACCCGAGTTGTTACGGATGCAATGTTGGTCTCTCTCTCTCTCTCTATATATATATATGTAAATATTCCATTGTAAAACCCCATTGAGAAAGATAATATAAAAAATACTTTTGTGTGTTACTCTCTCACTAACTCCCATCTTCTTATCTATCGCATATACCTTAAACTCTCTGATAAAGTACGTACAGTCGGAATTGTATTATTCGGTGGTATTTTTCTTTAACAAGCATATGAATCTCTATTTAAAGGCAACACCAATAAGTAAAATATTATGTTAAGTTAAACTAACCTATACATTAACCAGTTACTTAAATGATTAAAATCATGCGGCTAACTTATTAACTTCGATCAACATAACCTACTATAGATACTTATAACTGAAATAAATAATAAAAATCAACAATACAAAATAAAAGCTGGTATATTAAAAATATTTTATGATGATTATTTATGCGATTCATGTATTGTTTTTACTCTTCTTCAACTTCCTCTCTAGTCTACAAATCTACCTACAACTCACTCATTCAAGTTATCGGTCATCCATGTGACATTCGTCAAATTCGGATTTCGATTCTTATTCGCGTTTTATTTTAATAAATTATACGTCGAACTCGTATTGTATTGTAAACCCGACCCGGTAATTTTATACATCATTTAAGTCGATCTTTAAATCTTCCACGTACTTGGTCCATCAAACCCGTCATGTAGGCGTGTACCAATCGTTGTTCATTTAACATAAAAATTAGTTTATAAATTTTAAGAGGTAATCTTTGTCATTTTCAAACCTATATTAACATTTATTAAGTTTTATACCTTTTCGTAAAACACTTGGAACTTGGAGGACATTTTATGTAAATATATAACATATATTTAAACCAAAAAAAAACCTAACCCTAAACAAAAACATCACAGCCGCCCCCCCATCTCCTTCACACTTTTCCGGCCGCCGCCACTCCTGCCGGCCACCACCTCCGACACCACCACTCCCCATTTTCTCCCTTGGCCGTTCGTTTCTTCCGATATAGAGCTTTCCGACAGCAGCAGCGAAGCCTGCTAGCCCCCTTCCTCTCCGGGTCGATTTTCCGGCGACCGGAAAGCCGGCCGCCGTGCCCTAACCCTGTCGCTCTCTCTCTCTCTTTATCTCTCTCCCCCGTTCTCTCTGTTCTCTCTCTATCTCTCTCTTCGGCTCTCTCCTCTCCCCGCCGTTCCCTCTCTCTACTCTCTCCGTCACGCTCTCTCTCTCTCTCTCTCTCTTCTCTCTTTCTGTTTCTCCGTTTCTGGCGTGCCTCAGGTGGCCGGAATCGGCCTCGGCGACTTCTGTTTCTTTGTCTCCGGCAGTTTCGGCTCGGGTTTTTCAAGGTGTAGAGTCACGAGCATATACTCATATAATAAGTAAATATAATTTGGGTTTTGGTATTGTTAGTTTTCGTATAAAGATTGTCAGATTTAAACCGTTAATAATCGGTTATATTGTTGGTTATATAATTTGAAACGGGTTGGATTGGGTATAGAGTTGTTTTGATTTGGGGAAAAGATGAACACCCGGGAAATGGATATGTTATTTTCTTATGGGTTTAAATTAACAATTGTTATTTTGGTTCGGTTGGTTTGTACATAAGTTGTTGAACTAGAGGTCATGGGTTCGGGTCTCATCCTAGACCGGTTTCAGTGTTATTTTTATACTTAACAAAATTTTATTACTATTAATACTAACATTACTATATAAAATTATTATTAGTATTATTTTGTATAACTTACTATTATATTTATTAATTGATATTATTATTATTATTATTATAAATATTAAAGTTGTTATTAATATTATTAAAGGTCATATTATTATTATTATCTATTAAAATCATATTTTATCATTAATTACTATGTAACATCCTGAATATTATAATGATAAATAAAGAAAGTCACGTTTAGTGATTTCGCGTTATTAAGTAAGTAATACCGAGTAAAGAACGGATCATGGACTTAGATTAATTAAGATGGATTAAGGGTAATGGGCCTTAGGTCCATGGGCTTTAAGGGATATAAATATCCCCTTAAACCATCCTAAAACCCTAACTATCATTTCCATCTTTCATAAATCTCTACACACTCAAAAACACACACATACACTACACCTCATACGGCCGAGAGAGAGAGAGCGGATTCGAGTCCAAAAATCAAGCCGACCATTATTAGATCTTCAATATACGAGATAACCAAGCAAACCGCGACCACACCGAACGTATAAAAGGTATGTTTTGATCCTAAAGATTTCGTTTTTATAAACGTCTAGTCTTGAAACTTAGAACGAGAGTAGATCGGGTATAAACGAAACATAAAGTTGTAAACTTGATGATAAATACGAGTGTAATGAACCCGAAAATGGAAACGGCTCGATTAATGAACCCTTAACATTAGTATTGAACGTTTTTACCATAAAGGTCCAAACTTTACGTCATTCCGGGCTAAGTTTTACCCAAACAAGGCCATGGGAATGATCGCGGGACTTGTTAACGCCATACTCATGGATTTCTCGGTAAAACGATGATGATTTTGGGGATTAAGGATGAACAGCGGCGGCTGCTGCACAACTTCGCCTACAAGCGAACTTCGCCTGCAAGCAAGTTCGCTTGCAAGCAAGTTCGCCTAACTGGTAACTTCGCCTAAGGCCAAGTTCGCCTAACTGATAACTTCGCCTGGTGACAAGTTTGCCTAACTGGTAACTTCGCCTAAGGCCAAGTTCGCCTAACTGATAACTTCGCCTGGTGACAAGTTCGCCTAACTGATAACTTCGTCTGGCATATGTTCGCCTAGGGTTAACTTCACCGAACACTAATTTCGCCTATGCTTAAGTTCGCTTAATGTTAAGTTCGCTTATTGTTAAGTTCGCTTAATGATAAGTTCGCTGGAGTTAGCAAATTAGAAAATAGATTAAAAACCTAATGAAAAATGTGTTAAGACAGTTAATGGAAATAAAATTTTTCCAAGCTGACCTGGCAGCTCGACCCCAGCCAGGGGCTCTGCCCCTTGGACCCTGCTAGGGGCTGCCGCCCCTAGACCCCGATGCCAGGGGCGCTGCCCCCGGACCCCCGTTCGTTGTGGGTTATATTATACAGTTAGCCGTGCACAGCTCAAGAAGGGAATAACGATTAACGGAGAGCGTAACAGGATTCAGGTGAGTTTCTAGCCCCACTTCTGTGTTATGTTTTCGGGGCTGTGTGCATACTCTATATGTTTGTTAATACACTTATCCTAAGTGATAAGTGTATGCCTTATATGAATGATGTAAAATGTATGAATGATTGCTTGTTAGTACGTGAACAATCTTCGGATATTGCACGTACTGTCAGGTTGTAGTGTTACGTATAAGGTAAGTATAATGTATTTGCTTGTATGTATGAATGCGATAAGGTTAACAAACGAAGGAAAGGCATGGTTGTATGGTAACGAAGAGGGACCAAGCCCTAATAATATCTGTGATGTTAGGGACCAGACCCTAATAATATCTCTGATGTTAGGGACCAGACCCTTATAATATCTGTGATGTCAGGGACCAGACCCTTATAATATCTGTGAGGTTATAGGGCGAAAGGCTCTTTAAAACGTATGATTATGTATGTAAAGAAAGTATGAAGGTAGGAATGAAAGTATATGCACTGATGTGTGTATGAAATAAAGTTAAGAGGTTAAGTATGAAATGTAAGAAGGTATGGTATGAGTATGTGATTAACTAGAACTCACTCAGCGTAGCTGACTTTTAGTATGCACGCAGGTGAGTAGAATGAGGCAGGTAGCTTGAGGAGGACACATGGCAGAGTTGGACGAAGCTGGCATCTGAAGATTTTGCTATGATGTTTTATTTTAAAAGACTATGTTTTGTTTTTAAATGACTATGAATGCTCGATAAGACAAGAATTATGGTTATGGAATGTAATGGTTTGAATGTTTTTAATGTTCCGCGAATATTTTAATTAACTCTGATATTTAGAACTGCGTTTATGAGTAAATCCAACACGAAAGTAGGGCTACCGGTAACGGGGCCTTACAAGTTGGTATCAGAGCAAAGTTCGAGAGATTTAAACATCCTACATGTTTAGACTCGAACAGAGAATGGGATTTAAGCGAGAAAAGAAAGAAGATGCCAGTTCAAGGATGCCATGTGTCGCTCAAGCAAGCTCAGTAAAGGTAAGATGTACGATTAATGATGTATGTTAAATGATAAAGAAAGAATATGTGAATGATAGGGATAGGATTACTTGATTATTTTGATTGACTAACTGTTTAAGTAGAACCAGCACAAATAGACTCATAACGGGAAGTGTATAGGACACGGAAGGTAACGTGATCAGCTAATCACAGCTGGCCACTGTTATTACCTGTTAGCCTTACTATCCTTGTACTAAATAGTTCCTTGAGTGATGATCTTTGTGTTTTCCCTTTTAGAATACGATGGCTGGAGCTGGAGACATTGCTGGAGCTGGAGGTCGCACTGGACGACGCGGCAGGCCTCATCATGTCCAGCAACCTTCGGTTGAGACAGCTTCCAACACCGAAGCTGAAGGAAGCGCAGCTGGAAGAAACCCGGAGAACAACAAAGGAGTCCAACTGGATCCCGTGATTCAAGCAGCTATTGTTCAAGCCGTAGCTACAGCTGTGAAGAATATAACACGTAGGTTATATGCCGCAACGATCCACAGATCTCAGTGTGGTTTACCCAACATAGGGTCACTGTGCGTGGGGGTCTCCCAAATAGTACTACCCATACAAGCCTCCGGCCCGTTCCCTCGGGCTAATGATTGTGTAAAAGTTGGGACAAAATTTAGCAGTAAAACACCTCTTGATAAATATCACACCATAAGTAAAACCAACATGTATCCAGTTCAAAAAGTTTAAGTAAAAAGGGCAGCACGAAACTCACCTCAGTCCGTATGCAATATATGTAAATGAAAGACAATCTATGAGCTTGAAACTACGCTATGAACCACCAAGCCTAGCATATATTAATCAGCAATAAGTTATTGGACAACAATATAAAATTTGTTATTGGTATTGTGTACTAGTTAGTTCTAAGTTTCGACCAAATGTTTGATTCCCGGTGAATAAAGTTGTCTTTAATGGAAGTTTATAATTAAATAACTTAATAATATAGGTGTTGTGTGTTTGGGCATATTGTTCAACTCCCAGTAGTTTTAGTTAAGCTCAATCAGTTGTTGGGTTTCGATAAAGTTTTCATTTTCGGAATGTTCGGGCCTTCATATGGACTTCGGGTTATTGTATGACCATCAAAGCTATATAATTCAATTATATTAGTATCATAATGATTTTTGATTGAATCATCAGGTCATGAGATTACAAAAGCCAACAATACCGGTTATGATCGGTTTTGCGGTTTTTGGTGACATGTCTCGAAAGTATAGTTTTTATAAACGAACACTTATATAATTAAAAATTATTATTTACAGAAATATATATTATAAAATTAATTTATTTCCAGGTCTACATTTCAACAAGTTTGGTTTTGTACACTTTTAGTCCTCGTTCTTCGTTTAACGTTCCTTTCGGCAAAAATGGGGTTAAAGACTTGGTTAAATTTGGTAAAATAAGTAAACACTAAAATCATGGTTCTATTAACTTATACTTACCGTTAAACTTCAGAAAAATGAAAACTTTATATTTTTCAAATGCTCGTTCAGGTTACGCCGTTTTTACCCTAACTCGCGTTTAAACGCTATTTCTTAACAAAAAGGGGTGTTGTGAATATTGAAAATGGTTTATAACATTTAAATAAATCATTTTAATTATATAACTTCTGGAAAAATATCCATTTTATATTTCTGAAGTCTTTTAGTCTTTAAAAGCCGGCTTGTTGTCGGTTTCAAACGAAACAATGAGCTTAAGCATGCAAACAGGCTCATTTTGTAAATACATTTTCCTTTTAAACATTTATAGCTTTTATCTAGCCATTTGAACTCACAAGCCTTTATTTCAAAAACACAGTCTTATACTTTCAGTTTCTGAGAAATAACCGGTTTCCAAAAATGCTCTTTTGTTACCTTTTTAATAAAAACTCACTTTTCGTCACCTAACGAGTTAGGACATGTTATAATAAATAAAAATAGGTTGTTTTGACATCCCGTGGGTTTTAAAAGATGCTCATTGCTGAATTTTCGCTAACGGGCCCGGTTTTGGCTCTTTCAAGTCTTAGTTCGGTTTTAATAACGATGATTCATGTAAAACAGTTTTGGGTCAGGTTATAACTCGTCATAATATTATTTTTATGGATGTAAAAATATGTTAATGTATCAGTTAGGTTGCAGTGCTTATTTCTTAGTTAAGCGAGTTACAAAAATGTCATTTTAAACGGTTTTTATAGCCCGATTTCAATATTATCCCTTGGGGCTGATTTTTACAATTCCAAGGACTTTATGTGCATGTTTATCTTCTGGAAATTTTTTTAAATGTACAGAAGTTAACAAGGTCACATTGTCAAGTTGGTTTTCGAGCTAGTTTCCACTTAAACGAGTCACTGAATGACTATAAATTGGCTATGGTTTTAGGGGCTGAAATTTGTGTAACTTTTAGGGGTTCATGGTCAAAGTTTTCTGTTATAAATGTATACTTTTCTGTTTTCAATTTATAAGTTTATACCCAGCTCATTTTATTACCGAAAATGCCCTTTCGCTCTAATATATATTTATAACTTGTTTTAGTTAGCGAAACATGTCGTGACTTGTTTTAATACACAAGGGTGACTTGTTTAAAGTTTCATATCGGTATTAAGGTGCTCATAACCTAAATAGTGGCTTCGGTTCATTTTGGGCCCGCTAGCACCTTTTGGCTTGGTTTTAAAAACGATTAGAAGTTCTTAACAGTTTTTGGACAGCTTGTTTGTTTGCACTAGCCCCGCTATTAAAATTATATTTTTACATAAAAGAGATGCCATGTAAGATGGTTAGAGCTTATGGTCGGTTTCTTGTCTTCACGGGTTATTAAAGTAACGAATTTTTAAGTAAAATAGCAAGGGTGTTCACTCTATTAATATCCGATACTCAGGCTTAGACATTTAGAGCTCCAAACAGATGTGTTTAACTTCTGGACATTGTGAAAAATGTCCAGATGTTACATGGTCTCGGTTTGGTTCGTTTTTTTATAGGTTGTTTCACATGAATTTAGCAGCCATCACAGCTACAACTTGGTTACAGTTTTACTACAGGTTCTGGGTAGATTTTAAGTTACAAAAACATGTTATATTCTTGCAATGTTCTTGTAAGTTTAATCAAATTTAATGGTTCAGTTTACACACCGTTTGGTTGGTTTAAAGACTGAGTTTTCGGTTCGGGTTTTCCATTTGTAAAAGTAGTTTGTAACTGGTGGCAGGTTAGAGGTCTGGAACGGATTTGTGACCTATACATGAGTGTGATTCTTCGTGTATAGGTGCTGGCCATGATTATGTGAAATAAAAGAAAGGAATGATGAATACCTTGAACGGTTGGAGAATTCACAGGGGCTGGTCCCTTCGGTTTTCCGAGAACAATTCGAGAGCAAGGACATATTTAGGCTGTGATTTCCATACCAAACATTAGAATCAGGAGAAGGTTTGTCAAAGAATGGAATATATATTGGTCAGAACACGACATGTTACCCGGTTTTCTTCGAATTCAGGCTGGGTCGTTTGGGTTCAGTTATAGCAGCAGAACAACAGCAATTCAGCAGAGATTTTAGTTGATTGAAAGTGTAAACAAGGATTAATGGGTTAGATTTTATAGGGATGAGAAAGCAAGATTCATTGGTTCACCTGTTTGCATGAAGGATGAGTGGTTAATTTTGCTGCATTGATGGTGATTGGGTGAATTGGCTGCAAGATCAGAGAGGGTGCAGGGAAGAGAACGTATCAGAAAGGAGGTGCAGAGGATTGGGTGATTAGGATTTTCAGTATCTTTATAAAATCACTAATATCATCTAAATTTCTTTAAACTTCAACTACTTATTTTATAAAATAAAGAAATCAGATTTTGTATATAAAACATAAGTTGTTGATTGTTAAATATCATTATATAAGATGCTCAGATTGTTCGGATTCAGGCACGTCCGTTAAACGTTGGTTCGGTTGGCCGGTTTAATGGTAACCGATTAAACGGTTCGGATAATTATACAATTTTTAGATGTAGGTTAACAATATAATATTTATTATATATCTCAACATATTATTGCGTTCGGGTGAATATCCGGGTTATCGGGCCATGCCCGTTTATTGTTTGTTTGGATGTTAGATGCTAGCCGGTTTTTGTTTTTGTTGGGTTCGGTGACCGGTCAATGATATAAGAAACCATTTGATGTTTGGTTAAATATTTTGGACATCCACCCAGTATGATTTAAATATTTATGGAATACTTCATACTTTATTTATATATTTATTTTTGTTTTGGGAGTTATCGGGTTAACCGAGTTTCGGTTTCATTTGATTAATTTGGGTCGAGCCCATTAGCTATAGTCTTGGTAGTTCGAGCCAAGCCCATCGGCGTACGGTTCACTTCAACTATTCAACCAATATTACTCTCGGTATTAAACAATAAGTTTTCTTTAAAAAAAATAAAAAAAAATTTCTAGCCCTGTTTTTGGGGTTGTTACATGGAAGGGTATGGAGTCGGTTTGATTTACGGAAAAGACGAATGGCCGGGTAATGGATATATGAATTTTCTTATGGGTTTAATTAACAATTGTTATCTTGGCTCGGTTGGTTTGTACGTTAGTTGTTAGACTAGAGATCTCGGGTTTGAGTCTCCTCCTAAACCGATTTTGTGTTATCGTTGTTAAAAGTCGTATAATTAGTATAAAACTATATAAATATATAAAACTCATTATTTATAATGATTATTATTATTATTATTATTATTATCATTATTATAAATACTATTAATAAGGATCATATTATTATTTATTAAAATCATATTTCTATCACTTATTTATTAACAATAATATTATTATATTTATTTTGTGAATTCATTTAGAAATCGAACCAACATCGAGTACGATATCATTTTTACTATCAATATTACTTATTATTATTACTATATTTTTTTTATCAACAACACTTTAAATTTATACCAAGATTTTTATTCTTTAACTATTATTATTAGTATTATTAATAATAATTTTTTTGTTATAATTATTATACTATATTAGTATTTTTAGTAATAGTTATTGTTATTATCATTATCTTATATATATATATATATAACATATTTTAATATCATTATTATCATTTCTATCTTTAACCTTAATAATATTATTATAAACTTTATTATCAGTTCATTTTTATACAACCGAGCTCTTGATTTAAAACCCGTCTTGTTTCTATCTAGTATTAGTTTAGTTATTTAAAAGCCCAATAAATAATATTATTTTATTTTAAGCTATCAATTTAGTACGAGTCCCTAATCGTTGACAAATTATCCGGTAAACCGATTAACAACCGAACCTTCTCGTTCAATGTTTCAAATGTAGTTTCAACTAAAGTTCAAGTTCATTAATATATTTTCTTTATTCGTTTTCAATTAGCTGTTAATGTCGAATTCGTTTGTTTCGTTCACAAGCTTTCTATATGTCGATCATTTATTGTTTCCCGATTCGTCAATTGAGGTGAGTACTTTCATACCCCGTTTTACATCTGTCGTTTTAGGGTGACATTTCATACTTATCAAACTAAATGCTTTATTTACTTGAATCTTAAACCCACAAACGTGATTGTATACTTTACTTAAATAATTGATCGATTTAGTGTTCTATGCTTACATGCTTATATGCTTATGTCTTTACCGCTTTTGGAAGGTTGATTCATAAATCCGTGAACTATCTAGTATTCTCTTATAGCACGATGTCGTTAATGTATTCTTATTAACGACCTCATGAAATCCGAATCTATTTATAGACGGTGTCGTTAATGTATTCTTATTAACGACCTCATATAAAAATCCTGAACCATCTGGTATTCTCTTATGGTAGGTGTCGCTAATGTGTTAGCGATCTCATATTATCCATATTGTTGCTTTTATTTATCGTTTTGTATACAAGTTTTGTAGCTTTTATTATTATATACTTATATGCTCAAACTTATGAATTGCTTACCATATTCACGAAACTGGATGAAATTAAACATGATAAGTGTGCCCAATGCAATTAATTTCCATTTAAATATTAAAACCAATTCAACAACCACTTTTAATTATTTTTCTTTTTAAATTAAAAAATATTTTTTTCTTATTTGCTTTTACTTTCTTTTTAAATTAACAGATAATTTTTTTCTATACTTTCAAACTTCAAACAACAATATTTCAATAAAATAATATTATTTCATTTTCTCAACTTTAATAGAGCATCCACAATAGGGATGAGCAAAATCGTTACTGGTACCGGTACTGAAATTGGTACCGATTTGGTACCGTCGATACCGAACCGGTACCAATTTTTTGAGTTTCGGTATCGGTACGGGACGGGACCGGTATTTCCCGAATTTTTACCTTCAATCTCGGTACCGAACAGAATATTTCTGTACCGGTACCAAGAATTCACAATTTTCGGGACCGGGACCGGTTGGTACCGGTACGGTCCCGATCTCATCCCTAATCCACAATGGTGGATGAGAAAAAACAAACTGAACACGCCATATCAGCTGCCACATCAAATTCTCACTCATTCACTTTCAAACACCAAAAACTCTTATTTTTCCTCCAACACTACATCTATTTTTTAACATCTATATATCTAATCTAACTATCTATATAATTGTCTACCACAAAATCCTACGTGTCGCTCTCAGGTTGTCCCCCCCTTATCTAGAGCCACCAGATTGCTTGATTTCTAAATGGAGGCTTCTCATTCATTTGACTCAAAATCGCGGGTATGGGCTTACCAAACCCATATAGTCTTTAAATGGGTTATAACGTCTCATTTATTTGTGAAACTCTTTCATAATTAAACAATAATTTTTGCGGGTCATGTGTCTCACCAAACCCAGATAACTCTTAAACGGGTTATAAGATCCCATTTATTTGTAAAATAACCCCTTAATCATCAAATAATAATTTCCACCGGTTATGGGTCTTACCAAACCCTAATAACTCTCAAATGGGTTATAAGATCTTATTTATTGGTAAATACTTTCATCCTCAAACCCTAATTTAATTTATCTTCTTTACATCTTCTCCATTGTTGGTCTATCATCTACATCGTCGGTTAACTTCCGACACTACCCACTATCGTCAACTACATCAACGTCCCCTTTTTCATTAGAAAAATATTTGTGTTCATGTTTGTTCATTTAAAAAAATCAACATGTTGTGTTCGTGTATTTTTGTTCGTTAAAAATCTAAAAAAATCTACACATCTCAATTGAAAATACCCAAACGCAAAAAAATATAATAACAAACTAATATATATATATATATATATATATATATATATATATATATATATATATTAAATTGAAACAAACTACGTTAAAAAATAAAATAAATTATCATAAAATAGCAAAATGATTAAAAACAAAAACTTAAATGAACTCCCGTAACACGAGAGAATCAAATTAGTTCCACTTAATCACCTACTTCTATATTTTCTTTCTGTAACTAAAATACTTTTATTTAAGTATCTTATTTTTTTATTTCATATTATTTAAAAATAAAATAAGTTCTAGTAAATAAATTTAAATAAATAATAGAATTCATATAAATAAAAATTTAAAGTTACATAAACAGTAAATAAAACAACCGTAAACATAAACTAAAATAGTTACATAAACTAATGTTAAAAACTCTACATCACTCAAATTGACTATTGTTTAATAGACCATATATGCTCCACTAAATCATTTCAATGTTTGGATCTAGGTAGGGTAAGAATCCGGGTTGTTGAAACCTGAAGGTTGAATTCGGCATTGGATTAGTGTTTGGAGTTGGGATTGGGTTGGTGTTTAGGGTATGTAGTGGGTTAGCATCGCTAAGCAAACATTAAAAGATTGTTATCATTCATTTTATGAGAGAAATGTAGATGAAATTTTTATGAATTGATAGTGTTTAGAGTTTATATAGAAAACATCTTATATATTTATAGCACTTCTTAAAAAAAGAAGAGTTAATGTTGTATTAAAGTTGAGAAAAGAAAATAATATTATTTTATTAAAATATTACCGTTTGAAGTTTGAATGTATAAAAAAATTTATTTGTTAATTTAAAAGAAAGTAAAAGAAAATAGAAAAAAAAAATATTTTTTAATTTAAAAAGAAAAATAATTAAAATGATGGTTGAATTGGTTTTAAAATTTAAATAGAAATTAATTACACTGAACTCACTTATCATGTTTAGTTTCATCCAATTTTGTGAATATGGTTTAAACTGAACATCACCTTTAATGTACAGTTATCCAGTTTAAAATTTTGAACAATGTCACGTCAGAATTGAACACCCCACTCTAACATGAGAATCCCTTTTCGATTCTCATTCTTGGCCAGTGTGTTTTTTTATATTATAATTAAAAAGTTGGAGTGAATTACCCATGTTCAAATCTTGCTAGCAACATGCCGACATATTCCTTGTTTCTATTATTTTCCCTATTTTGTTTCAAGCACATACGTACTCTTGTGTTTCCTGTTTTTTTTTTCGTTATTTATTTTTCCTGACTCTTTTTTAGAACATTATTCTGTGCAATTGATGATATTAAGTTTAGGATTCATACTTCCTTTTGGTTTTTTAATTAGTATGAAGTTTTGACTTTATATTTTTATTTTTATTTTTATTTTTTATTTTTTTTTATTTTTTTTTTTTTAGTAATAAAGGTTTTATATAATTTACTATAAAACGATTACAATAAAGTGGCAGGCAAACGGGCAACAAGCTGCGCCGCAACCCCCTTTTGAACAGCAAAGCCAATCCAAGAACATGATGTGTACCCATTTAAAAACAAGAACACAAGTACAGAATACGGGATGAGATGACTAAAAGATATATTAGAACGAAATAGTTTTGGAGAGATTTACTTCATGCTTAGAGCTTCTTAAAACAAAATAAACTAGCTATGCATATACAGCCTTACATAAGTAATCAAATTTCAGCTAAAAATAAAGAGAAATGCATGAAAGAAACTAAGCAATAGTCCGCTAAATATAACCAACTTGTTTCAAGGAAGTACAAATTTGAGTATCAGAGGCTCTACGTAAAAACTTAGTGAATTAACCCAGTCTAATCCAAACAAAAATCATTCTAGTTGAGTTAATAGACATCTGAGCATTAAAGCTTAGTGAACCCAGTAAAAAAATTTATGTATCCGTCAGTGCTTCTTTGAGCATTGTATCAAGTTTTTCGGCCTTAGTATTGAGGTAATCCAACGCACATCAACCACAAACAATCAACCACATAATCTCCACCATAAGAATGAGGATGTTGAAAGATATATTTAAACGCAACATGCCATCATAATAATAATAACATGCTTTGATTCCATCTGATTAGAAGAAAATCGATAATATGGCTAGATACGTTCTAGAAACTAGAAAGTGTTCAGATAAAACACACATATGAGATAGATACTAATAACCAAAGCATTAAGTCAATAAAAAAACAGCATATTAACTAAAGACTAAAATGACTAAAATACCGTAATCGAATATTATTTTTTTTAACAGTGATGTTACCAAATATCAATTTGCGGTTTACATAAAACACCATGGACGTAATTAAAACAAATCATAAAAATGAACAATAAATAACAAACTATCTTACGTAGTCTCTTCCAGGGTGAAGCTTCCTTAGGGCTTGGGGTGGCCCGACCCCTCCTGTTTTTTTACGCAATGATGTAAATTTACCATTTTTCGTCTGAAAATTTGTATACTTAGTGTAAATTTACCCGTTATTTACAACAAATTTAAGTCTGGCCCCCTCGTTTATAATTTTTGATACATTATGAGTCCCCCTGCCGGACAAACTCGTCCAAGCTTCGTCACCGGTCTCCTCTTGAGCCAACAAATTTAAGTTGGGATGCAACACACATAACTCAAAATTCAATAATACAAAAAAAAGAAGGTAACATTGTGAATATATTGTACGTTTTTATAACAAACTAATTAATGAGTTAATTAAGCTTTGATTTGATTCTAATTTCTTTAATTGCAATAACCACAATGGTGGTGTGACACTATCATTCGACGCATGAGATTCTTACAAATTATATTAACTTTTGACAAAAATTCGTAGCTTAAATATTAAATAAACATAAATCAGTAAATCACACACCACCTATTATTATATATGCATGCATCTTCAATGCCATTCCTTCAATGGTTTACGTCCATCGTCTTCTTCAACACCTTCTCCATCTTCATGTTTTATCTTCATCAAATCCCCAATCTCACATTATGATTAATCCCATACGTACCTTCAAATCTATAATCATGCCTGAATAATACCCCGAAAATTTGCTTATCAACCTTAAATATCACAAACCACAACCATGCAGATTAGAAACTCGCCGCAACGAGAAATCCAGGCAAGTTCATATAACGATGGCAACGCGCCTCCCCAGCAGCAAGCCGAAAAGACTACCAACACCAATGAACAACAACCTAAGGACATGGCGAACGAGTTATCCTTTCGCCTACGAAACATGTCTGAAAACAATATCCCCCCTCCGCAAATTGAAGACATTGATTCTCCAACTGAGGACAGCATGCGCCAACGCGATTCGTTCACATCGCGTATGTTTTTCGGTAGTAGTTCGACTTCTAGCCAGATGTCCCCATTAACAAGGTCTCCATGGGCATCTTATGTGGAAAGATCGGCCCCGGATTGCTCCGATACTCATTCGAATTACACCGGGTTAATGGCGTCCCTTGTCCGCGAAGAAGGGAATGTATACTCGCTAGCAGCCACTGGGGATTTGTTGTACACCGGATCCGATAGCAAGAATGTTCGTGTTTGGAAGAATCATAAAGAGTTTTCGTCATTTAAATCGAATAGCGGTTTGGTTAAAGCGATTGTGATTGCGAGCGAGAAGATCTTCACTGGTCACCAGGATGGGAAGATTAGGGTTTGGAAGGTGTCAAGTAGGAACCCGAGCGTGCATAAGCGAATCGGGACGTTACCGACTTTTAAATCCGTGGTTAAGAAATCGGTGAAGCCGAAAAACTACACCGAAGTGAAGGGGAAACAAAAGAATATATGGATAAAACATAACGATGCGATTTCTAGTATTTGTGTAAGCGAAGATCAATCGCTTCTTTATTCGGGTTCGTGGGACACTACGGTTAAAGTTTGGAGCGTGACGGATTTCAAGTGTTTGGAGTCGATTACCGCGCATGAAGACGCGATTAACTCGGTGGTTACGGGGTTTGACGGGACGGTGTTCTCAGGATCGGCTGATGGGACGGTGAAGATGTGGCGGAGGGAGTTTGAAGGGAAGAGAACGAAACATTCTTTTATAGATAACTTGCTTAAGCAGGAATGCGCGGTGACGTCGTTGATTATTAATCAGGCGGGGACCGCGATCTACGGGGGATCTTCCGACGGTGTTTTGCATTTTTGGGAACGGGATAAGTTGGTATCCCGCGGAGGGGGAGGGGTTTTGAAAGGTCATAAACTGGCGGTTTTGTGTTTAGCGACGGTGGCGAATTTGGTTTTTAGTGGTTCGGCGGATACGAATATTTGCGTGTGGAGGAGAGAGGAAGGAGGGGAGCATAAGTGTTTGCATGTGTTAAGTGGACATACGGGGCCGGTGAAGGGTTTGGCGGTGGAGGATGAGCGGCGGTTGGGTACGGTATGTCGATGTGATAGTAACCGAGTTTGGACGGTGTATAGTGGTAGTTTGGATAAGTCGGTAAAGATATGGAGGGTTACTACGGAACCAGCGGACGCAGAAAGCCAACAAGTACCAAGTGGCTCTTCTCGGCAGAGAAGTTCGGGACAAGTCTTTTCACGTAGGTGAGGTGAGGTGAGGTGAGGTGAGGTGAGGTGAGGACTATGATGCAATATATGTATCAATGTACAAAATTTGTAATATGTTCATTGTAAAGTTGATGAAACTTAACGTGTATGCTTATATTAACCTTCCAAACTATAATATTTATGGAGTTAGATGAACATTATTAAAACTTAATTACGGGTGTGCACACCACTAACTAAATGTCACGCTCATTTCTTAAACGTTGGCGTGACCAATTGACACCAAATTATAAAGTAACGGAAAATAATCAGATGATGTTAAATAAATAAAGTGCAAATGTCTAAATCTAAGTCTAATTACAACCATTTGTAAGTACTAAACTTGAAATCAAGCCAAACCAAATGGAACACGTCTAATCATCATAACCAATAACATCAAAAGTTTCAAATTAACAAGTTTTAAGTCTTCTCAAATAAGGTAGTCATCCTAACATACCCTAATCCTAGCTCAACCATGCTAATCTCAAAGCCTTGAATATCGATGTCCTGAAATACATGCTTTAAATATATCATATATGTAAGCTAAAAAGCAAGTGAGTTCATACCAAGACACATAAGACAAACATAGTAGACCAGTACTATGGTATGTATACATTATAACATTTATGTCCAGTGCATCAATCAAGCCACGTACAACCAAGAATGTAAATAATGTTTAAATGTTAAGCCCTGTCAATATTACATTACTGTCCATACATACATGATACGAATTTTGTGGTGTTTGGGCCTAATGTCAACAAAGTCAATAGAGGAGGGCAAATCGGGTTTTTTCAAAAACCAGAACCGGGTAGGAACTGGTTCTGAGTATGTTTAGGTTTTGACTGTTTTTGCTAGGTTTTTATTGGGTTTTGGCCGGGTCAGGTACATGTGGTATCAGTTCCGCCGAGTCCAAGTCAATTCTGAATCCGGGTAAGATTTTTCTAAAGAACCGAAACCTTATCTGTACCCGCCGATCAAATACAATCGGGTCCAGTTCTAGATAGGGTTTGAACCACCTCTAGAAGTCCATATCAATCAAGTGGCCATTATAAGTTAGCCAAAACTCTAGTGCTCCCTAGTCCCATTGGGGAAAGCACCATGGAGAGATGGGCACGGTTGGTCCCATGTCAAGTAGTACTACATGTTTGACTCTGAAGAGTTAATAATTGAACAAAGTTTACGTAAGCATACACCATAAAAATAATTGAACTCTAGAAGGAAGTTATAGCATGTATTCCATCTCAATTAAATTAATTTAGGCTTCAATTGAGTTGAGCCAACCTTAAGCGAGTGTGGGCCAAAGACCGAACCCAACGGGCCTAACCCATATATGATCATCACAATTGTATAACGGGTTCTAAGTTCTAACTAATATATGAGAATTCATAATAGTAATTTTCTAACAAATACAAAATAATAGTAAAAACAAAAACAAAATTTAAATCGGACCTTAAATTTAGCCGGTGTTAAGTTTCAGGGAAACGGCAAACCAAATTTGTTCAGGTTGTGTGTGGCTTGGTCCGGTTTTGACACTTTAATTGTTCATTTTTTTTTACATGTAGATATTTTTGTCATTTCAAAATGGTCTCTAACTTTAAAACAGCATACTAAAAAAGATGGTTCACTCTTTTGATCATGATCATGTAATTGTTTTTTCCCCATTCTACCTAAGCTTTTATGTAGGGTTCGTATATAATGGATTCATCCTAGACTTTTTTATAGGGAAAAAAAACATTTTAAAAACTTATTAAGTTGAACTTAAAACCATAAAAATATACAAAATAATATAGCCTTATAAAACTTTTGAATTAATTGTTTGGGCATGTGTAGTCGAAGTGGAATAATTCCGGTTATGTCAACACCATGTAGACATGATTCATGAATCATGATTGTTTTTTTCCTAGTTTTATGCGTAACGATTGTAACCCCTTTGTAATGGTTAAATAATGTTCAAATTAATTAAACTAAAAAAGGTAACATATGATTGGTCGTTTACCAAGCCCTTGCATAATCGTCAAGAAAATGTGCAAAAAGCCAGAAACAAAAAAGGCCGAAAACTCCTCAGCCGTAGCGATGTGGCGGTGTTTTGAGTGAAAAACGTAGAGGGGGTAGAGGGATATAGTAATAGTAACATGATAATTCAAAAACAATGTGTTTAATTCTAGTGTAGTATGGATAACATCCTTTAAGATTATATATATAATTATATATATTTATATATGGCCATTATAATCATTTATATTATAATATATCAAAATATTAATTATACCTTATTATATATTAGTTTGGTAATTGTTGATGGACCATATTACCTATAATTAACTAATAAAGGGTTTCCCCTTAAGTGTATATAAAGAGAGATAAATATTAACATCATAACCTAATCATACACATAACAATTGTGTGTGCCTTCTCTCTCCTAAAACCGGGTTCCTCTCAAGAACCCTAACACCATCCTTAACTATACATCCTAAAGGGGAACTCGACCAAGCTGACAACCATGTCATCTACATCATTCTCTTTTGCGATGACTACTCTTCATGCTGTAACAGGTACACATATAATTATAGGTTTATCATATTATTCATGTTTTCCATTATCACCATGTGAAATTGATCAACATGTGGTATTAAGAGCGATGTTGTTTAATCGGTTCTTCATGGTTTTCCATCAAATCTGGATTTAAACCAGAAGACTTGAATCTAAAGTTTGATAAAACCTAATTTTGATTTTTTTTATGTTTGTGCTCATTGAAATCGGTTTATAAATAAACTGTTTAAATCTTTAGAACCCGATTTCACATTAAAAACTTGTTAAAAATTTATGGTTTTTCGGTGATGTTCTTCGTGTTCATCATGGGTTTTTCGAAAATAATACATATTTTGGTTAAAATTTAGATTATAATTGTGTTTTTTCTAAAATAATTGAAAAATAAATCTCCAAAGATTTTTTGAAATCTGAATAATTATTAAGAATATAAATTTCAAAATTAAACAAATCTTGGAGATAAAATTAATCTCTAACAATTTAAACCAAAATATTATTACCTTAAAGAATTTTTGGATTTTAATGCTTACCAAATCTCGGTCAAACTGAGATTTCATCAAAACCGAATCTCATTAAAACCAAGATCCCATTAAAACCGAAAACTTACTTGTAAGGCCCCGTTACCAGTAGCCCTACTTTCGTGTTGGATTTACTCATAAACGCAGTTCTAAATATCAGAGTTAATTAAAACATTCGCGGAATATAAAAGCTTTCATAAAACATTTCATAACAAAACACGTCTTGTCTTAAAACATCATTTTGTCTTTCAAAATGAACGAAACATTAAACTTAAACGTCTTGAGTCTTCCGATGCCAGCCTCTTATTCAGTGCCACGTGTCTCCTCAAGCGAGCTGCCTCATCCTACTCACCTGCGTGCATACTAAAACTCAGCTACGCTGAGTGAGTTCTAGTTAATCATACACTATACAATACACATAAACTTATATTCTTTCATTAATACTTTCATACTTTCATACTTTCTTTTGTATTAACTTACTTTCATATCTTACGTTATAAAGAGCATTACGCCCTACATTCCTCGAGTATTATTAGGGCTCGGTACCCTCCTTCCTCGAGTATTATTAGGGCTCGGTACCCTCTTTCCTCGAGTATTATTAGGGCTCGGTACCCTCTTTCCTCGAATATTAGTAGGATTCGGTTCCCTAGTTCTCGAATATTAGTAGGGTTCGATTCCCTCTTCGTTACCATACAACCATACATCATACCTCGAGTATTATTAGGGCTCGGTACCCTTTTCGTAACCATACAACCATACATCATACCTCGAGTATTATTAGGACCCGGTACCCTCTTCGTAACCATACAACCATCCTTTCCTTCTTTTATTAACTTTATCACATTCATACACATAAGCATACATATCCTACTTACCTTATACTTAGCGTTACAACCTGACAGTACGTGCAATATCCGAAGATCGTTCACGTACCGTCAAGCCATCATTCATACATATCACATCATTCACATAAGGCATACACTTATCTCTTAGGATAAGCGTATTAACAAACATATCGAGTATGCACACAGCCCCGAAAACATAACACATAAATGGGGCTAGAAACTCACCTGAATCCTGTTACGCTCTCCGTTAATAGTTATCCCTTTCTTCAGTTGTGCACGGCTAACTGTATAATATTTACACGTATCAATTAACTATCACTACTCATATCATCTTTCTAAGCGAACTTAACTTTAGGCGAAGTTAAACCTTAAGCGAACTTAGCTTTAGGCGAAGTTATCAGTTAGGCGAACTTGGCCGTAGGCGAAGTTATCAATTAGGCAAACTTGGCCTTAGGCGAAGTTATCAATTAGGCGAACTTGGCCGTAGGCGAAGTTATCAATTAGGAGAACTTGGCCTTAGGCGAAGTTATCAATTAGGCGAACTTGGCCTTAGGCGAAGTTACCAGTTAGGCGAACTTGGCCGTAGGCGAAGTTAAGCTTTGAAGGCGAAGTTAAGCTTTGAAGGCGAAGTTAAGCTTTTGCAGGCGAAGTTGCCCAGTTCGCAGGCGAAGTTGCCCAGTTCAGCTACGGGTTTGGTTTTTATCAAGCAATTTGGCGATTTTAATACCCTTGTTATGGTTCGACATCACCCACTAACGTTCCCTAACCATTTTCGGTCGTATATATATCCCGTATATACTATAAAGCTTGGATCTTTAAGCTTAAGGACATTCAAAAGGCTAAACGTTCAATAAAACGTAAACTTTAAAGGTCAAGAACATACCTTTTATACGTTCGGTGTGGTCGCGGTTTGCTTGGTTATCTCGTATATAGAAGATCTAATAATGGTTGGCTCGATTTTGGTCTTGGACGTCTCTCTCTCTCTCGGCCGAAATATGGTGTGTGTGTTTGGAGTGTGTTAGAGAATAAGATGGAAATGAAATGAGGGTTTAGGGTTTTAGCTTGGTTTAGGGGATATTTATATCCCTTAAAGCCCATGGACCTAAGGCCCATTCTCATTTAACCCATCTCAATTAATCTAAGTCCATGATCCGTTCTTTACTCGATATTAATTAATTAATAACGCGAAATCACTAAACGTAACTTTCTTTATTCAACATTATAAATTTTAGGATGTTACATTATTAAAAATCAAAAACCCAATAAAAACCGAGAACTCATTACTAGAATCGAGATCTCATTACAAAATCGAAAACCAAAACTTTTCTAAACTAAACAAGTTATTGTTAACTAATTAAATGTTTTGTAAAAACCTTTTACAAAACAAAAAAGTTTTACTTGAATGAATTTTGAAGTGTCACTTCTTCCCAAAGGTGATGTGTTACATCTACTCCTCATTCAAGTCTAATTACAAAGCTTTATTAATTTTGCTTATATGATTTAAATGTCTTATTTCTGCCCAAAGGTGATGTGTTACATTTATATCTAGCAAAGTTAACTCGTGCATAATTAAAATAATTGTCTCACTTCTGCCTAAAGGTGATGTGTTACAATTGTTTTGCACACATATACTTATAATTCTGCCCAAAGGTGATTTATTTTTTGTTTAAGTAGAACTTTTAATTATAATATGTTAGTTTGATGTTAATAATAGACATATCACATCTTCAATAAAATATAATGATTCTCACATTAATGATCCTTCATTAATCTAATGATCATAAATTTTAATATGTATTATTTTAATATCCCATAACATTACTCACTATAATATTCTTCTATAAATAATTATCTCATTCAAATCATCCACTCTAATCTCAAACCCAAATATGTTTTGCTTCATAAAGTGTTTCATTAACTTTTAGCTCTTCTCATTTTTTGATTATCCTCAAGACATGAGCATCTCGTTGCTCCTTCTAATAATAGTAATAAAGAAGAAACCTAGAGCATGAAAAATGGGATGAGTCAAACAGAATGTCTCTTATGATAATCAATAAACTCATGCTATCAAATAGAGTTATTCTGAATTTAGTTTTTCCTAAAACTAATCTAAATCTATTAAATAATTAAAATAACTCATAAGAAGCATGTGTTCCTCAAAAATTCTAACTATAAGGTTAAATGGCATTGCCGAATACATCATAATGTACGGTACCATGACCCATAAAGTTAAGTGCTCACACATGAAAATAAGTACACTTTTCTTATGCATTACATACTAAAATTTTCTATTATTAAAATTTGTTGCCTTAAAAATCAACTATAACACTCACAAATACAAAAGGAAAACGAGTATGTTGATTAGCAACACATGTAAAAGAAAAGAACATGGCAGTGGAACATAAGATGTTATTCAACTCACCACCACTACAACCATAAAGAGGATAATTCTAATGTTCATTGACAAAATACAAGTATTACTTCCAGCTTTAAGTTCTCTAAGGAGAAGTCTCATTGTAAAAATATGTCATTATATTAGGCATAAGTAACAAGGCTATCCATAATTCGAAAGAATATCTGGCTAAAACCGTAGTCGTATATTAATGATATTTAAGTCTGCTAATCCTAATATTCCAATTAATATATGATAGGTTGAGTCTAGTTCTATAAGATTCTTTACTAATATCAGAAAATAACTAACATGAGTGTTAGTGATAAAATTTAAATGTTAAAGCTATTATAACCATAAAAACTGTCTTCTAATTATGCTTTATGATACCTTAAATATTCTAGAAATTAATCAAATTTAGTATCATATTTAAGCTACAATATGACAGTTATGAGGTTTGCATAACCAACATAAAGTCACTATTATCTTAAACTCTCATATTATTTGTTATCAATATCTGGATTGAAACATTTATAAAATAGAACTAGATGATATTATATACTTTCACAACTTTTGTTATCATGCAGATAAAAATTTAACAAAAGACAAATGAGACCTATAAATTCATCAATCAAAACCAAATTTCATGAGAAATCATGACACTGTTGACGAGGGTGATTTTTCATAATCTCATTCTTAGTGATTTAAATCATGTGTTAGGTGCCCTAAACATTACTTGGCTTAAGAAATAAGTATGGGTCCACCCGAAGTTATATTTCACTTACATTCGTGGAACTTATTCAAATGGAATATTCAGACATAATTCTTTATCATTTAAAATGCTATTTACTTGTATCCAAACTGTCTTCTATGATTCGCGGTCTTAAAGATATCCATTCATATATACTTAATACGATTTCTTTCAATATGTCCCTAAGTTTACTATGACATCTGGACGTTAATGAAATCAAATCAAGTCTAACATATATATAACAGATTCTCATGTCACGTACATCATTGAAACTTCTCTTGTATTTTTCCTAGAGATATAAAGATCAGTGGGAGCCTTAAGTGTTTCAATCATAACTTACAAGATTTGTAAGAGGTGGGGGAGTGAAAACTTTATATTATCTCAATTACACCTCTTGTACAAGACACTGCTCCATCAAAACACTATTCTATCAAAACTTATCTCTTTAGAATTTACAATCTCTTACAAAAGTTTCACTGTTGCTTAAAGTGGGCAAATTTGGATTTCTTACAAAACTACTCCTCAACAAGAGAAACTCCAACAACTTATATTATTAACTTGTTTCTCTATTAGAATCTATTGGTCTATAAAAATTGACCCTAAGCATGCTAATTTTCTAACGGTTTATAAGGTCAGTGGGAGCAGTAAAAGTCCTTATAATGACTTGGCAAAAGTACAAGAGGCAGGGGGAAGAGAGTCATTAAATTTTACTCCAAATTTAACTCCAATTACACCTCTTGTACACCATATTGTACCAACTCTTACACTCTTAGAATCCTGAAAATGATAGCAACCTAACCAAGAGCTAATTCATAAAACTGAAACTTCAAATAAACCCAATAATCAACTCAGGAGGTCATCTAGGTTTTAAAATCTACTAACTTTGATGATTATGTAAGCTCCCTAACTAAAGTTGAAATGGATGTTGGAAATTTTAATGACCATACCCCTTCTAATTAAACCATTAAAATAATCAATATTCTAAATAGAATAAAGCTATTATTAGCAAATTAAACTAAACTTCATAAGTCAGAATAACGTTTAGAAACACCTAAGGGTGTTCATAACTAAATTAAATCATAACACAAACGTTAAGGCACAAAGAAGCATGATTGATTGTTAAAGGTTATATTCAAGGAGAAATCAATTATCAAAGAATCTTCTTACCTATATTACAAAAGACTTCTTTAAGTATCATTTTTGTTCTAGTAGATTATAATAGTTAAGAGCTAAATTAGATTAACATTAAAACAACTTTCCCTAACAATTGACTTACATATTTATATGTTCATAACACAACCTAAAAGTTATAAACTGAAGGTTAAAGAACATTTAGTCTATAAGTCAATAAAATTCATATATGGGTTAAACAAACATCAAAATGTAATGAAATCTTTATACAATTATTTTCATCAAAAACCTAGTGGATTAATGTACATACCTCAAGATGAGTGGGAGCAACTAAAAACAAACTTGTCCTTATATAGATGACATTCTTCTGACAAGTATATGTTATATAAGTCAAAGCATTGTTCGTGCATCCTTTTATGTGATAGATCTCATAGATATCCCTTACTGTCACACCCCGGCTTAGGGCCTAGGCGTATGACCAATAGTTGGTACATGTTTTGTAAATATATCAGTGTTGCGGTTTATTTTTAGCGGAAGACTTTGGTTAAAATAAAATATTAATTTAATTGAAAACTTCTCGGATAATAAATACCCAAGTGTTTGATTTATAAAGCTTGTTGAAATACCGTTTGCAATAATTAAAAACTGAGCCATCATTACCTTGCGAGCATCTAACTCCATAAATGTCTTGCTACTTGTACTAATTTGTATTCCCTGAAATGTGGGGAAAAATACGTTAGCCATATGCTGGTGAACATGTATGACTCTATAAAACAATTTGACTGACAATTACAATACAATTATAGTTTTCTGTACACTCAGCAGATACACGTCCACATCTGGGCTTTGTACCACTCCCCTTCACACACAGTTGTTCCCACCGAGCTATATGCGTATAGTCCCTACAAGGAGAACTAGTTATGAATGTTAGCCCGCGGTCACACCGGCCATTGATTGATGGGCTGAACAGTTATGTTCTCATCCAGACACATGTGTAATTGGTCTGAGTTGCTTTTATTGTCTATATTGTATTATAACGTTTTAGAGATCATGTAATCTCATGAAATCATTGATTGACTCGTTGAGACAAACACCTATTCATCTTGTCGAGTATAAATATGTTTAGACTTATTGAAAAGGTTAACGTATTAACGTTATAAAAGGTTTGAACGTATTCACCTGTGATTGTCTGTTATGAATGATATGGTGATCTCGTTTGAAACCTTGACTGTGAATGATTGATTGATTGATGATTGACCTATTATAAAATAGATTTATATAAATATCCGGATTATTTCTTGATCTGGCTATAGACCTTTAGTCTAGTTTTGATAGCTTTAAAACTTGATTGATCATTTGTTTGAATGAAATATTTAGACTTGTAGTCTTTTTGTTTATTTACTAATCATATGCTGAGTTTCTTCTTCATGAAGAAACTTCTATAATCTGTTTCTTCTTCAAGAAGAAACATTCATTGACTGCTAGCTTTGAATGTAAAATCTTATGTTTCTTAATTATGAAGAAACAATGTTTTAGCTATATTCCTTGTATATGAAATGCTATGTTTCTTAATCGTGAAGAAACTATATTGTGACTATATCCTTATGAATGAAAAATTATGTGTTTCTTAATTGTAAAGAAACATTACTAAAATCCTTTGTATGTTTAAAGCTTATGTAAACATAATTATGATAAAGGTTTGGGCTATACCCTCGATTATGGTCTAAGCCATATAATATAATAATAATAAAATAATGACTTAGGCAAAATTCCTACCTTACACGGGTATTTGAAGTTCTATTACTAAGATTGATCGAGCAGCACTTCCACTCTCTATCGCTTTCTAGAGCTTAGACTGTCGGGACCTCAGAGCTTGGTACGCACTATGATACTCGTCATGCAAAACGAGGCGTCATATGGTGGTTGTTGTGTTGTGCACGTACTTCGAGATAGATTGTCGGGTTATTTTCGGTGGCACGCACTTCGAGGTATCGTCGGTGTATGACACAAATTACGAGGTGAAGTTTGTCGGGTCGGTGCTCGGAAACCGAGGTAGAGAGAGTATTTATAGAGAGAGAAAGGTGTTTGGTGTGAGATTTGAATGAGCCGTGAGCCTCCTATTTATAGGCTGATTTCGCAATCCTTCGCGATACGCGATGGGTCTTGGAATACTGTCGCGTATCGCGGCGCCACAATTTTTTACGCCACCATACCACGTGCTGACACATGTCCGCTGACTCATCAAGGTCCATCACGATACGCGAAGACCTATGTTCTGGGCTCATCGCGTAGCGCGATGGGTCCCTGAACTAAATCTTTCACTTTTAGTCCCTTGTATTTTTGTAGCTTGTTACTTCTGGGTCTAACTCCCATTTTCCAAAAACACTAAGGCGGCTCTTAAGCAGCTCGCGGCGATGCGATCGTGCGAAGTGCGCCATCAAAGCGCCACATTGCGCCCATCGCCCGAGCCCATGCGCGTGCCCGTGTCCGTGCGCATCGGGTGCTTCGCACCCTCCGCTAGGACCACTGGGTGCATGCTAGATATAAAAGAATATTACTATGAAATTTTATCTCCTTATAAAGAGCTTCCAAATCTTTACCACTTTCCATGTGGGATGGATTTTGACTTCCTTATTTATACTCCTGTGGAAAGGTTCCACTTTCTTTCATCTTTCAATGTGGGATGGAATTTCCTTCTTCCATATCCTTAACATGAGATAACTTTATTTATGAAATATTTTTATTTTCTTATAGAATGGTTTTATTTTCTTCATTTAAATTCTCATTACTTATTTTAGAGAAAAATTTTGATCCTTTAAGTTTACGAATTTGTCAAATTTGGATCAAAATTTTGGGGATGTTACACTTACATAATTGTAACATCACGGGAGTTTTTGGGCCAAAAATGACAAGTTTCCAAAGTATAGGGATCAATTCTGCTAACTTCCAAACTCCAAGGGCTAAAGAGAAAAATCTGATTTCTTGTCCTATCGCGGTACGCGACGGGACAAAAGACAAGCCCATCGCGGTACGCGATGGAGCTTGGTCAAAAGTTTCTAGAAAGAGTCAACAGCGTACGCGATCGCTGTTGAGCCTACGTCATCGCGATGACGTGGCCTGACACGCCTGACACCTTTTCACCACGTGTCCACACGTGGCACACTGATCGCCACGTGTCCCGACACGTGGCCACACATGGCACACCGTCTGCCACGTGGCGACACGTGGCAGATCTACCGTCTGCATCATCAGACCTACGTCGCGGTACGCGACGGTTCCCAAGGGTCCGGGTGCAGTACGCGATGGGTCACAAAATTTGGCTATAAATAGCGAGGTCCGGGGTCTTCATAACTCACACCCAAATCCAGCATACAATCATCTCTCTACTCTCTCACTACACCTCGAAATTCGTGCCAACGATCCACCTCGAAAACTGTGCCCCGATTCCTCGATGAACGTGCCATACCTCGATATTCGTACCACTCCCCGATGACATTCCGAACAAGAAGGTGGTGCTGCTTCTACATCCCGACAATCATCTCGAAGTGTGTGCCGAGAAAATTGGGTGCCCCGATTTGCGTGCCGAAGTGAAGTGGCGATCAAATCAAGTGTTGAAAAGACTAAGCTGCGTAGAAGTGATGCTCGTGTATCTAGGGAATTATAAGCCGAGGGAAGGTAAAGATTAATAACCGACTAAAATAATAATATAATATTATATTAAAGGCTTAAGCCCTAAGTCAAAAATATATACCTCGAGAATAAATGATATAACAAAGAAAAGAAATAAAGAAAGAAATGTGTGTATATATATGAGTGTTGTATACTTCTTTGTTATAATTATTATTATTTAAGTATAATGTGTATTCTTAAATAATAAAGAAAAGAATACGTTTCTTAAAGAAGAAGAAACGTCGGGTTTTTATAAATAAACTAAAGTTTTATAAACAATACTTTTAAACTAAAGGTTTTTAAGTAACTAAGAAATGAACTAAAGGTTCGTCGAGGTAATAAGACTAAAGGTCTTAAGCCGGATTGTATATCCGACTAACGAATAGTTATACTCGTACTATAGGTGGAGATAACAAGAAAGAGACGCCAGGACGGTGTTGGAAACCGATCCCGATCAAAGGTGAATACGCCCCACTTTTACAAACTTGTTTTGAAATAAATAAACGTGTTATGTGCAAAACTTTACATGAGACTAAGTGTCTCTAAAAACATTATGAATATGAGTAAAAGCCTAGCCCTCAGGCTGTAGTATACGTTTGTTTGGATCCTTACATATGTGGTAAAATGAAGTGGGCACATCGCACCACGCCTGGTCAGGACCTCCAGCAACGATGGGCCGAACCAAAGTATGTTCGAGTGAGAATGACCTTGTGTATATTTATGGTACCTAAGTACGTCGAGACGCTGCAGTGTCTTGCTGGGGTGACCTAGGTAGAGGCTCGAGTTTATAATGATATTGTTTTAACTTTTTTATTCCTAAGCCAAGATGGGCCGATGCATGTGTAACCCTCGAGGGGTAACAAAGTAAAAGAAAATGTTTTCGCGTCAGCATATTCACCAGCATTCGTTGCTGACGTATTTTTATAACATTTTGCAGGTAATCAAGATTAGAGCTTAAAGGACGAAGGCTCAAGAATCCGATGGCTCGGATAATTTTTTTCAAACTTAATTATGAATTAAAAGGTGGTTTTGTAAACATAAAACAAGTAAACATAAATGGAACTTTCATTCCATCTTTTGTATTGTAAATATTTTACAACTTTAATCCTTATATTTTATAAAGTCTTCCGCTAACAATCGTAACTCTGATCTATTTACAAATATGGTACCAACTATCGAGTCGCATTCCTAGGCCTTAGATGGGGGTGTGACATGTTGGTATCAGAGCCATCTATCTTAGCGAATTAGGTATCATAAAACAATACCCAAGCTTCGATCCAAGCATAGGAAAATTATCTTACTTGTTTATTTGAATAGGGATAAGATTGGCTGGTAACCTTTTCTTTCCCTCTCTACATTCTAAACCACCCAAAGATGTCTTATGAAAAATTAATGGAGTATTATGATCGTGAAGCAAGAAGAGAAAGAAAATACAAGTTCCCAAAAGACGTCATTAGTGAAGATTACTTTGAATCTTTCTTCAGTCGAGACCAATACGTTGAACGACCCAAACCGATATATTTCCCCGGACTGAGCAATGCCCAATTAAATTACCCGATAGTCCACCACCACCAAGAATCGAACCCTCAAGACACTCGAGCTATCATCCACCCACAATGCCTATATATCACCCATCAGAGATCCCTACCTACCAACCATCGGAGGTTCCACAATATTTTCCCACCGGATATTTCCCAAATGCACACCCATCTTATACCTTCCTTTCAAACCGACCAATCAAGGAAGAGCCGAGATCCCCATCCTTCGATTGGATGCAATGCCACTCCGACCAACGAAGGTGGCATACTGGAAGCTCTACCGCTCATGAAGTCAACTCACAACCCAACAATGGCGAAGGATCATCCCGCAAACCAAGAATGAGGGTGACGATGCCTTACGAGAGTTCAAGATACCCGCGATGATCAACGAAGCCACTCAGTATATGGAAGAGGAGGAAGAGCCTATGGAGGAAGAAGAGGAGGATCCCGAAGAGGAGGATCCTATGGAAGAAACCGAACCGTAAGAAGAGCATCCCGACAACCCTAATGAGATATCAACATCCATTGATGGATCACTCACTTCCAACAACCCAAGCTACGGTTCTGTCGATACGTATGTTCAGTATCTTGAGCAGCTAAGGAACCAAGCTTCATCAAGTTTTCCGCCATTTCAAGGAAAGATTCCTTCAATTCAAGAACAAGCTTATGAGATTCGCGAGCAAAATCAAGCCGCCAAGACATACCTCTACCTTGCATTTGATCAGACTTACGTCCCGTATCCTGAACCGAGAAACCATTTTGAGATGGTGACGCTGGGTTACCGTGGCCTACCGCCATAATATGGATACCCCGACGTTATTCCGCAATCATATGAAGAACACCTGGATCACGCGTTGCACGAGACTGATGACTGGAGGAAGAAGGTGGCTGAAGAAGGGAAAAAGAAGAAGAAGATAGGAGAAAAGCTTCTTCACAAATGCAACAAACTGACGAGGGTTGTTAAGAAGTTTTTGAAAGACTGAGATGATGATGGTGACGACGTGTTTCAAGAGGCGATGTGTTTGTGTGTAATCTAGTTTATGTGTAATGTGTTAAGTAATGTATGGATAAGAATATATATACATCGAGTATGAATGTATATATATTTGTGGTGTTGTAATAATCCTTGTTTATACCTTGTATGGTATATACGAATGATGAAATAAAATGTGTGTTTAATAAAGAACATTTGATGAATTTCAGATACAAATAAAAAGAAAAAGATAAATGTCTCAATAAAGTAATAACGTTGAGGTTTCCCGAAAGGAATCCGAAAAACAAAAAGAAAAAGGAAAGGGACCCGAAAAAGAACAAGAAGACCCAATTCCCGAGAAATTTTATGGATCGAATCCAAAAGATGATTAAAGACGCAGTTAGGGAAGAATCCTTGGCTAGATCTCAATCTAGACAAACAAAACATTCTCACTCGGCTAATCCTTCCCGAAAATCTGTTTCCAAACCCCGTTCACGTAAATGAGAGTGTACATGAGTCAAACGCTGATGGAGGCGTTCGTCAAGAATTTAAAAGGCTTAAGATTGGTGGGTGTACGTTCAAAGACTTTAAATACTATGGGCCAAAAGAATTCCACAACGATAAGGGAGCCATCGCGACTGTAAGGTGGCTTGAAGAGATGGAGACAATTGTAATTACTAGCAAGTGTTCGCAAGAAGAGAAGATACAATACTCTGCCCTGATGTTTAGAGGCGAGGCCTTAGAATGGTGGAATACTTTGATCCTGAGTAGAAGAAGGGAGGTTATGTACAACATGTCATGGAGCGAGTTCAAGGAATTGATATTGTCGAAATTCTGTCCGATGCATGAAACGGACAAAATCCAAACCAAGTTCCTATCTCACAAGGTTTTCGGAACAAACCTTCGTGAGTATAATACCAAATTCCACGAGTACTGCCGCTTGGTGCCCCAGCTGGTTACTCCGGAATCCAGCAAAGTTACACGCTATATATGGGGGCTACCACGGGAAATTCGTGACATGGTAAGGTCGCACTTGCCTCAAACCGCCGACTCCGCGATGGAGTTGGCTGGATATTTAATGGGTGGAATGATCCGCAACAGAGAAGAAGATAAGAGGGTCGTGACGACGCAAGATACAAAGAAGGAAGGAAATACCCGCTTCAAGGGTAAGGGAGTCGACCAACGAAGGTCTGGCTTCAACTCCGGCATCCCACAATGCAAAACTTGCAAGAAATACCATAGGGGTCGATGTCATCTAACTCCCCATCCTTGTGAGTCATGTCATAAACTCGGCCACGCCACGGACAATTGCTGGAAGAAGAAGATGACTTGCTACAATTGCAAGGAGATGGGACATTTTAGCTTTGACTGCCCCAAGAATAAACCCACGGCCGGTGGTGCGGGTGGTAGCGGTCAGAATAGTGAGCCCAAGAAGAGTAACACCGAATTGATTGGTTGATCACGATTGAAAAAGCTAGTGTACTAACTATTGCTTCTTCATCAGGGATGTTGTTGGTGTAAAACTCCTCGATGAGATTTTCCTCCTCCCGAATCTCTTTGGCTTGCTGGGAGATCGATGGTATTGATCCCTTATAAGATGGAAAATAAGGATATTGATTCTCCTCATCTTCTTCCTTGGAATCCTCCTCTTCCTCGGGATCTTCCTCAGATTCATAAGGATTCTTGATTGGTGCTCGAAATGTTATCTTTTCATGGGGCATTGTAATCCTCATTTTTGGTTTCCGACTTGGTTCAAAAGTGGTCGGTGGGATCGGGTATTAATAACCCAATGGTGGTGATCCAAATTGCCATCTCCTTTGATCAGAGTGACAATTCATCCAGCTTGATGATTCCGATTCAGTTTCTTGTTTAATTTTACTCTGTACCTCATGTTCCTCGGAAAGATGGTATGTTGGAATGTCGGAGGAATAATACTGGGGAACGTTCTCGGTATTGTCTGATATTTCGATTGGACGTTGTTGACTGCCTGGGAGATACACAGGTTGACTCCAGTACGGTAACACCGGATTGATTGGTTGATCACGATTGAAAAGGCTAGTGTAGTAACTATTGCTACTTTCCATATCGGATGGTTCGTGAATGATTGTCGGTACTGATCGTATGGCTACTCGGTGTCTACGACCAAAGTAGTTAATATAAGACATCTGCACTTTAGTTAAGTTAGGGATAGGAGGTTTACCAATCCTATCTTATCCCTACGGATAGTAATAATGATAATAATAATAATGGTTAAAGCCTAAGTACTAATGTTTAATACCTAATTCGCTGAAACCGATGGCTCTGATACCAACCTGTCACACCCCGAATTAGGGCCTAGGTGTGTGACCACAAGTTGGTACATGTTTTGTAAATATATCAGAGTTTATGGGTTAATTTTAGCAGAAGACTTTAGGTTGAATATATTATTAATTTACATTGAAAATTTACTCGGGAATTATATACCCGAGTATTGGTTTACAAAAGATATGTTTTCATATTACAAGGATTTTATATCAAAAACGGAGCCATCTTGTATGCGCTTCTATCTTCATTAAGACTCCAATCCTTGTTAATGCTACTTATGCTTAATTACCTGCAACTGGTTGGAAAAATACGTCAGCTATATGCTGGTGAACACGTATGACTCAATAAAACATTTGAATGACAATATAATACAAATATAGTTTTCTCTAAAAGCTCAGCAGAAGCATTTCTACTTCTGGTCTATGTACCACTGCCCTACACACACAATTGTTCCGAGCCACTTAGCCCGTTTCCGGGAGACTAGTTATGACCATTAGCCCGCGGCCACGTAGCCTTAGAATGATTAGGCTGAATGGTTATGTTTGGATCCAGACACATGTGTATTCGGTCTGAGTTAACTTTATTTTCTATTTTGTATTATAAAGTTTTAGAGATTACTCGATCTCATGTAGACATTGATTGACTCGTTAAGACAAACACCCGTTCGTCTCATTGAGTATAAATATATTTTGACTGATCAAAAAGGTTTGAACGTATTCACCTGTACTGTCGGTGTTGTAAACCTCGATTGATTGATTGATTGACTGTGAATGATATTTAACCTATACATAAATATGTTCGTATGAATTTTTTTAAATGATGTTAAGCTATGATTGTAAGCTTAACATTGAAATCGTTTATCTTTGATTGTGAATGAAAACAATTGTTTTATGTGACGTTTGATATAGCATGCTTTGGCCTAATAGGTTCTATTACGTTGGTAAGTTTCTCCAGGTAAGTAAACGGGTCCCTCGGTTGATTGGGATTTATGCGAATTACTTTTCCTTAGGCAAGAAACTTACTACTAGTGATATTCCCCTTCCAGTTACTACATACCCGTCAAAATATATCTTTCGTTTAACATTACTTCGTCATGAAGTAACGTTTATGAAAACTTGATTGTGAATGAATGTTTGTAAAATACGATCAAGGTTAAAGGCCATAGCCTCGATTGATAGTCTAAGCTATAATTCAAATAACTTAAACATAACTCCTACCTTAGATTGGATGCTTAGAATGATAACACGATAAGGCAAGACTTGATCTACTCGCTTATGTGATTGCTAGCTAAATTCCAACTTCGTTTCTTGCACGTATTACGAGAAAACTGCACGTCGGCTTGCTACGGTGATAGGGCACGCTTTCCAATGCTATGTGTGTGTAAAGGAAGGTGTTTTTGGGATGATTTGAGCTCATGCCCGTCACCCCCCTTTTATAGCCAATTTCCGTCCCCATCGCGGTACGCGATGGGTTCCTTGTGCCCTATCGCATACCGCGGCGCCGCAAAAAGACGCCGCCTTATGCGGTGGTGACACGTGGCCTGTCACAACGTGCCACGTGTTGACACGTTGTTGGACACGTGTCCACTGACTCAGCAACCCCATCGCGCTACGCGATGGGTTTAATTGTTATCCCGTCGCGTACCGCGACGGGAGAAGATTTTTATAATTGTCATTTTTGGTCCTTGTACTTTCAAAGTTAGTATATTTAAGCTTAAATTAAGAGGGTTAGGAACGTGGTGTTACATCCTCCCCACCTTTTGAATAATCTCGTCCTCGAGATTTATTGGAATAGATTGGGATACTTTTTCTTCATTTCTGACTCGAGTTCCCACGTATACTCGGGTCCTCGTCTTGAATCCCATTTGACTTTCACGAACTTGAGTCGTTTGTGTTTGAGAAACTTGATCATGCTATCTTCTATGTGAATAGGTTGTTCCACAAACTTAAGCTTCTCATTGATCTTAACATCTTTCAATGGCATAGCAAGGGTTTCGTCGGCTAAACACTTGCGCAGATTAGATATGTGAAATACGTCATGAATTTCTTTCATATTATCGGGTAACTCTAGCCGATAAGCAACTGGTCCAATTCTTTCAATTATCTTGAATGGTCCAACGAATCTTGGACTCAGTTTTCCTTTCTTCCCGAATCTTACTACACCTTTCCAAGGCGACACTTTCAATACTCTATCGCCTTCTTTAAACTCTAATGGTTTGTGACGAACGTCCGCATAGCTCTTTTGTCTATCTCTTGCTGCCTTTAATCGTTCTCGGATTTGTATAACTTGATTAGTGGTTCTTTGAACAATTTCAGGTCCTGACAACTGATTATCACCTGTTTCTGACCAACATACAGGTGTTCTACACTTACGCCCATACAATGCTTCAAATGGTGCTGCTTGGATACCCGTATGATAGCTGTTGTTGTACGAGAATTCCATTAGCGCAAGATGAGTGTCCCAACTTCCTTCTAAGTCGATAACACAGGCACGAAGCATATCTTCCAAGGTTTGAATTGTTCGTTCACTTTGGCCATCAGTTTGGGGATGATAAGCAGTACTTAGGTTTAATCGATTCCCCATAGTCTTTTATATTTGAAGTGAAACGACTATCTCTATCGGATATGATGGATAGCGGCACACCATGTAAGGATACTATGTTTTCGACGTATAAGTGTGCTAACTTATCCATACTATACGTTTCTTGAATTGGAATAAAATGGTCAGACTTGGTAAGTCTATCTACAATAACCCAGATTGCATCATTTTGGCGTGAAGTTTTCGGTAACTTCATGATGAAATCCATAGTTATCATATCCCATTTCCATATCGGGATTTCCGGTTGTTGTAGTAATCCTAACGCCTTTTGATGTTCAGCTTTCACTTTTGAACACGTCAGGCATTTAGCTACATATAAAGCAATGTCTTTCTTCATCCCGATCCACCAATAATCATCTTTTAGATTATGATACATCTTGTCGCTTCCCGGATGCATCATGTACTTTGACTTGTGTGCTTCTTCTAAAATCTTATCTCTTAGATTTCCGACCATTGGTACCCAAATCCTAGTACCAAGTCTAAGGATTTCGTCATTTCCTTTAATCAACTGATCGATTGAACCATTCTCTTTTTCAGCTTTAGTATTTCCTTCTTCCAGTGCCAATTTCTGAGCTTCTTTGATCTGACTAGCTAAATCAACTTTAAGTTCTAATCTGAGAGCTCGAACTCTCTTTGGTTTCTCATGTTCTTTTCTACTTAAGGCGTCAGCCACAACATTTGCCTTTCCTTCATGATATATGATCTCACAGTCATAGTCATTAAGTGTTTCCATCCAACGCCTTTGCCTCATATTCAATTCCTTTTGATCGAATATATGCTTCAGACTTTTGTGATCAGTATATACCGTGAATCTTACACCATACAAGTAATGTCGCCATAACTTCAACGCGAAGATTATAGCACCCAATTCAAGGTCGTGTGTGGTGTAATTCTTTTCATGAGTTTTCAATTGTCTCGAAGCATAAGCAATCACTTTCTTTCCTTGCATCAAAACACTTCCCATTCCCGTGTGCGAAGCATCACAGTAAATGATAAAGTTTTCTAGCCCTTCTGGCAAAGCCAGAATCGGTGCATTAGTTAACTTTTGTTTTAGTGTTTCGAATGCTTCCTCTTGATTCGGTCCCCATTCAAACTTAATTGTTTTTCTTGTAAGTGAAGTTAATGGGATAGCTATTCGAGAGAAATCTTGAATGAATCTTCTATAGTATCCGGCTAAGCCTAGAAAACTTCGGACTTGAGTTGGTGTCTTGGGTTTCTCCCATTTGGTTATAGCCTCAATCTTTGCTGGGTCTACTTGAATACCCTTCTCATTTATAACATGACCAAGAAATTGTACTTCGGACAACCAAAATTCACATTTCGAGAATTTGGCATATAATTTCTCGTTCCTTAGGGTTTTAAGTATGATCTTAAGATGAACTTGATGATCTTATTTGGATTATGAATAAACAAGGATGTCATCGATGAAAACAATAACAAACTTGTCCAAATATGGCTTGCAAATCCGATTCATCATGTCCATAAAAGCTGTCGGAGCATTTGTGAGTCCAAAAGGCATCACGGTGAACTCATAATGTCCGTATCGGGTTCTAAATGTTGTCTTTGGTATATCTTCTTCTTGTACATTCAATTGATGATAACCCGATCTTAGGTCAATCTTGGAAAAACAACTTGCTCCTTGAAGCTGATCGAACAAGTCGTCGATTCTTGGCAATGGATATTTGTTCTTGATCGTGACCTTGTTCAGTTCTTGGTAATCTATGCACATCCTCATCGATCCGTCCTTCTTCTTTACGAACAAAATTGGGGCTCCCCACGGTGAGGAACTCGGTCGTATAAATCCTTTCTCTAACAATTCATCTAATTGTTTCTTCAGCTCTAACATTCATCTAATTGTTTCTTCAGCTCCTTCATTTCTGTTGGTGCTAGACGATAAGGTGATTTGGCAATTGGTGATGTTCCTGGCACGAGGTCGATCTTAAATTCTACTTCTCTATTAGGCGGGGCTATTGGTAGCTCATCAGAAAATACATCTTGAAATTCGGACACGATTGGCACTTCCTCCATCTTCTTTGGTTCGGGTTCTTTGGTTACATAGGCTATGAATGCGAGGCATCCTTTACCTATGCAATGACCTGCTTTGATTTTGGAAATGATTCCTACCTTTCCTCTTTCTTTGTCTCCGGTTATACGAATGGTTTTGTTATTGGGTGTTCGAATGTCGATGGCTCTATCGTTACATAGGATACAGGCTTGATTAAACGATAACCAGTCCATACCTAAAACTACATCAAAACCTGCCAATGTCATGGGTAACAATCGTAGAGGTATGACGTGATTGGCTAAAGAAATTGTGGCATTATCTAAAGCCTCGGTTTTTCTACTTACATTACCATTAGCAGTCTCGACTTCATAATGTTTATCTAATTTAACTAAGGGCTCATTTAATAGACTACAAAATTTATAATCTATAAAGCTTTGGTTTGCTCCCGAGTCAAATAGAACTCTAGCATAAACATTATTTATAGGAAACGTACCGGTGATCACGTCTGGTATATCAGCTGCTTTCTGGGTGTCTAGCATAAAGACACGAGCATTTCCTTTCTTGGCATCGGTCTTCGTACCGCTGCCACTTACTCCAACTGTCATCGTTATTGGTTTCTTTTTCGGACACTCATTACTATAATGTCCCTTCTCTCCACATACAAAACATTCCACTGTTTTTCTTGTGCAATTTGCTTCCACATGACCCGGTCTCTTACAAAAATTACATGTAACCGAGTTGTTTGGTCGAAGACATCTTCCAAAGTGTCTCCTACCACAAGTCTTGCAAATGGGGCGACTATACACAAATCCCCCTTCTCTTTTCTTCTCCGTCTTTTTCACCTTTCCACCCACACTTGTTTTTCCCTCATCTTTCTTTCTCTCATCTCGGTTCCTCAACATCTCATCCATCAAATATCCGGCCAACTCCATGGCAGATTTCGTTGTGGTCGGCATATGTGATCGAACTAAGTCACGGATCTCGATTGGCAACCCGTAAATATAGCGCGTCACTTTGTTGATTTCAGGAGTGACCAAGTGAGGCACAATTCTACAATACTCAAGGAACTTGGTGTTATATTCCTTGAGATTGGTCCCCACAACCTTGTGGTTCCACAGCTTGGTTTGAATCTGATCAATTTCGTTAATCGGACAGAACTTCTTCAATACCATAGCTTTAAATGTTGCCCAGTCTAGATTGTATAAATTTTCTCTACCCTTGATTCCAATCAGGGTATTCCACCACTCTAATGCCTCCCCCTTGAACATCTCGGAGGTATATTGCACTTTCTTGCTTTTCATACACTTGATTATTAGTACAATCGATTCCATTTCCTCCAACCATCGGATGGTATGTATCGCTCCCTTATCCAAGTGGAACTCTTTGGGGTTATAAACTTTGAACACCTTGAAATCACAACCTTCATGTATCTTTAATTTCTTCGTCTTTTCATGGAGGTTGTTTTCAGCAGTTGAGCTTTCATCACTCGCTTCTTTCTTTTTCGGTTCTTTCTCTTTCTTACTTTCCTTCTTTTCCGATTCCTTTTTAGATTCTTTCTTTGATTCTCTGTTCGAAGTAGCAGATTCGCTCTTACTTCAACTTGTTCTCTTATTAGATTGTGAGGCAGTACGACTTTGATCATGTTTCAATATTTCATAGATTGGATTCACGGCCTCTTTTATTAGATCACGGATACCAAGCACATAATTTTGTGGTATGGCTTGTATATTCTCCGCAATTGCTTTTTCTTGCATGATTTCTTCGATTGTCTTTCCTTTATTGTTTACTTGAGTTTCTTGATTACTATTTGCTTTAGACATGCTGTCACATGAATAAAACAAAATTTCAGAAAAGACACACTTTATATTACATTTATTTATCTTACAAGAAAAAGATCACAACAACTATAACAGTACATAGCCATAATTTTTAATCCTTAATCCATTTTGTAACAAGTTTTTTCATCTTGTCACACTTCTTGACAATCTTTCTCCCTATTCTCTTTTTGTCCACTTTCTCGTTTCTCAGCTCGTCCATCACCGAATTTGGCGGGTTCGGATATCCCGTTGATGCGGATGCGTCTGGAAAGAGATAAGCATTCTCTTGTGGATAGAGATGCGGGTTAGCAACGTATGCATGCATTTCTTCATCAGGGATGTTGTTGGTGTAAAACTCCTCGATGAGATTTTCCTCCTCCCGAATCTCTTTGGCTTGCTGGGAGATCGATGGTATTGATCCCTTATAAGATGGAAAATAAGGATATTGATTCTCCTCATCTTCTTCCTTGGAATCCTCCTCTTCCTCGGGATCTTCCTCAGATTCATAAGGATTCTTGATTGGTGCTCGAAATGTTATCTTTTCATGGGGCATTGTAATCCTCATTTTTGGTTTCCGACTTGGTTCAAAAGTGGTCGGTGGGATCGGGTATTAATAACCCAATGGTGGTGATCCGAATTGCCATCTCCTTTGATCAGAGTGACAATTCATCCAGCTTGATGATTCCGATTCAGTTTCTTGTTTAATTTTACTCTGTACCTCATGTTCCTCGGAAAGATGGTATGTTGGAATGTCGGAGGAATAATACTGGGGAACGTTCTCGGTATTGTCTGATATTTCGATTGGACGTTGTTGACTGCCTGGGAGATACACAGGTTGACTCCCGTACGGTAACACCGGATTGATTGGTTGATCACGATTGAAAAGGCTAGTGTAGTAACTATTGCTACTTTCCATATCGGATGGTTCGTGAATGATTGTCGGTACTGATCGTATGGCTACTCGGTGTCTACGACCAAAGTAGTTAATATAAGACATCTGCACTTTAGTTAAGTTAGGGATAGGAGGTTTACCAATCCTATCTTATCCCTACGGATAGTAATAATGATAATAATAATGGTTAAAGCCTAAGTACTAATGTTTAATACCTAATTCGCTGAAACCGATGGCTCTGATACCAACCTGTCACACCCCGACTTAGGGCCTAGGTGTGTGACCACAAGTTGGTACCTGTTTTGTAAATATATCAGAGTTTATGGGTTAATTTTAGCGGAAGACTTTAGGTTGAATATATTATTAATTTACATTGAAAATTTACTCGGGAATTATATACCCGAGTATTGGTTTACAAAAGATATGTTTTCATATTACAAGGATTTTATATAAAAAACGGAGCCATCATGTACGCGCTTCTATCTTCATTAAGACTCCAATCCTTGTTAATGCTACTTATGCTTAATTACCTGCAATAGGTTGGAAAAATACGTCAGCTATATGCTGGTGAACACGTATGACTCAATAAAACATTTGAATGACAATATAATACAAATATAGTTTTCTCTAAAAGCTCAGCAGAAGCATTTCTACTTCTGGTCTATGTACCACTGCCCTACACACACAATTGTTCCTAGCCACTTAGCCCGTTTCCGAGAGACTAGTTATGACCATTAGCCCGCGGCCACGTAGCCTTAGAATGATTAGGCTGAATGGTTATGTTTGGATCCAGACACATGTGTATTCGGTCTGAGTTAACTTTATTTTCTATTTTGTATTATAAAGTTTTAGAGATTACTCGATCTCATGTAGACATTGATTGACTCGTTAAGACAAACACCCGTTCGTCTCATTGAGTATAAATATAGTTTGACTGATCAAAAAGGTTTGAACGTATTCACCTGTACTGTCGGTGTTGTAAACCTCGATTGATTGATTGATTGACTGTGAATGATATTTAACCTATACATAAATATGTTCGTATGAATTTTTTTAAATGATGTTAAGCTATGATTGTAAGCTTAACCTTGAAATCGTTTATCTTTGATTGTGAATGAAAACACTTGTTTTATGTGACGTTTGATATAGCATGCTTTGGCCTAATAGGTTCTATTACGTTGGTAAGTTTCTCCAGGTAAGTAAACGGGTCCCTCGGTTGATTGGGATTTATGCGAATTACTTTTCCTTAGGCAAGAAACTTACTACTAGTGATATTCCCCTTCCAGTTACTACATACCCATCAAAATATATCTTTCGTTTAACATTACTTCGTCATGAAGTAACGTTTATGAAAACTTGATTGTGAATGAATGTTTGTAAAATACGATCAAGGTTAAAGGCCATAGCCTCGATTGATAGTCTAAGCTATAATTCAAATAACTTAAACATAACTCCTACCTTAGATTGGATGCTTAGAATGATAACACGATAAGGCAAGACTTGATCTACTCGCTTATGTGATTGCTAGCTAAATTCCAACTTCGTTTCTTGCACGTATTACGAGAAAACTGCACGTCGGCTTGCTACGGCGATAGGGCACGCTTTCCAATGCTATGTGTGTGTAAAGGAAGGTGTTTTTGGGATGATTTGAGCTCATGCCCGTCACCCCCCTTTTATAGCCAATTTCCGTCCCCATCGCGGTACGCGATGGGTTCCTTGTGCCCTATCGCGTACCGCGGCGCCGCAAAAAGACGCCGCCTTATGCAGTGGTGACACGTGGCCTGTCACAACGTGCCACGTGTTACGTTGTTGGACTGTGTCCACTGACTCAGCAACCCCATCGCGCTACGCGATGGGTTTAATTGTTATCCCGTCGCATACCGCGACGGGAGAAGATTTTTATAATTGTCATTTTTGGTCCTGTACTTTCAAAGTTAGTATATTTAAGCCTTAATTATGAGGGTTAGGAACGTGGTGTTACAATCCATGCGAATGTGCATCGATTACCGAGCTCTCAACAAGGTTACCATCAAGAACCGATATCCACTTCCTCGAATCGACGATCTTTTTGACCAACTCCAAGGTGCTAGCTTCTTTTCAAAGATCGATCTCCGCTCCGGCTATCATCAACTCAAGGTTCAATCCGAAGATATTCCTTAAACCGCGTTTCAAACGAGGTACTGCCATTACGAGTTCGCCGTTATGCCTTTTGGACTTACTAATATGCCGGCTGCGTTCATGGATATGATGAACCGTATTTGTAAGCCTTACTTAGATAAATTTGTGATCGTATTTATCGACGACATACTAATTTATTCTAAGTCCATGGCCGATCATGAAAATCACCTTCGAACGTTACTTGAAATTCTAAGAACCGAGAAATTGTACGCCAAGTTCTCGAAATGCGAGTTCTGGTTGCACGAGGTGCAATTTCTTGGTCATATTATCAACATCAATGGTATTCAAGTGGACCCCGCTAAGATTGAGACTATATCTAAGTGGGAGATCCCAAAGTCGCCAACCGAGATTCGAAGCTTCTTGGGATTGGCCGGCTATTATCGAAGGTTCATCGAGAACTTTTCACGAATCGTTGTTCCCTTAACTTCCTTAACTCGCAAGAACATCAAATACGAATGGGGGACAAAGCAACAAGAAGCAGTCGACATACTTAAACAAAAGCTTACCCAAGCTCCTATACTGGCCTTGCCAGAAGGTATTGAAGATTTCGTTGTCTTTTGCGGTGCGTCACATGCCGGCTTGGGATGTGTATTGATGCAACGAAAGAAAGTAATCGCTTACGCCTCTCGTCAACTTAAGGTGCACGAAAAGACACGACTCACGATCTAGAGTTAGGCACCGTAATCTTCGCACTTAAGATATGGAGGCACTATCTCTATGGAGTAAGATTTACCGTGTACACTGATCATAAGAGTTTAAAGCATATCTTTGATCAAAAAGAGCTCAACATGCGCCAACGCCGCTGGATGGAGACTCTTAACGACTATGACTGCGAAATAGTCTATCATGAAGGTAAAGCCAACGTTGTGGCTGATGCCTTAAGTCGAAAAGAGCACGAAAAGCCAAAAAGAGTCCGAGCGTTAAGGCTAGAACTTCTAATCGATCTCGTTGACCAAATCAAATCCGCTCAAACTCAAGCGATCAACGAGAATCAAATCTCTGATGAAAAACGTAATGGCACCATTGACTCGTTAGTCAAAGGTGATGATGGTATTCTTAGAATTAGAAACCGAATTTGGGTACCAATTATTGGAGGATTACGTGAGAAGATCTTAATTGAAGCCCATAAGTCAAAATATACGATGCATCCCGGGAGCGACAAAATGTATCATTACCTTAAAGCAAACTATTGGTGGAATGGAAAGAGATGTCGCTTCGCATGTGGCGAAATGTTTGACATGTTTGAAAGTCAAGGCTGAGCACCAAAAGCCTTCGGGATTGCTTCAGCAACCCGAACTTCCCGTTTGGAAGTGGGAGTTAATCACTATGGATTTTATTACCAAACTCCCTAAGACGACTCGAAAACATAATGCAATCTGGGTAATTGTGGACCGATTAAAAAAGTCTGCACACTTCATACCCATCAATGAGTCGTATTCAATGGACAAATTAGCTCATATCTATGTTAACAATATTGTGGCTTTGCATGGAGTGCCACTGTCCATTATTTCTGATCAAGACATTCGTTTCACGTCTCACTTCTGGAAAAGCTTCCAACAAGCACTAGGTACGAAGTTAAACCTTAGCACCGCCTATCATCCACAAACTGATGGGCAAAGTGAAAGGATGATTCAAACGTTGGAAGACATGCTCCGAGCTTGCGTGATAGACTTAGGTGGAAGTTGGGATGACCACTTACCCCAATGGAATTTTCATATAACAATAGTTATCATGCAAGTATTCAAGCCGCATCGTTCGAGGCGTTGTATGGTCGAAAATGTAGAACGCCCGTGTGTTGGTCTGAAACATGAGATAATCAATTATCTGGACCCGAGATAGTCCAAGAAACCACCGACAAAGTTATCCAAATCCGCGAACGACTTAAGACGGCACGTGATCGACAAAAGAGTTACGCCGATGTCCGTCGTAAGCCGTTAGAATTCAATGTCGGTGATAAAGTTCTTATGAAAGTCTCGCCATGGAAGGGCGTGGTTCGCTTCGGCAAGAAAGGAAAGTTAAGTCCTCGATTCGTTGGACCCTTCAAGGTACTTGAACGAGTTGGTACCGTCGCATATCGATTGCGACTTCCCAAGGAAATGCAAGGGATACACGACGTATTCCATATCTCGAATCTGCGTAAATGTTTAGCCGATGAATCTCTCTCGATGCCGTTAAAAGATGTTGAAATTAATGAAAACTTAAAATTTGTTGAGCGCCTAATTCAAATCGAAGATTCAAAATTAAAGAAACTCAAAAGACGAACCTTGAAAATTGTGAAAGTAAAATGGGATTCCCGACGAGAACCCGAGTATACTTGGGAACTCGAGTCCGAAATGGAAAAGAAATACCCCCACTTGTTTTCGTGAAGCAATCTCGAGGACGAGATTTATTTCAAGGTGGGGAGGATGTAACATCACGGGAATTTTGGGCTAAAAATGACAAGTTTCCAAAGTATAGGGATCAATTCTGCCAACTTCCAAGCTTCAAGGGCTAAAATGAAAAATCTGATTTCTTATCCTATCGCGGTACGCGACGGGACAAAAGACAAGCCCATCGCGGTACGCGATGGGGCTTGGTCAAAGTTTCTAGAAAGAGTCAACAGCGTACGTGATCGCTGTTGAGCCTACGTCATCGCGTACCACGATGACGTGGCCTGACACGCCTGACACCTTTTTACCACATGTCCACACGTGGCACACCGGTCGCCACGTGTCCCGACACGTGGCCACACGTGGCATATCGTCCGCCACGTGTTAACACGTGGCGACACGTGGCAGATCTACCGTCTGCGTCATCAGACCTACGTCGCGGTACGCGACGGGTCCCAAGGGTCCGGGCGCGGTACGCGATGGGTCACAAAATTTGGCTATAAATAGCAAGGTCCGGGGTCTTCATAACTCACACCCAAATCCAGCATACAATCATCTCTCTACTCTCACACTACACCTCGAAATTCGTGCCAATGATCCACCTCGAAAACTGTGCCCCGATTCCTCGATGAACGTGCCATACCTCGATATTCGTATCACTCCCCGACGACGTTCCGAACAAGAAGGTGGTGCTGCTTCTACATCCCGACGATCATCTCGAAGTGTGTGCCGAGAAAATTGGGTGCCTCGATTTGCGTGCTGAAGTGAAGTGGCGATCAAATCAAGTGTTGAAAAGACTAAGCAGCGTAGAAGTGCTGCTCGTGTATCTAGGGAATTATAAGCCGAGGGAAGGTAAAGATTAATAACCGACTAAAATAATAATATAATATTATATTAAATGCTTAAGCCCTAAGTCAAAAATATATACCTCGAGAATAAATGATATAACAAATAAAAGAAATAAAGAAAGAAATGTGTGTGTATATATGAGTGTTGTATACTTCTTTGTTATAATTATTATTATTTAAGTATAATGTGTATTCTTAAATAATAAAGAAAAGAATACGTTTCTTAAAGAAGAAGAAACGTCGGGTTTTTATAAATAAACTAAAGTTTTATAAACAATACTTTTAAACTAAAGGTTTTTAAGTAACTAAGAAATGAACTAAAGGTTCGTCGAGGTAATAAGACTAAAGGTCTTAAGCCGGATTGTATATCCGACTAACGAATAGTTATACTCGTACTATAGGTGCGAGATAACAAGAAAGAAACGCAAGGACGTTGTTGGAAACCGATCCCGATCAAAGGTGAATACGCCCCACTTTTACAAACTTGTTTTCAAATAAATAAACGTGTTATGTGTAAAACTTTACATGAGACTAAGTGTCTCTAAAAACATTATGAATAAGAGTAAAAGCCTAACCCTCAGGCTGTAGTATACGTTTGTCTGGATCCTTACATATGTGGTAAAATGCGGTGGGCACATCGCACCACGCCTGGTCATGACCTCCAGCCACGATGGGCCGAACCAAAGTATGTTCGAGTGAGAATGATCTTGTGTATATTTATGATACCTAAGTACGTCGAGACGCTGTGGTGTCTTGCTGGGGTGACCTAGGTAGAGGCTCGAGTTTATAATGATATTGTTTTAACTTTGTTATTCCTAAGCCAAGATGGGCCGAGGCATTCATAACCCTCGAGGGGTAACAAAGTAAAAGAAAATGTTTTCGCGTCAGCATATTCACCAGCATTCGTTGCTGACGTATTTTTATAACATTTTGCAGGTAATCAAGATTAGAGCTTAAAGGACGAAGGCTCAAGAATCCGATGGCTCGGATAATTTTTGTCAAACTTAATTATGAATTAAAATGTGGTTTTGTAAACATAAAACAAGTAAACATAAACGGAACTTTCATTCAATCTTTTGTATTGTAAATATTTTACAACTTTAATCCTTATATTTTATAAAGTCTTCTGCTAACAATCGTAACTCTGATCTATTTACAAATATGGTACCAACTATCGAGTCGCACTCCTAGGCCTAAGATGGGGGTGTGACAATAATAGATATCATAACATTCTGAGATAGACTCAAAGGGACGTTAGTTTTGTTCTATAATTTTTATCTTAAATGGGTCCTTTACATGTAACAAACAATATCGCTCTATTTAGAGGATAATAGGATCATTGAGATTATGACTTTATGCTTAATTAAGTAGAAGCTTTATGTAGGTTCAAGTCTATACTCGTTCAGATATTACTCAAAATAGCAACACACTAGATATGTCTAGATTAATGTGAAACATTTAAAAAAAGTATTAAAATATCTTTAAAAGAAACAAAAGACTAAAATTTAAAAGAAGAAGTGAGAATTCAAACCGGTAGATTACTCTAAACTTTGTCATATTCAGAGATAAGAAAATGTAATTTTCGGGATATATTCTTATGTCAGAAGATAAATATATCTCATGGAGGAGTCATAATGAATTGATAACAACAACCTAAGTCATAACAACATAATATGTTGATTAATTACAATGTTGTTGAATATTTATTAGTGAACTTAGAAGTTTTATAAAACTCAAGATAAATTATATATTGAAGACTAATTGTGATAAAGTTAGCTACCATGTTTTATCAAACAGTACAATTTGAGAGGTGTTGCATTAAATTTCGATATGAAACTAATTATTCGTTTATGAACGAATTGAGGAATCTTAATTTTCGTATCGAATACATTCATGATATGCTTAAGGATCCTATAACTAAAGGTCTACCCGTAAGTATTATGAAAGCGCTTATAATCATGAGGGGTTTATTGATGACCATGTACAATTGCATATCGTTTTATGAATGATTAACTATTAATATTTCCTTACTAGTTTTGATTTTGTATGTCTCTTAATATGTTATGCATGCATAATGACATATAGACAAATTATTATACAAATTAAACATTTGAAAGGCTTACTTGAAAATTTTGATCATAACTGCTTATGTTTTAAATAAGGACTACAGTATGATTAATGGGGGTCTTGAGCTGATGTTCAATTCAATGACTGTATTTCTCTGCTCCAGTTTAAGTTAAAGCTAAAATGAGTGTTAACTCCTGATCAGACTTATCTAATACTCATAATAAATTATTACTCGGCCAAGTGGGAGAATGTAAGATTATATATATAATTATATATACTTATATATGGTCATTATAAACATTTATATTATAATAGATCAAAATATTAATTATAACATATTATATATTAGTTCAGGCCCGTCCTCGGGAATGATAAACACAATTTAGGCCTCGTGCGAGATAAATTTTGGGCCTCCTTCTTAGGGTAATACTCGTCCCATTTGGGTATGGGGCGTTTGGGATTACCTTTGAAATTTTTTTGCAGGTTTTGGACATGTATGTGATTTGGAATATACCCGTTTACATAGCCCTATTTTCCAGATTATATAAACCCGTCATAATATTTTTTATTATAATTTTTTTATATATGTTAATGTATATATATAAGTTATATAATATATAATTATTATATTCGGTATACCTTAAAACTAAAAATGGTAATGGTAAGATAGATTCAATTATATCTTGATATTCACAAATTAAATAGGACAATTATAAATCAAAATTGATAACCGCACTAAAAGGCATACGTCCAATAAAAATGTGATTAAATTACTACTTTGAATTAAACCTCACAAATTTTAAGAAGTGGGCCCGGTTTCTTGCGCTCAGCTTAAAGAGTATTTACAGGCCCATTTTACTGTATGGGTGTTGGCGTGTTACTATGTATTTTAACAAATTGGATTGCTATGTACCTTTGGGCCCGTTTGAACATTTGGGCCTCGTGCAGTTGCACGGACTGCACAGCCCAAAAACTAGGCCTGTATTAGTTTGGTAATTGTTGATAGACCATATTACCTATAATTAACTAATAAAGGGTTTCTCTTGGGTGTATATAACGAGAAATAAATATTAACATCATAACCTAATCACACACATAACAATTGTGTACCTTCTCTCTCCTAAACCAGGTTCCTCTCAAGAACCCTAACACCATCCTTAACTATAAATCCTAAAGGGAACTCGACCAAGCTGACAACCATGTCATCTACATTATTCTCTTTTGCGATTACTACTCTCCATGCTGTAACAAGTACACATATAATTATAGGTTTATCATATTATTCATGTTTTTTATTATCACCATGAGAAATTGATCAACACATCCAATTCGTTATAGAATGCTACGTCCAATTTTGTCTTTTCGAAGTGTTATGAACGTTTGTGTAAAAAAAATAAAATAAAAATCTAATCACTTGTGAGTAAAATAAAGTTAAAAATATGAAATGAAATGTGTTTTTTATATAAATAAATATAGAATAGAATATGATTGCGGATGTAAGTGCTCTAACAAAATTACAAAATTTAAAAGAGAAAAACATTTATGATTCTTTATATTTTAGTGAAAATATTAGCTAGAGTTTGTTGTTATATTATTACCATAATTAGAATATATGATTTGATTTGATTAGATTTTCATTGTAAATAGTTAAATCATTCACAACATTTACCAATATATATCTTTTATTTATGAAAAGATCTCATCTCCACTGTCGGTCAAACCCCAAGGGTCACGGTTTATCTGTGATATTGCACTCCGGTACTCCCCACCGGAATCCCCTTAGCAGTTCCACAAGTAAACCCAGTCAATGTCGTGTCCATATAAACATCTCATTAAATACCAATCACTAACGTCCTGTTCTTGAGTTTTTTTAAATGAGAGAAAGGAAAAGAAAACCAAGGGTAGTAAAAACATGGGTGTTCTTAAGTTTTTATTTAGGATGGAAAGGAAAGGAGTAGGAGAAATTAGAGGGATTAAATTAATGTATTTTGTTAATAAGTTATCATCCCAAAAATTGGATGATTACTAAGGATAACTATTTTTTAACATAGTTATTCTTTCCTTTCCTCTAGTTTTCTTCCAACTTAAGAACACGCCTAATTAAAAAAAAATATCATTCCTTTCCCTTCTCTTTCTTATCATTCTCTCTCCTTTCCTGGATTAAAAAACTCAAAACAAGGCGTAATTTCCTCACCTCTGTACAATCATTTATTAAAGCAAAAATATCCTCAACTACACTCATTATTTACTTTCTCTCCATTAAAATATCATTCTCCGTTTTTTTTCTCTATTCTTTCTTTTATCAAAATATGTTTATTCATCTCTTTCTTGTCTTGTATGCAATTACAACATCATCAGCCGCATCTAGTTGCAATAATACCCATGACTTCCCAATTCCTTACCCATTTGGATTATCCAATTACTCCAAAATCAATCTAACATGTTCAAACACTAACCAGCTTCATCTCAAAGGATACCATGTTCTTAATATAACCCGAGATCATATACTAATCAATCTACCCGCCAGCTGCAACCGCAACGTAACAGAATTCCAACAACTTGTAACCGAAAACTACGCGCCCACGCGGCGTAACAGTTTACTGTTGGATAACTGTAACAACACATTCAATGACTGTATATTGTCACCAAGCTTAATAAAAGGCCACTTTAATGAGTTCAATTGTAAACCAATGAATAGAAGCTTAAGTTGTTACTCGGATGATACATCGGTTTTTATGAATTTGACTGGATTAATGGAGAAAGTTGGTTGTAGGGATCTGTATTCATCTATAACAGTTGATTTGGATGGGCGGAGGTCGTCGGTGTCGATGGGGTTTCAGTCGGTGGAGTTGGGGTGGTGGGTCAAGGGGGAATGCGGTTGCCACCGGAAGGCGGTGTGTAAGAACGTGTCGAGGGATAATAAGCGGGTGGGGTATCGTTGCCACTGCATTGATGGATATGACGGAGATGGGTTCGTCGAAGGTGATGGTTGCCGTAGAGGTTAGTCTTTATGTGGGGTCATGTACAAATAACTAAAATAACTACGGTAATAATAATATTTAGTCTTAGTATTATTATTTTAGTTACTTGTATGTGTAGCACGTTATATTTATTTGTATATGATCTTAACACATTTATTATTAGGATGATTTTAATTAGTAATAATTAGTTTTAATTTATAGGTTCATTCTGCTTATCTTCATCAACAATCTCACAATCTCAATCTCACATTATAAAATTTATTTCTCTCTTCTCAATCTACATAATTTAATTCATCCCAATCTTTTACACACATTCACAACCCATGTCAACTTAAAAAAAGTATTTTTTTTAACGAAGTCCGTTTTAAATAAAATTTATGTCGGAATGTTCGTAATTTTTTTTAAGAAATATCATGTATTTAATTATTTTTTTTAGTTCGAATATTAAAAGTTAATTGAATAATTAAGTTATTGAGGGTTAGTTTGGATTGCAATCTGGGTTTGCTCTACCAACCCAAATTGCCAATTTAGATTGGTAAATTTTCTTTTTTAATTATTTTTTTAACTTTGGGCCCACTACCAAGTAAAATGCACCAAAAATGGTGATGAGTTGTATCATGTATGTTGTTTTTTTCATTTAGTCAAAGAAAGATAATGAGAATATGAACATGGGACGCCATTTTTGAATCATACTAATTAATTAAGGAAGTGAAAATTTAATTTTTGTGTTCATCACTTCATTGTCCTGCCATCTGTTTTTGTTGGTTGTGGTGATTGAGCTAATTGCTTTGACTTTGGGCAGTGCCCAATATGTGGATCTAGATGGTTATATTAAATATCTATCTTCTTGAAGAATGATGCAATTACAACCACATATTAGTGTTTATGGAAGACCCTAAATAATTGAATAGTAGTAGATATTAGATAATGAGTCACTAGTATAGGTTTGAATCCGACTTCCGAGTTATTTTAGTTGGTCCATTGGTTAGCAGAGTATTAGTTGGACAGTTTACGGGGTAACGGGAATCTTTAAATCAAGTAGGTTATCGTTTTCATTTTTGGGAAGACTTTTCATCTATGTAGGTTTTTGGGTTTTTTAAGTAGGTATATTCGGTTATTAAGGTCGTTGTGCAGTTAATAAATGGTAATCTACTTGTGATTAGTTTTGAAATTTTCTTGATTTTGACTTTAGATGCATAACTTGTATAGTATGTTGAAAATATTAATCAGATCATATGGAAAGATGCTTTCTTGTAAGATGTGTATATTGAATGTTGATTTAGTCAAACATGCAACTAATCAGTCTTGAATGAGATCCTTCACCAATATTGACTATGCAAATCTTATAATAATTTGAGGTTTTTTTAATTAGAAAAATTAAAGAATTGAGGTAAATGTCTTAAAACCAGTTTATGTGTGTTTACTGCAACAGTGTCAAATTGCAATGCTTCAAAATACATGTCTGGTGAATGTGGTGGAACTACAAGAGTGACTGTTCTAATTGCAGGTATACAATTTAAATTTTGCTCAGTTTTAAAATGTACTTAAGCACCATTTATTTATCTCTATACTTTTTAGGGATTATCATTGGAGCTTTCTTAGTGTCAGCAATCGCGCTTATATGTTACTGCATTAGAAAACGGACAAACTTAAGAAAACATAAGAGCGCAAAGCGCCTGCTTTCCGAAGCCACAGGGAGCTTAAACGTACCATTTTACCCCTACAAAGATATCTCACGGGCCACAAACGGGTTCTCTGAGAAACAAAGGTTAGGCATTGGAGCTTATGGCACGGTTTATGCTGGAAAACTTTGTAATAATGAATGGGTTGCCATTAAAAAGATTAGGCATAAAGAAACACATGGGATTAATCAAGTAATGAATGAAATCAAGCTTTTGTCATCCGTAAGCCACCCGAACCTCGTACGCCTTTTGGGATATTGTATCGATAAAGGCGAACAAATCCTCGTGTATGAATTCATGCCAAATGGTACGTTATCTCAGCATCTACAAAGAGAAAGAGGAAGTGGTCTTTCGTGGAAAATAAGGTTGACCATTGCAGCGGAAACCGCACAAGCAATTGCTTATCTTCATTCGGCTATGAACCCGCCAATTTACCATAGAGATATTAAATCGAGTAATATACTTTTGGATTATGATTATAGATCAAAAGTTGCTGATTTTGGGCTTTCTCGGCTCGGGATGCTTGACGAGTCGCACGTCTCGACTGCACCTCAAGGGACGCCGGGCTATGTTGACCCACAATACCATCAAAACTTTCATCTGTCTGATAAAAGTGATGTTTATAGCTTCGGTGTTGTTCTGGTAGAGTTAATCACAGCTTTAAAAGTGGTTGACTTGTCAAGGCGAAACAGTGAAGTCAACTTGGCAGCTCTTGCGGTTGACAAGATCGGGAAAGGTCGGGTTGATGAAATTATAGATCCATTTTTGGAACCGAACAGGGACGCGTGGACGACTTCCTCAATCCATAAAGTTGCTGAGCTGGCGTTTCGATGCTTAGCTTATAACGGGGACGTGAGACCTTCGATGACTGAAGTTGCAGATGAGTTGGAACAGATTAGAGTCAGTGGGTGGGGCCGGGTTGACAATTATATAACCAAAGATAAAGACAGCTCGCCTGTGACGGTGCAGGACGGGTGGTCAAGTGAGCAGAGCTCACCCTCAACCAGTAGTTTATAAGCAACGTTGTCCAATGAACGTTAAATTGTTTATCAGTCATCTTGTGAATATAATATTGTGATTATGAGTTTATGACCTCTTGTTGGTTTTGTTTAATATTTATGAAAGATGCATTTGTTCGATCATTGGTTGAACCGAAGAATATAAAATCAGACTTGTATATAGAAGTATAACAAGGATGCCCAATGAAAATCGTTATTTTCAATAAGTGCCCCCCCACATGTTTCGATTAAACGTTGATAACAAAGTCGTAGTGAACTATAAATAAAGATTAGTGGGCAACAAGTTAAAACAGGTGCAATGTGTTACAGGGTGGTGTGTAAGGACTGTGGGAAGTTCGGGTGGGGCGGTTGCGGTGAGCATGTGAAGTTGGTGTATAGGGGTATAGAACAAGGTAAGCATTGTATGTGTCGCCGTTGGCCCGGGGTTGTAATTGCTTCATCTGAGACTGCTTCAGCTCTGGCTGCTGCTTCCACTGCTACTGCTGCCACTGCATCTACTGCAGGTAATCATGGTTCTATGTGTATTGCCACTTATTTGTTGCCTGTATAGTTTCTAAGTCTTAAAAGGTTTGATGACCATAACACAGATTTCATGCTTGTATATTGGCAGGATAGATTGATGGTTACGAAAGGCGATTAGTTAAAAGGCATTACAGTAATGTCTTCGTGTTGTTGGTTTGCCATTTTTTTGCTTTGATTTTTGACATATAACTGCTATAACATTCAATAAAACTTTTACGTCATGCGAATGCTGTTTTGCTTATGATTTTTCAGATGTAATTCATGTATTATGTAAGATGTGTTTTAATAAGATTTAATTGGGATATCCACGTGAGTATATGTTTCATGTATATTTGTACAATTTTTTTTATTTCACGTTATGCATGACTGGAAATCAAACCGTTTATACTACTTCGTTAGTAACAGTTCGGTTTTAAATTTTAACCATTCACTTTCCCGCTAAAAGAGATTTTCTAAAGCATGACTACCCCATGTCAATGCACAAAACCATTAATAAAAACGGCGAGCAGCCAATGGAACATCGTCTTATCGATCCTATCTGTGTATCTTATTCCAACCAAGTCCACCTGATAACTTGTACCTATCAATCCTCATTAAAGGTCAATGGTCAATGGCATCCTCATTAAAGGCTGCTGCAGCATTTGATTGATTTTGTAAATCAAAAGACCACCAAAATGTTTAGACTGCATCAATAATAAAATACTATTAGTAGATAATGTTATTTCTGTATTAGTTTAGATGAGCTATGAATTTTTGTTTCGGTGTCTTTAAAGTTCATGCTTTTAACTAAAACAAACACTAGCAATTTTCGTATGGTTATTTTTCTTTCTTAAACTGCCCAAATAGTTGGAATATCAACAAAAGCCCAACAGTCAACAGAGTCCTAAGTGCTTAATTTATTTTATTTTTACTTACATCCATGCAATTTTAGCCCAAGAGCCCAAAGCCCACTCACTCTTTGTACATGGATCAACGAGTAAAGGTGTAGAACACTGGTTTATTTACAAACCGAGCCGGTTTTAAAACTGAACTGGTTTGGTTTTTGCATATTCCGAACGGTTTGGGTCAAACCGGTTGGGTTTAGAAACCAATTTAAGCATAGAAGTAGCAAAACTGATCCGGACCGGTTCGGGTCGGTTGTAAACTAGTTTTAACCGGTCTAAGACAAAAAAACCGGCTTTAAAACCGGTTTGATTGAAAAATACCCAAAACGCTTTATGAACCGGCGATTTGGATCGGTTTTGTAAAAACCAGTTTTAGAAACAAACCCGTTTGGTTCGGTTTCCAGTTAACTAGTTTCGAACAGGTTTTTTGTACACCTCTATTAATGTGCGTGTTCAAACTTCAAAGCACTCTCCTCTTCCGCCCATGACCACCAAAACTTCCTTTAGCAATGATTTCACATAATGCCATACCCTCTATCATCTCTTTGAGAAATGACAATCGTGGCGTAAGTTAAAATATATCATGGCAAAATTATTCTTCATGGCTGCATCAAGAAACACTTTACTATTGATAAGGGGAAATAACTCGTATAGGCATGTTTGGACATACTTATAAGAAAATTGACATGAACAAAAAGAACTTATGAAAATAGGCAAAGCCAATAAAACAATGACACCTAATCCTTTTGGGCATCACTAGGCACCAGTGTAGCTCTAACAAAAATTTCATACAACACGTACAGAGTTGGCAACACCTTATCATGTCACGTGTCTTGACGGGGCTACGTTAGTGCCTAAACGCAAATAAAAAGGACTACACAAGTCCTTTCTCTTCCAAGGATCCAGTCGATAGACCCAGCTACGTAAGGGCAGACCCACAAGATCGAGGTCACATGGCTTCCATTGAATTCACAACATTTAGGCGCATATGACCAAAAGGTTGAGTGATTTCGTAGTAACTCTTGTAGTCATAATATTAACAATTCAACAGTCACCAACAAACCTTTGGTTCTTGTACTAGATTGTCCTAGGTTATAGTCTGAATGGCGCCATCTTTTACCTTTATTTTTTTTGTCCCATATTAACATTTACGTAAATGTAATGAATTTTTCTCAATATTTCTAATGACATCATAATTGTATTATGTGTCTTCTTAAATTTATGTGTGTTTATTTTGATATCTTATTTTATGATGCACCCTGAACCGACTCAAAAATTAAAATGTCTAGTTTTGATAAATATGATTAATGACAAAAGTGACTTCGTAAAAAAAAATGTTAGGTCCGTCACTGCTGTGAAGGTGTCTAGCAGACTAGTTAGGCACCTCTGTAGCCGATATTGTAGTCAAGGCAGTAGCTCGTTTAATCATGTTTAGGCACCTCCTTGCCTAGTTGATCAGACGAATGTTAATGTTTTTGGGTCAAACATGCCTATTGGCTATTTAGGTAAATTTGCACTTGATATACACTATAAAATGTTATTCTAGACACAAAATATGTTCATCTTCATGATCCATGGTTCAGTTCATTAATCTGACGTGTAGCCAGATGTGTTGTTAGTAACTTCCTTGATTATCTTTTCTTAATTATGCCCAAAAAGAATCAAGGTTAGTTGGATCTACCAACCGATCCATAATTTTAATCTTTGGAGTTGAAATGTACATTTTTATCATGTAAGTTCTACACTAGATGAATGGTGCCCTAAACTAATTTCTATTCTCATCAAAATACAAGTGGAAAGATCAAAAAGTATAATAATGTATATAGAATCAGTGACTTGTTTTATAGTCAACAACCAACATCACAGAAAAAGAACAACCAAAGCTTTCTGTAGCATATTCATAATTACAATTTGTTTAATAATATTCAACCATACCTGTGGATTATGATTTGATGTATAAGTTTGACCAACCCACCAGCCAGATCATACTGCATGGATCACTTCCTTTAATGAATATGGAGCCACGGATCACGGGGATGAATCTTGCTGCAGGTTTCCAGACAACACAGATAAGCATGTTGTGAAAAAAACATTTATATATGACCAACATTTACATGCATAGGAACAATGTTATTTGTTAAATGTAGTCCTAGTCATTGCTGGTGTTATGTTGCCGGTTGTTTGGTGAACTGTTGAACGTGGATGCTAATTAAATTCGTGAAATCCAGTATGGCTTGGAAGAAATTGCCTCTTGTGAGTGTAGATCTCAAGGTTTCTGAATTATTTAGAGAAATAAAATATTTGTCTTTTTAGAAATGAAGATGACTGGTAGCTAGTGGAGCCTAATACAGCTTTGCTGGGCACATGATTTCTGTTTTATGTTGTGACACCCGGTAAATTCCCAATCCCTTAAACCAAGTAATCAACCTAAATATTAGGTAATTATGTTATATGCGCCTTGCGCGAGCGCGCTATGTTAGAATCAGCGCGTGCATTTGTTATGTGCGCCCTGCGCGAGCGCGCCATGTTAAGAACCTGCGTGGGCATATGTTATATGCGCCATGCGCGAGTGTATTGGTTTTATGTTTCTATAACTTAATGTTGTCTAATGGGCTGACCGTCTCGCATGATGCTAAGGCGGGTGCATCCCAAATCGTCTATGCGCGTGCGGAAGGGGAACTAACCTCCCCGCATGGCGGGAACATTGAGAGCTAGTTTGTCTGAAGCTCCAAGATGGAATTGACTTCAACATGACTGATCACTATGTTGAAATACCAAGACCACCTGGAGAATTTACAAATGAAACTCAATGTCCCTAACTGCGAGAAGGTTACGCACCTACCCGCAGCAAAGAAATGTCCTTCACGCAGAAAGCTATGCGCACAAAGTGATACGCACAGAACACTTAGTCTATTCTCCAGATGTAAGGAGATCACTCCCGCCCAAAAGGAAACAGTAGCGTGTTTCAGAGATTTTCCACTTTTTACTGTACACTGACAAAAGTACCTGAAAAAAAAGCACACTGTAACATGAAAAGTCAACTGTCAGCCACCCTATTCTCACCAACCCCAGACCTGCATGTCCTGACCAAATCAAATCAAATCTTTTATCCACTACTCCACTTTTAAATAAATAATAATAATTTCCATACTTTATCATCATTACACCTAGATATGAAAAGATTACAATCCCCTAAAGCAAGGGATTGTGTTCCCTTGAGTTTGCCTATAAATATGTAACCTAAATTATCACCCAAACACACTTCAAACTTCTCTCTTAAGAACTGCAAACTTGCACTAATCATCTCCCAAGCATCCGTTGTTTTCATTTCCGATCCTGTTACTAGACCTTCAATTCAAAGGCCAACACCAAGAAAACCCGAATCTCGATTAATCCCTTAACAAGAACCACAGGTGAGTCTCACAGCCCCTATTTTCACTGTTTTCACTATTTTTAAACTGTTTTCGGGGCGAGGGACACGTACTTAAATAATGTTTTATCATGGTATACTTACAAGATATGCAAGCGATTATGTGTTTAAGTTATGTTTCATGATGAGCAATGCGAACGGTTATCTATGGTTTTTCGATGTTAGTGCACCAGATTCGAGTAAGTGATCACTTTACCATTGGAACTCTAAGGGTAGGGACTGCTGGTTTGATCCGCCCACTCGTAGGGGTCGCACCTCTTACACAGACGAGTGCCTAGTATGGTCATGGGGCAGTACTATGGGTTTGAGCCCGCTCGTAGAGGTCGCTCCTCTTACGCAGACGAGCGCCTTGTTTTCCGGCACAACGTCTGCGCGTAACCCGCGGGACGGTATTATTCGCTCGTAGTGGCAGCGCCACTTACACAGACGAGCACGGTTTTTCAGATGTGTCCGCGCGTAACCCGCGGGACGGTATTACTTGTTTCGCTCGTAGTGGCAGCGCCACTTACACAGACGAGCACAGTTCCCAGAAATGTTCGCGCGTAACCCGTGGAACGATTTTATCAGAATGTGTTGATAGAACTATGTTTTACCAAGCATGTGTTTCAATGATGCTATCAGAATTATGTTTCAGAATGATTTTTATCAAGATTATGATGCAATACGATTTATCAAGTTACTAAAACTTGTGAACTCACTCAGTTTATACTGATCCAAATGTTTTTACGTGTCTTTCAGGAGATAACTAGGTAGCGCATGGAGTCACACTTAGAGCACCTCACGCTGAACATCTAAAACTAGCTTTTTGGAAGATTTTAGTTCTATCCCTTCGATGCGCGTGGTTGTTCCCGCCGCGCAAGGGGATAGGGCATGGAAATCTTCAACAGTTTTTATACTTGGATGTTTTTATGTAATTTTTAAACAATGTAATGTATTTGTATTAAACTTTTCATGCGCAATGAAAATCTTACTTTGAATGTTTGCAATGGCCCGTGCTTAATTATCAATCCCCACTCGCGCGCGCCCGGCTGTTTCCGCCGCTCAGGGCCGGGTGTGACAGATTGGTATCAGAGCACTGGTTATAGCGAACTAGGAAAAGAAGTTTTAACCTAGACTATAACCGTTGGGGGAAATCGCATGAAATATTTTCAAAAAAACTATACACACACTTAGGAACACGGGTCACACAGTGTCTAGTGAATAAAGATAAAGAACATTATGTGCTCAGAGTAAATGCGCTAAGTTTAATATATTTTCGTTCTCTTTTAAAGCGAGAATGCCTCCAACTAGAGCCAAGGGAATCACCATGACACCCGAGGAACTCGCGGAAATAATCGCGCAGGCGATCGCGACACATGAGGCCAGCAAGGCCGAATCAAGTCAGGGTCGTCAGAACGAGACCCCAGAACCCGATTCAGGAGCCTTGGACAAAGGATGCTCCTATAAGACATTCATGGCCTGTAGGCCTTGGCCATTCAAGGGTACCGAAGGGGCCATTGGGCTCTACAACTGGATTGACAAGATGGAGACAGTTCTCTCCATTAGCAGATGTAGTGAGAACCAGAAGGTCCTTTACGCGACATGCATGTTCCAAGAAGCAGCTTCGTCTTGGTGGAAGCTTCAAGTGAAGACTTTGGGGCGAGAAATTGCTCTTCACAAGACCTGGGAGGAGCTGAAGGAGATGATGATGAGAAAGTTCTGCTCTCGCGCAGAAATCCAGAGTCTGCAGCAGGAATTCTGGAACCACACCATGGTAGGAACGGATATCGACGCCTACAACAACCGGTTCAACGAGCTTTGCCAGTTGGTGCCAGACATGGCAAACACGGAGGAAAAGAAGATCGAGAGGTATATTTTTGGGTTACCTCCTGTTGTTAGGGTTCCGCTCAACGCCGCAGCGCCTCCAACCTTTGATGAGGCGGTAGCGCGGGCCATCACCATTACAAGGGATACGGTCCGTGCGGGTATGTTGACTACGCGCGGAAACGAGCAGCGAACCTCTGACTCCAATAGGAAATGGAACTCTCACCACCGAGGGTCCGACTCCAAGCAGCCACCGTTCAAGAAGCAGGAAAGCGCAAGGGTTTACGCGATCCAAGCCGCGGAGCCATCAAGGAAAAGATACAGCGGGCCTTACCCATGGTGCAACAAATGCAAGTTTCACCACGAGGGTGAATGCGCGAGCGTCACGTGCGCCAAATGTAACAGGCCAGGGCACAAGACGATGAATTGCCGTGCTAAAGAAGCTGGAGCCAGTGACAACTGCTACGCATGCGGAAAGCCAGGGCATTTCAGTCGGGATTGCCCGCAAAGGGGAAACCAAGCTCGCGGGAGAGCTTTTGTGATCGGCGCGGGTGAAGCTAAAGAAGAGCCGAATGTGGTAACCGGTACGTTTTTGCTTAACGGCCATTTTGCATCTGTTTTATTTGATACTGGCGCTGACCTAAGTTTTATATCCGCTGAGTTTAAAAACTCCCTAGGCTTAGCAACCAGTAGGCTAGACACGCCTTATACTATAGAACTAGCCAATGGTAGGCAGTTATGCGCGAACGAAAGAACTGAACAATGTGTTATAGTCATGGGAGGTCACAGGTTCAATATTAACTTGTTGCCAATAGACTTGGGAAGTTTTGACATTGTGGTAGGTATGGATTGGTTAGTCGAGAACCACGCAGAGGTTATTTGCCATGAGAAGCAGGTTCGGATCCCACTGTTGAACGAAGAAACCTTGGTAATTCAAGGGGAAAGAAGGGGAGTTGCGACGAAACTGATTTCGTGCCTAAAGGCGCGCAAGTGCCTAAGGAAAGGGTGCTACGCCTTCCTGGCGCATGTAGTAGAAAAGAAAGGAGATGAGCGAAGAATTGAAGACTTACCAGTAGTGCGCGAATTTCCAGAAGTTTTTCCTGAAGATTTGCCCGGATTACCGCCGCCGCGACAAGTCGAATTTCGTATTGATTTAGTCCCAGGAGCTGCGCCAGTAGCTCGAGCGCCTTATCGATTAGCTCCATCTGAGATGCAAGAGCTATCCAACCAGCTACAGGAACTATTGGATAAGGGTTTCATACGCCCAAGCTTCTCACCTTGGGGAGCTCCAGTACTGTTTGTTAAGAAGAAGGATGGTTCGTTCAGAATGTGTATTGACTATAGGGAGCTGAACAAGCTGACAGTCAAGAATCGGTACCCCTTACCGAGGATTGACGACTTATTTGACCAGTTGCAAGGATCCAGTTATTATTCGAAGATAGATCTACGGTCAGGATACCACCAACTTAGGGTCCATGAGGAAGATGTGCCGAAAACAGCCTTCCGAACTAGATACGGCCATTATGAGTTCTTAGTGATGCCTTTCGGGCTAACTAATGCGCCGGCTGTGTTCATGGATCTGATGAACCGTGTGTGCAAACCATACTTGGACAAGTTTGTGATTGTGTTTATAGATGATATTCTGATTTACTCTCGGACCAAGGCCGAGCATGAGCAACACCTGAGATTGATTTTGGAATTGTTGAGGAAAGAAAAGTTGTATGCGAAGTTTTCCAAATGTGAGTTTTGGCTTAGAGAAGTTCACTTTCTCGGTCACGTTGTAAACGAGAAAGGAATACACGTTGATCCTTCCAAAGTCAAGGCCATCGAAAACTGGGAAGCGCCAAAAACCCCAACTGAGGTGAGGCAATTCCTAGGACTAGCTGGCTACTATCGACGCTTCATTGAGAACTTCTCCAAGATAGCTCTACCACTGACCGCGCTAACTCAGAAAGACAAGAAGTTTGTTTGAGGCGAAAATCAGGAAATAGCATTTCAAATGTTAAAACAGAAGTTATGTAGTGCGCCAATTCTGTCTCTGCCCGAGGGGACGGATGACATCGTCGTTTACTGCGACGCTTCACATCAGGGACTCGGATGTGTCCTTATGCAGCGAGACAAAGTCATAGCGTATGCCTCGCGCCAACTCAAGACCAATGAAAAGAACTACACAACGCATGATCTGGAACTTGGAGCGGTTGTCTTCGCGCTAAAGATTTGGCGCCATTACCTCTATGGTACAAAGTGTATAATCTTTACGGATCACAAGAGCCTTCAACATATATTTGATCAAAAGGATTTAAACATGAGGCAACGAAGATGGGTGGAGTTGTTGAATGATTATGATTGTGAAATTAAGTACCACCCTGGAAAGGCGAATGTGGTAGCAGACGCGCTAAGTAGGAAGGAGCGAATAAAAACGCTACGAGTCAAGGCTCTAAGGTTGACCATTCACACAGATCTCTCTACCCGCATCCGAGACGCTCAGCAAGAAGCCTTGAAACCAGAGTTTGTTAAAAACGAATGCCTTGGGGGTATGATTAAGAGTTTGGAATTTAAAGAGAACGGCAATCTATATTTCGCTAACCGCATATGGGTCCCTCTCAAGGGAGGATTGCGCGAGCAAGTATTAAACGAAGCTCACAAGACACGGTATTCCGTACATCCTGGCGCAGACAAGATGTACCAAGATGTTAAAACGCTGTATTGGTGGCCCAATCTTAAAGGCGCCATCGCGACGTATGTCAGTAAATGCCTGACGTGTTCGAAGGTGAAGGCTGAATACCAGAAACCATCAGGGTTGCTTCAGCAGCCAGAAATTCCCATGTGGAAGTGGGAACAAATCTCTATGGACTTCATTACCAAACTGCCAAGGACACCTGGGGGTTATGACACGATCTGGGTTATTGTGGATCGGCTAACTAAGTCAGCGCACTTCCTGCCGATCAAGGAAACCGATAAGATGGAAAAGTTAGCCCGATTGTATATTCGAGAAGTAGTTTCAAAACATGGAATCCCGGTGTCCATCATTTCTGATAGAGATAGTCGGTTCACCTCAAGATTTTGGAGATCGTTACAAGGGGCTTTAGGTACTCGTCTTGACATGAGTACGGCATATCATCCCCAAACAGATGGACAAAGCGAACGAACAATCCAGACATTGGAAGATATGCTACGCGCGTGCGCGATCGATTTCGGAGGTAGCTGGGATACTCATCTCCCATTGGTTGAATTTTCTTACAACAACAGCTATCACACAAGCCTCAAGGCTGCGCCGTTTGAAGCTTTGTATGGGCGCAAGTGTAGATCCCCACTGTGCTGGGCTGAAGTGGGTGACAAGCAAATGACTGGTCCAGAATTGATCCAAGAAACAACAGACAAGATTTTTCAGATACGGGATCGCCTTAAGACAGCGCGCGACAGACAGAAGAGCTACGCAGATGTGCGAAGGAAACCGTTGGAGTTTCAAGTAGGGGATAGAGTACTTTTGAAAGTCTCTCCATGGAAAGGAGTCCCCCGTTTCGGCAAGCGAGGAAAGTTGAATCCGCGCTACATTGGACCATTTGAGATCCTGGAGAGGATCGGTCCGGTTGCTTATAGACTCCGTTTACCCGCCGAACTCGGTGGAGTTCATGATACGTTCCATATATCCAACCTCAAAAAGTGTTTATCTGATGAAACGTTGATTTTGCCGTTGGAAGAAATTCACATCGACAAACAGCTGCACTTCGTAGAAGAACCTATAGCAGTAACCGATTGGAAAGAACAAAAGTTACGCAGAAGCAAAATCAAGTTAGTGAAGGTTCAATGGAAATCAAGGCGTGGGCCTGAATTCACTTGGGAAAGAGAAGATCAAATACGCAAGAAATACCCACACCTCTTTCAGAGCATGGCTTCTGCCAGCAACGTCTCCTAAATTTCGGGACGAAATTCGCTTAACAGGGGGAGAATGTGACACCCGGTAAATTCCCAATCCCTTAAACCAAGTAATCAACCTAAATATTAGGTAATTATGTTATATGCGCCTTGCGCGAGCGCGCTATGTTAGAATCAGCGCGTGCATTTGTTATGTGCGCCTTCGCGAGCGCGCCATGTTAAGAACCTGCGTGGGCATATGTTATATGCGCCATGCGCGAGTGTATTGGTTTTATGTTTCTATAACTTAATGTTGTCTAATGGGCTGACCGTCTCGCATGATGCTAAGGCGGGTGCATCCCAAATCGTCTATGCGCGTGCGGAAGGGGAACTAACCTCCCCGCATGGCGGGAACATTGAGAGCTAGTTTGTCTGAAGCTCCAAGATGGAATTGACTTCAACATGACTGATCACTATGTTGAAATACCAAGACCACCTGGAGAATTTACAAATGAAACTCAATGTCCCTAACTGCGAGAAGGTTACGCACCTACCCGCAGCAAAGAAATGTCCTTCACGCAGAAAGCTATGCGCACAAAGTGATACACACAGAACACTTAGTCTATTCTCCAGATGTAAGGAGATCACTCCCGCCCAAAAGGAAACAGTAGCGTGTTTCAGAGATTTTCCACTTTTTACTGTACACTGACAAAAGTACCTGAAAAAAAAGCACACTGTAACATGAAAAGTCAACTGTCAGCCACCCTATTCTCACCAACCCCAGACCTGCATGTCCTGACCAAATCAAATCAAATCTTTTATCCACTACTCCACTTTTAAATAAATAATAATAATTTCCATACTTTATCATCATTACACCTAGATATGAAAAGATTACAATCCCCTAAAGCAAGGGATTGTGTTCCCTTGAGTTTGCCTATAAATATGTAACCTAAATTATCACCCAAACACACTTCAAACTTCTCTCTTAAGAACTGCAAACTTGCACTAATCATCTCCCAAGCATCCGTTGTTTTCATTTCCGATCCTGTTACTAGACCTTCAATTCAAAGGCCAACACCAAGAAAACCCGAATCTCGATTAATCCCTTAACAAGAACCACAGGTGAGTCTCACAGCCCCTATTTTCACTGTTTTCACTATTTTTAAACTGTTTTCGGGGCGAGGGACACGTACTTAAATAATGTTTTATCATGGTATACTTACAAGCTATGCAAGCGATTATGTGTTTAAGTTATGTTTCATGATGAGCAATGCGAACGGTTATCTATGGTTTTTCGATGTTAGTGCACCAGATTCGAGTAAGTGATCACTTTACCATTGGAACTCTAAGGGTAGGGACTGCTGGTTTGATCCGCCCACTCGTAGGGGTTGCACCTCTTACACAGACGAGTGCCTAGTATGGTCATGGGGCAGTACTATGGGTTTGAGCCCGCTCGTAGAGGTCGCTCCTCTTACGCAGACGAGCGCCTTGTTTTCCGGCACAACGTCTGCGCGTAACCCGCGGGACGGTATTATTCGCTCGTAGTGGCAGCGCCACTTACACAGACGAGCACGGTTTTTCAGATGTGTCCGCGCGTAACCCGCGGGACGGTATTACTTGTTTCGCTCGTAGTGGCAGCGCCACTTACACAGACGAGCACAGTTCCCAGAAATGTTCGCGCGTAACCCGCGGAACGATTTTATCAGAATGTGTTGATAGAACTATGTTTTACCAAGCATGTGTTTCAATGATGCTATCAGAATTATGTTTCAGAATGATTTTTATCAAGATTATGATGCAATACGATTTATCAAGTTACTAAAACTTGTGAACTCACTCAGTTTATACTGATCCAAATGTTTTTACGTGTCTTTCAGGAGATAACTAGGTAGCGCATGGAGTCACACTTAGAGCACCTCACGCTGAACATCTAAAACTAGCTTTTTGGAAGATTTTAGTTCTATCCCTTCGATGCGCGTGGTTGTTCCCGCCGCGCAAGGGGATAGGGCATGGAAATCTTCAACAGTTTTTATACTTGGATGTTTTTATGTAATTTTTAAACAATGTAATGTATTTGTATTAAACTTTTCATGCGCAATGAAAATCTTACTTTGAATGTTTGCAATGGCCCGTGCTTAATTATCAATCCCCACTCGCGCGCGCCTGGCTGTTTCCGCCGCTCAGGGCCGGGTGTGACATATGTATATTTTTTTATAAATGATTTCAACGTTGGTGAAGCTAATGTGGATGGTGAAATGAATTATAGTATGTTTAAGGGAGTTTCCTTGTTGCATGCTTCCTGCTTAATTGGCATATATATGTTAATAAACTTTTATTTAGAAATATAACCAAGTGGCAATATATACCTGGTGGTTATCGTACAAATGAAATTACCGTAAGAACAATAAGAAGCGTAAAAAAAGGGTGCAATACGTGTATTACGTAATTATACATTATCACAAAAACTAACATGGGTACATACTTTTATCATGTTACAATTTAGATTGAACTAGCTAGAGTAATACTTTTTTTTATCACGTTACAAGTTTACAACTAGCAAGAGTAACAAAATTATTCAAATAATCCGTCCATATTTCATTATATTCTTCATTTTCTTTTGTGTTATTATCATCTTTTACATCTAATTATGAGTTATTAACTTATTACATAATTAGGTATTATAACAAACCTTTTATTTTAAAAAATTAAAAGAAATGGAAAATGGCATTGCATCCATGAGTTATCAATCGCCAGTGGTTTCAATTCTACACTTTAAATTTGTCCTCTTTCAAAAAAAGAAAAAAGTTACTGAACAATGTTCATAAATGTAAAATGATCATTGGGCAGTATAGATATAGGAAGAGGACATAAATGTAAATTGATCATGTAGAGGGTATGAAACTATCAGTGGGCCGTAACGGTGCCATATATTGTTCTTCTTCCACGTGCTCCTCTCTTGCTCATGCACCGTGGCTATCTGGCTTTAATGAGCTTGCCACGTACATCTCAATATCAACCTTCAACACTCCAATATTAAAATTTACCAAAATCCCTTAACTTTCACCTATAAGTTTGTCTTTATCCTCAACAAAGACATCCTATGTTTAGAACCAAAAAGTCATCGTCATGACTCATTATCAATACATTTCGTAAGGTTTAGAACACTACTAAAGGAGTTCTCATACGTTCATACGTATTGTCTAAAAATAGCTCCCACATAAGAAACATACGTAATTGTCAACAAAAATTTAATGTAATTTAATATATATATATATATATATATATATATATATATATATATATATATATATTTGAAGATATCTTCACGAAACCATATGCGCATGCTATATTTTGATAAGCGGTTTGTTATCTATGATAATAAGATAACAACAGATGGGACATGATATTCGTAATCTACGGTAATAAGATAACATTAATACATGCGCATATGTGATACTTAACAATTTTAATTTTTTTAACCGCAAATGTTGCAACTATATTTTCACTTCTAATTGGATTATAATTTTTTGTTTATGACTGAATTCAAGACCTTTCATTTAAAATGCTTTCACCTTTGTAACGTGGAATGATAAATAACAAGTTAACTATTTATTATTATAACAGTCTTCAAATGACTAATTATAATTTATAAGATGCTTTGCTATACTAAGAGTATTTCTTACAAATTAAAAAATAACACTTTATCTTAAGAAATAGCACTTTTGATTTGATAAATATAATACATTTTTACGTTTAAAAATTAAAAAAAAAAATCTCAAAAATGTTATAAACACAGTTGCTTATCTGCATACGTCATCACTGTTTCAGTTGTAAATTCTACGTAAAAGAATTTACTGTTTCTTGATGCTCACAGCCTGTCTCCCACAACTAACAGCTGGTGTGGGCCCACAATAAACTCCAAAGCTTCTTAATTACACTTTTGCCATTTCCTGACGTGGCTTGGCGGTCCACAGTTTCATTTGCATATAAATATACACACCACCACCTCCTTTCACAACACCATCTTCATCTTCATCATATTCATCTCTCTCAAAAAATAATAATAATAAAAAAATGGGAATTTGCAGTTCATGTGATTCAACAGCCGTCACAACAGCCAAACTAATATTACCCGACGGCACCCTACAGGAGTTTTCATACCCAGTTAAGGTTTCCTACGTGTTGCAAAAGCACCCATCGACCTTTATATGCAACTCCGACGAGATGGAGTTCGACGCCGTCGTTTCCGCGGTCGGAAACGACGACGTCCTTCAACCGGGTCAACTGTACTTCGCGCTACCGTTGACCCGGTTGAGGCGGCTACTGCAGCCAGAGGAGATGGCTGCATTGGCCGTTAAAGCCAGCTCGGCATTGGCCAAAAGCAGCGGCGGTGGTCATAAGTGTCGTAAAAATATTTATTTTGCTGCTCCCGCGTGTCCGAGTCATCCGAAGAGTTCTGGTCGGGTTTCGGATGTGAAGAGTGTCGGGTCTAGAGGCGGAAGAAGGCGGAACTTTACGGCAATGTTGAGTGTTATACCGGAATAGAATTGAGGATGAAAAAGTTAATGTGATTGTAAATAGTAAATAGTGTTAATGATTTTTGTAGAATTGGGGGTTTTTTACTCATGAAATGAAATATTGATTAGAAAATTTAATGTTCTTTATAGTTTAAGTTAACCAGAATTTATGATCCGTGTGTTTAAGCCTTTATAATCGTATTGAAAACAGACGTGAATGGCTTGATCTACAGCTAAACGAATACAAATTATTTGTGTGAAACTATGAAAAAGTTATTCGAATTCGAAATTTTGTATGATAAAAAACCAAATCTGTTATTTAAGCTCACGCGTTATAGCAAGAAGTTGATAAAATTCTAAATTGTACTTAAAAAATGTCTAGCACGTTGAAATTCTAAATTGTACTTAAAAAATGTCTAGCACGTTGCAGTTAGACTGTAATGTTTTAAATCCGGTATTTTACTTGTATCGGATGAAGCAAGAAAATGGTACAAACGGTTATCAATCGAATAGTTTATCTTAAAATTTCTTATAAATTCAACTTCAACTACAAAAATAACTCAAAAGTAAATAATTTCATAACAAAAAATAATCCAAAAATTAATATATATTAAAAAAATAATAATACAAAAGCACTCAATGCTCTAGCAAATCGGCCCATATAAAAAATATGGCCCGCAAATATCAAAATTTATAGTACTTAAAGTCGGTTTCCCGGTAAAAACCTGTATTTTAGAAAAAAAAAACCGCCAGTACGATGTTCTAGCAAACTGGCCAAAAATACCGGACTCAAAATACCATTTTGCTGTGCGAAATCCGGTTTAACTGGTTTTTAAAACACTGGGCCTGGATTGCTAAACCGAACAAATAAAAATCATACGGTTGATAATTTAAGTTAGTATAAATTTTGTCATTTAAACATATGCAATTTATGAATCATGTTCTTTTAAAAGTTTATTTGTAAGCGGTGTCCTTTACATGACATATATGTTTGATTTTCGTTCTTTTAAATAATTGGCATCCAAAAACCTCGTTAAATCTTCGCATGTGGGGGCATTTAAGTCTTTTTACGCATACTATTTAAGTATTTATAATTAAAAAACAAATTAAATATATTATTAGGAAAAGAAACTAAATAAAATACGTTAAACAAAAACCCCGATAAGTTTTGACATGTTTGGATTTAACTGAGTTTTTGGATGACAGCTAGCGTAAATGACAAAAAAACGAATATATTTTGTCTTATAAAGGACTGTTCGCCAGATAAACTTTTTAAAGAGCCTGATAAAAAAAACGCATATATTTAAAGAACAAAATTTGTAATTCCGTTATTCAGAAATGTACTTAAAAAATGTCTAGCGTGTTTTGGCTGGACTGCTAAACCAAACAAACAAAAATCAGACAGTTGATAATATCTGAAAACCTACTTAAAAATGCCAATGACGTTGTGACTGGACTCTTAAACCAAGCAAAGGGCATTGTGGCTGGACTTTAACCAAGCAAAAGTTACACGTAAAGCCATCACCACTTTGGTGGGGTGGTAAAGGCTTTGGCCTTTTGGTGAGAGGTCTAGGGTTCGATTCCTGGCATTGGCGGTATAATGTAAATAGTAGGAGGAAAGCTTGTATGTTCAAAAAAAAAAAAAAAAAAAAAAGTTACACGTAAAAATGTTACGCGCACATGTTGACAAGTTAACTCGGAATTCAATGTGGTTTTTAATGGCTAATTTATGTGATTTTTATTTTGAAAGTAAGGCTAAAATATGTTTTTTAAATATTTTAACTCAACACCTTTCAATTTCTTTGGTGTTTAGGGATGTTTGGGATTCTTTATTTTATCACCTTATAACTTTTTGCGTAAGTTAATAAGCAACAATTTTTAACTTAATAACTTATCCTCTTACAATAACAACAATACAAAACACCTTTTAACTTTCAAAAGCTAATTCTAAACACCCACTTAAATGTTTTGTTGTTAGTGGACCACCAACCAAATTAAATTCGAATTCAATGTACTTTGAATTATAAATTGACATAATATTAATTATAATAACAATAATTGTTATCATAGTTAAATAAATATATAAAGAATTTATTAAAATCAGATAGTAATAATTATAATGATTATTATTGTTAAATAAATTTATAAAGAGTCAATTAAGAAGTTAACTTGTTATTCAATGGAGTTTGAATTACGAAAGGGTATGATATTAATTATAGTTAAATAGATTTTCAAATGGTTTTATTGAAATTAAATAAGAGTTATATGAGTTGGGTAATGTTAAAATACAAAGGACAACATAAATGAGAAGGGTGAGAAGGAATCCAGTCCATTGATCTTATATTTGAATGGCTGAGATTAATTTAATAAATAAAAATTAATGAAAAGGGCATTGAGGTAATAACCCACATTTGTTGATCTTCTCTTTCCACATACAAGGCACATGTCAATTCCCCCATCATTTTAAAATGTCTATAACTTTTTCATACGACATTATTTTTTTAAAAAAAATTCACCATAATAATAAGCGTTTTTTTATCTTTAATATGAGTATCATATTGTTATATAAAAATAAATAAAAAATTAATGGGTTTTTTAATTGTGTTTTTTTGTTGTTCATTGTGTCATTGTGTAATATGTTGTTTCCATTGTGTTTTACATTTCAAGTCATTGTGTTATATATATTCACCATTTTGTGTTACATTTTATGCCATTGTGTTATACGTATTCGTCATTGTGTCTTACGTTTTAGGTCATTGTTTTATACGTATTCACCATTGTGTTTTACGTTTCAAGTTATTGTGTAACATGTATTAATAGCGAAAAAAGACACAATGGTGTGCGAAAAGGCACAATGAAGAAAAAAGACACAATGGTGTGCAAAAAAACACAATGACGAAAAAAGACACAATGATAAGCGAAAAGACACAATGGTGTGCGAAAAGACACAATGAAGAAAAAAGACACAATAACAAAAAAAGACACAATGAATAAAAAAAGACACAATGACGAAAAAAGACACAATGATAAGCGAAAAGACACAATGGTGTGCGAAAAGACACAATGACGAAAAAAGACACAATTATAAGCGAAAATACACAATGACGAAAAAAGACACAATGACAAAAAAGACACGATGACGAAAAAAGACACAATGATAAGCGAAAAACACAATGGTGTGCGAAAAAAGACACAATTATAAGCGAAAAGACACAAGGTGTGCGAAAAGACATAATAACGAAAAAAGACACAATGATAAGTGAAAAGACACAATGGTGTGTGAAAAGACACAATGACGAAAAAAGACACAATTATAAGCGAAAAGACACAATGGTGTGGGAAAAGACACAATGACAAAAAAGACACAATGATAAGCGAAAAAGACACAATAGTGTACGAAAAGACACAATGACGTGATTATTGTTTTAAATTTTATATAACAAAAATCATACTCGTATTAAAGATAAAAAAAAGCTTGTTATTATGATGAATTTTTTTTAAAAAAATATCATATGAAAAAGTTATAAACGTTCTAAAATGACGGGGGTATTAACATGTGTCTTGCATGTGGGGAGAGAAAATGTGTACAATTACCTTTATACCCTTTTTTCTTTGGTCCTTACTTGACACATGTCAATTATTTATGACTTCTCACACTTCTCATTTTTATAACTCTTTGTAGAATAACTTGACCCACCTTAGTTATTTAGTATTTTCACTAATACTTTAAGAAAAAAACTAAAATATATGACATGTAAATATGTAGTAATAGCTTGTAGAATGAGCTACTCACATATACCAAATAAACAGCTTAAAAACGAACTAGACCCAAAATTTAATTGCACGAGAAAAAATAAATATGTAATAATAGCTTCTAGAATGTTTTAGGAGTTGTTTGGTAGCCTTTAAATGATTATATTAAGAGATTATCTCTGAATCAGTAAGATGAAGAATATGTTAGGTTATACCATTCAATGGCTCTTTGAGCCTCTTAATGGTTAAGTTTCGAACACATATAAATGATTCGGATGTTACCTTTTAATCAGTCATACTTCCTACTTACTTGCCAAACAAGCCTTTACTCACATATACTAAAGAAACAACTAAAAAGCCGGATTAGACCTAAAATTAAACTGCACTAGAAAAATTGAATAGGGGCTGAGTAAATTTATTTTTTTACAACTAATATTTCCTTAATGCATTAAGTGATAATATAACCTGTAATTTTTTGACTGAGAGTCATATAACTTTATCACTAGACCAAGATAATGGTTGTTCACTTGTTTGTATAAATTTTTCTAAAAAGTGGCGTGGAAATAACTTATTAGGAAATCAGAACATATTTACTATTGTAGCATAACACGACAAACAAAGAGACTTGTAGCATTTAAAAAAGAAGTTGAAACCATGACCATCATAATTACTCTCGGTGATAAATAGTTGTGTGTATCTTGGGTTTATTTGACATCTAAAAAAGTATGAATTTAATGATCTGGTTAGGTGTTGGAGCAAAGTCAAAAGACCAAGACCAAACTTTAATGTCATTTTCGCTTTGATACATTGTCATTGAGGTATTGAAAATGTTGCTTGCCGTTCAAAAATAAATTAATAAATAAATAAATAAAATGAAAAGCAGTTCATATTTAAAGGTCAAAACTCAAAACGTTATCACCTATCGACTTACCGATAATGTAAAAGCATTTAGATAAATATTTGAAGTAACTTTATTGTCATTTACTTTTTACATATTTACTTTAGATCAAAAGAATTTTAGGTTAAGGTGTAATACATATTTAGTTTACATGTTAGATTTTAGGTTAAACTATAATACGGTTCACGGTTAGAAATCAGTGGTGAAGGCTATCTTTTACTTTGGTGGGTGTCAGGGAGGTCTTCTCTAAGGGGTTTCTTTACGTGGGTGACAGAGTTTAAGTCTCTATCCAGACGAAAATTTGTCAAAAATAACCTTCATTTGTCTCTTAGATGCCTGTCTCTCATGTATTTGCGGTTAAAAAAAAAAGAAACAAAAATCGGTGGTGAGAAGTTTGAATCCAATCAAAACTTCACATGAAAATCAAACATTTTGTTATTCTTTTTAAGGTTGGATTTTGTAATCAAAGGACATTTTTGATAATTTACCGCCCGGACCGGTCATGTTTTATATGATCGGTTTTTGGTATAAACTGCAAGCGAACTTTTTGTTACATACTGTTCGAAAATTAGAAACCCCATGACCAAAAGTTAAAGGAAAAAACCAACCATGAAACCAAACTGATGATTGGTAATTTAAACGGTTTCAAAGTTTCAAACAAACCATGGACATCTATAATTATTACGTGATTACTAGGATTTGGTGTTACCAGCTGCATCGCGCGGACACCTTTTTTGTAAACTTGTGTGACCCATTTCTAGTTTTAAGTTACGCAGCGCAAATTAGTGTCTACCAACCCACCTCTTTTGCTATCAAGTACTTTTTTAGTAATATCAAATATTCATATTCGAGAGTTTTTTAGATTTTCTGTATTACTAAAAATAAAAATAACATGGTGAAAATGAAGTTGCTAGACAATGAAGTTGATGGTACGCATCTTCCTTTGAGTTGATCCACTGAATGTGCCTTACAAAAGGACAAAACGTATAATATCTTTCTTTCATCATTCTTTTCCCAAGTTGAATAAATCGTGAAATAGATATTATACATTAGGCCATTAGGGTATTTCCTTAACTAAGCTAAGGTTGCTTATAATTTCACAAAATTAATTTGCCTACTTGAATACTCTGAATTTGACTATTTTGGTTTGGATTCTTAGTTTTTGGATAGGTAATAAGACAACTGAATTATATGTTTGGTTTGGAGGGGATTTAAGTAGTGTTTAGTGTGAAGTAAAGAATGAGGAAAATTGAAATAATGCATTCAAACGTAGTGACTCATTTTCCCCTCATTTTTTTATTTTTATTATTCATCCTACCTTTATCGGCTATGCCCTCTTATTGTGTCCCTTCTTCATTGGGTAGACGATTTTTTTAATTTTGTTTAGTGAAACCGGACTCTGATTCAAAACCGGTTCTTAAACCTGTTCACCCCCCCCCCCCCCGGTTAAATTACCGATACCCAAGTTTGAATCCATATGAGAATATATCCATTGAAACCAGACGAATTGAACATGAATAAAACCGGCTTCAAATCGAACCCAATTATATTCTTTTAAAGCCGGTTCAAATCCGAATAGGTTTGGACCCAAAATCTGATTTTGTCCACCTATACAGCTAATCTGTTACTAGGGCCGTTCAAACCGCTCGTCGCTCGAACTCGCTCGGAAATTGCTCGCTCGTTTTTTCGCTCGATTGAAAATGAGTCGATCTGCTCGGTTCGATTTGTAAACGAGCCAAGCAATGAGCAAAGACCTGCTCGGTTCGGTTCGGCTCGAATATTTTTAATTTATTTTATATATAATTATATATGAAAAAATATATAACTATATAGACAAAATACATAAATATAAGCTTACAATTATTTTTACCCATTAATTTTTTTCAAATTCCGTCAATTTTATTGTTTTTTTTTTGTTCGATTCAAGTTTTTAGAATACTAGAAGTCTATTTACATTATCATTATATCTCACTTCAAACTTATTTTTAATAAAAATTTACAATATATTACACGTTTGTCTAAAAACTACTAATTTATTTATAAAATATATTATTTACAACCTTCAAATTTTTTTATTATTGAAAATTTTAAAGTGAAAAAGAAATAAATAATGTTCGAAATCGCTCGATGTTCGATCGAAAAATGCTCGATTCGATTTTGGCTCGTTTCGGTTTTCGCTCGGTTCGAATTTCAGCCGTTCGGTTCGGTTCGGTTGGAAACGAGCCAAGCAACGAGCAAGCCTTCGCTCGGCTCGGCTCGGCTCGGCTCGTGAACAGCCCTAACTGTTACTGTAGAGCTAGATAGAACTTTTGTTCATAATCAGCCCATAAATGAAACCACAAAAAAAATATTTGACTGAAAGGAATGACTCGAACACTCCGAGGGTGTGTTGGCCCAAACACTTGATAGTTGAAATTGCGTTGGTCCAAACACTCTTGAAATTATTTTGGCCCAAAAGATATGACTTCTAATTTGCTAGATAAGTATAAAAAAAAAACTCGCTAAAAAGCAAATGGAAACAAATTAGTTCGTATAAACACTTTTTTTTATCTTTTGATAAAATAATTCATTCTCTTCATAAAAAATAGGAAATAGAATCAATAAAACCAATAAAGATGTTTTCCATTCATACCTAGAGTTGAATACCCCGTTTAAAAATCCATAGGAATCAAAAGAAAAGACAAATCTCTTATGATACACCAGATCCAGCTAGGTTATTGGTAGAGTGAATAAATCTATAAATTAGTAAGTATAAGTCTAAAAGTCTAAACTGCTATTTGCATAAGGAAAATGAATATTCTTATATTCATTCAATCATTCCAGAATAATCACGTCCGATGGATTCACACGGGAAATGTTTGTTTTGTATAGTGTGTGTATAATTGTATTAAAGTAAACAACCTAAATCATTTTGACTTCTCATAGTTTATCCTTATTTATAGAACTGTTTCACTATGGGATTAATATTATTACGTGTTTTGATTATAGAAATGCTATGATTGACAATTTTTTATTATCAAATACTTAGTCGATTTTTTTTTTTTTATTTTTTTTTTCATATAGGGACAACATGGTGGTAATGGTATAATCCTCTAATGGCTACCTAGGGTTGAATGGCTCGAATCATGCAGTGTGTAGGCATCTCATAACCAATATTATCCATTTTATGTTGCATTAATTTATTTTTGGGTGTTAAAATACATGTAGGTGAAAACTCATCCTAGAGAATGTCTCTTGTTCTAAAACTTCTTTCATTTAAGCATATTTAACTTGTTGTCAACTCGTTTACAACTAATACGTTAAAAAAGCGTTTGATACTTAAAACTATACTTATTTATGAACAAATATTTTTACATATACAAATGATTTGTTGTTTGTCAAATGTGTCATGACCGTGCTGTCTGTGCAAGATTTTGCAACGTTTCATGACTGCTTCTGGCCATAACAAATATGTAGGGCGCACCATCATCCATTGGTCTTCAAACATGTTTTGATTCATTTACACCGAACCTCATTTGCCTCATGGGATCTGGCAAGTAAGCTGGAAGCCCAATGCAATGTATCAAAGGCTTTCTTAGAAACCAACCTTAATGTCAATTCCTATCTAACAAACACATTTCTTTTTTACTTCCCAATAAGCTTGCCAATCACCTCTTATACATGTTTTTCTCTATGATTTTGTAGCAGCATTCCATCATAAGCTTTTGGCCTAAAATTCCCATGGCCGGTAGAATTTGTGGCTTTTGGCCTTTTGTTAGAAGAAATGAAGGTTTATGTATATATATATATATATATATATATATATATATATATATATATATATTTTTGTTAATGTAGTTTAATGATAAATGTATTTGTTTTCATATATTTTTTTTGTTAATGTAGTTTAATGATATATTTATTCTGTTTTTCATGTGTTTTTTGTTGATACACATGTAATATTGATTCGATAATTTATTTTAAGCTAAACAGATTGTTGCAATAGTAATGAATTTAACAGTTTTGAAAAGATCTTTAAGAGTGGACATTCACAACTTTCTAGCTTTCATGTATCAACGCTTATAGTTTATAATATCCTAGTATGAATAACTTAACAGCTTATGATGAGAGATTATTATTATTCTAACTAGTAAACGCATTCATGCGTCACAGCAACTCGATTTTGTATAAAACAGGTAAAAATAAGCACCTCACAACAAGTATTTTCGAAAGATAAAAAAACATTTCTCACATAATGAAAAGATATTTAGCATTTCAATCTAGTTTGTTAGTTTCTTGAGGTCAACTTACCACCAATAGTCCAACATCTTAAAGTTATGAAATGCTAACTAATGCATATATAAGTTAATTGTATTATGTCCATAAAGACGTGAACCTAAGAGTAATAATGCATAAATTAACTGTATTATGTGCATCAAGATTTGGATCTATATACACTATTAAGTGATGGTACATCTTACAAAACAATTTTTGGTTTAATCTTAAATATATATACACAAAACTTTTAAAAGCTCTCTGGTTGCTCTCTATATTTGCTTAAGCCATCAGATTATTTTATCTGTAAATGAAGGCTTCTCGTGCATTTGACTTGAATTTACGGGTATGGGTCTCACCAAACCTAGATAGCCGTTAAACGAGTTATAACATTTCAATAAATTAAAAATTAATCTAACCAAATATTTGTTGTGAAATTCTTATAAAATAGGGATATTCTAAATTAATATCTGATTTTAAAAAAATATTATTTGTAATTAAGAAACAATTTTATGGTAAAAAAAAATAAGTGGGCATTGGCTCTCACCAAACTCAGATAGTTTTTAAACCGGGTTATAACATCTGATTTATTTTTGAAACCTTTTATCATCAAACAATAAGTATGTTATTAACTTCCGTACAGTAAATAAAATGAAAATTCAAAAAATATATAAATATTAGAACCGATTAATATACAATAACCCCAATTATATAATAAGAGTAATGGTTCTTTGAATTAATATTAAATATATAGCAACGAAATTTACCAAAAACATTATTTGGTTTCATTTTCTATTTTGGTCCTTAATCATGTCCGGATTTATCAAATTGAACTATTTATCTTAAATCATATTAAATGTTTCGTGTAAGTGTGCTGCTAAACGTACCCCACCCCCATCCATTTTTACTAAACATACTCTCTCCCTTAGGTTTTACATTAATACGATTTAGACCTTTTTGTTGTTGTTTTTTTTTTGTCATTTTGTTATCTTTTTATTCTATTTTTATTTAACAACGTTTTTTTCTATTTATCTTTTTATGTATATTTAAAAGCCTTTAATAAAAACATATTTTTTCTTACATAGAAAAACGTTTTTTTCTTATATAATAAGCATTGTTTTTCTTGTTTTAAAAAAATGTTTTTTTGTCTATACTTGTTTTAATATTTTTGAAGAGCGTTCTTTTTAAATTAAGAGAGTTTACATTCTTTTATAAAAAATCATATTAGTTTTATAAATAAAAAGGTTAAATAACATACAACTTGATAAACAAATTTGGCTCTTTTCTTGATGACGGGTGTAGCCTAAGGAATTAATAAAATGGCTTCCACACATTAACGTTAAAATGGTTAGAAGGTTAAAAGCTTCGTTTCCCGCCCAAATTTAGGGAAACAAGTACGTGAACAGTAGCCACGTGCAACAGTACAACGTCAAATCACTATTCACATCACTGTTCCCTCTGAACAAGAAACATGCTCAGAAAAAGCATTATTATTATAATCGTTACCCGACGGTTAAAAGCTTCCCGACCATAAAATGTCAACCCTCTAGCAGACTGGAGGTTAACTAGTTTACACACTGGATAAAAGGCTTGCATCTCTCCCTCTATAAAAGGATGATCCAGCCATAAGTAAGAACACAACAGGTTAGGGAGTTAACATATACTCTCTAATCTTCTCTTCTTTCTTGAGAAACTAGCATTTTGCTTGTTTCTTTCTTACTTCACAAACATCATAGCTTCAGCAAGAACTTCATCCAAAAACCGGTCTCAAACTCCTCGGTATTGGATCTCCGGTGAATTATAACAACTAACAACAAACTAGTGAACCTCTCTCTACGTTTTGCAAACGTAGAAGAACACCACGACATGTGTTAGGTTAACCTGAACCCTTGAAGCTTGTTAGTTTAACCAGTCTATTCACTATCATTAGTCTTATAATTGTTGTAGCAACATTTCTCAATTAAAATTAACTCATGTATCTAAACCTAACAAAAAAAAATCAAATTGTTTTGAATACATTTTATAAAAAAAATAAAAAACTAGCTAGAGAAAACATACAAAACTTTTTAATACATGTAAAAAAAATAAACAAACTTTTAATAAGATATTAATGAAATAAAATAATAAAATCAATAAAAAAAAGAATTGTAAAACAAAAATAAAAACGTAATAGTTTTTTATTTGATATTTGAGAGAATTATAAAATAAAATAAGAGGGACTATAATGTCAACTACAAATGTTAAAGGGAAATGAAAGTTGAGGGGAAGGGGGGTGTATGGTAGCAAGGGATGGTGGTGTTAAACACTGTGCTTGTCGTTTTCAACTTCGTGTCATGTTCAACTTGTTTGACACAACACACTATGTTCTATGCCCTCTAGTCCTTCTACAACATGCAAAAATCAACTTTCCAAGGCATTCACATTGGAATATCTCTCTACATAATATAAAAAAATAAATAAATAAAATCATTTCTCTATATTTATCTTTTAGTTTTCACATTCCATTCCCCTTGTCTATATTCTTTTATACTTAAGGTACACACTCACAACTCTATGTAACGATAAAAAATTATGCAGAGCCTAAGACATGTAGAAAGCATACCAAATTACAAACTTAATAACTTCATAACTTATATATAATTTGAACGACAAAGAAAAACATGATAAATCATAGTGGTGGAGCCACATTTGTGGGATCAGGTTCGCCTGAAACCAGTCTATTTTCGGTTTTATATATACTTATAGTATCGTATTAACAAACGAACCCATTATTTTCCGTCGAACGAACCCATTATCATTAAAAAAATCTCTGGCAGAATAATTTGACCATCCCAAACGATTATATGTAGAGATCAAAACTATCTGAGATGAAAAAAAAGTGAACCTAATATAGTTGAGTTTTACCTCATATATTTGGAGTGACTCTGTAAAAAGTCCTAAAACATTCGTTTGAAATTCGGTAAAAAATATTGACGATAAAATGAATATGGATTATTATCGGCCAATATCATTCAATAGGGATTATTAAAATCCAATAAACCTTAAACATATTATTAAGTAAAGAAAATTGGAAAAGATGACCTAATTATATTAGGCTTTCTTTTTTGCTTAATTTTTCATTTAACACAAACCAAACTGCATCTGGATAATGGATAAGCGAGCAACAAGCTGCGCCGCTATCCCCTTTTGGGTCGCAAAGCCTATTCTACTAAATATCAATCCTTGGTTCCTCGGGCTCTGCGAGTCACTGTGGACCACCTTTTGCACCCGCTCCAAAAAGCGAACCGCCTCGGGAACTAGGGATCCAAATGTGTCGAAGGCAAATGGAATGAACACGTGCCGATTCTTCAAACACGTTGCCTCATGCTTAGCAACCTTCCTAGATTCCGCCCTCAAACCCGCCTGTCTCGGAACGAAGCCACTATCTTTCAGCCCCACTAATGGGGATACCCCAGTGAGGTTGACACATGCATGCTTACCCCCTGCCCAGCCAAACACAAGAACGTCCGCATGACGCAGTGTAGATCTTCCCTCTCTCTGATCATTCAGAAAGTTAACCGGTGCCTCTTTTTTTGCTGATATCCCAGCACGCCTAAGCACATCTCATAAGACATCTCTAACCAAGTTGTGACGATACTTGAACCCCGGCAATTCCTTACAGTGGAGGGCATACTCACCAAATTTATCCAAACAAGCTTTTTTTACAGATGCGGTTGATTCGTCTGGAGGGAAAATAGGAATCATGGGCTGGTATTTAAGGATGACTCTGTATTCAACTGCCTACATCTGTTGCCCAAGACCTTCAATGGGCACAACAATCAAAAAATCTTAGGCATGAGCCCCCTTGAGACAAGCAAAAACTGCATTTTGTCTCAGAGTCATATCGAATCGCTCCTCTAAATCATGTACGTGTTTACCATAAAGAGCACTCGCCAAGGTTTGTTGAGGTTTCTTGGGGGCGGTCTCCTTATCAGTAAAACCACCTAGATCAAGGTCCGGAAGAGTTGTTCCAATATTACCAAGTGCAAGGGAGTAGTCAGTATCTACCCCCATAATACCAGCGCTTCGTAAGATGTGGTACTAAATTTCCACGACTGGGCTCTGAATGCCACAAAGGTATATGCGGAGACATAGACCCATGGACTATAGACCCATGGTAAATAAAAAGTTACGAAGTGCTTTTCAGATGTAAAAGAAAAAAAACAAACAGAGAGTCACCATAGTTGTAGAAATTCTCTTTAAGCACTTTATTTTATTATTTTTAATATACTTGACTCACCCTTTATAGTTTATTAGGTATTATTCCCCGTATTATGGGGTTGTGTTTCTTTTTTCGTGTCTAATATTTATATATTTTTATTTTAAATTTATTTATTGTAAGAAAGTTAATTATTTACTTAGGGATTGATGATTAAAAGGTTTCACAAATAAATGAGATGCTATAACTCGCTTAAAAACTATGGGTTTGGTGAGACCCATTACCCGCTTATTATTATTTTTTTACTACAAAATTATTTCTTAATATAAATAATACATTTTTATTAAAAAAATTGGATATTAATTTTTAGTATATCCCTATTTTATAGGATTTTCATATCAAATGTCTGGTGAGATTAAATTTAATGTAATGAGATGTTATAACTCGTTTAAGGTTATATGGGTTTGCTAAGACCTATACCAGCGAATTTTGGTCAAATGCATGAAAAGTCTTCATTTACAAATAAACCAATTTGGTGACTTGAAAGAATATAATAAGCAACCAAATAGCTTTTAAATGTTTCGTTTATTTGTATTTAAGATTAAGATTCTTAGTTCTATAGATCACCTTTTCTTTTCCTTTTTTTCTTTCATCCCCCCCTTTTTTGCATTCAACATGTATTGTAATTTATTTACATCCTCATATGTTGTTTCGCATTATTCGTTTATAATATTTATATAATTTTTTGAATTTTAATTTTATTTATTGTAAGAATGTTAATAATATACTTAAGATTTTATAATAAAAGGGTTCATAAATAAATGAGATGTTATACCGGTTAAAAGTTATCTGGGTTTAGCGAGACCCACGACCCGCTTATTTTTTTTTACTATAAAATTTATTTCTTACTTATAAATAATATATATATATATATTTAAATGGATATTTTACTATATCCCTATTTTATAGGATTTTCATATCAAATATTTAATAAGATTAGTTTTTGATATGATGAGATCTTATAACCCGTTTAAAGACTATTTGGGTTTGGTAAGACATATACCCATGAATTCGGGTCATATGCATGAGAAACATTCGTTTAAAAATAAAACAATCTGGTGGCTTTAAAGAATTTATGAAGCTTTCGTTTATATATAATTAAGATATCTTGTTATTGTTTTACTTAATGTAGAGGGAACACTTAGCAGTTTTATTTTATTCTATTTTTAATTTATCTGTTTATTATTTTATTCAGTTTGTTGTTTATTAAATATCAATTAATTTTTGGTTTTATTTTGAATAACATTTTTTAGATGAAGATATCCTTTTATTATTACTTTTTAAATTACAATATATTTTTTAAATACCAATTAATTCAACTTTCTAAAAATGAACTGACCCGAAAAATTTGATGTCAAAAAAAATGATTTCAAATATCGGAAAATTACGAACCCATATGATAAAAATTATGATCATGTTACTGGAAAATCACTTTGACAGTTTTATTTTATTCTATTTTTAATGTATCTATTTATTATTTTATTCAGTTTGTTGTTTATTAAATATCAATTAATTTTTGGTTTAATTTTGAATAACATTTTTTATTAGATGAAGATATCCTTTTGTTATTACTATTTAATTACAAAATTATTTTTTAAATGCCAATTAATTCAATTTTCTAAAAATGACCCGACCTAAAAATTTCAATGTCAAATAATAATGATTCAAACATCGGAAAATTATGAATCTATATGATAAAAATTCTGATTCCGTCACTGAAGATCACTTCAATAACAAAATCACTTCAAAACAGAAAAAAAATAAATTCCTATTGAAAAGATGAATAGTAACTTGGAATTCAACAATTATGTTCTCATTCACCAACCCAAATAAATGCTTAGTTGAATAACAAGACTCAATTTCAAATTAAAACTACACACAAAACCACTGGTTTACATTATTTAATTGACAAAATAATACTCTCACATCCAACTAAACATTTGGATGTTACTCAAATGTCTTTGTAAAGTTAGGCCCAAATAGCACAATCTAGTGAATAACCACACTCACTCTCTCTTTCATCAATTCAATTGGGAGAAAGAGAAAGAAAACGAAAGAAAGAAGGTAAACAGTTGGTTTCATAATCTTGACATGATGATCCAAGTGCTCAATTTCAACATTCTACTGCAATGGTAACATTCAATTTCATCATATCTTTTATACACTTTATTATTGCTAAACTTTCCAACTTTATGTTTTTTACCCTAATTTTTTGCTCTGTTTTTTGTAGAATCTTAATCAAATTAGGTTCAAGATCCTCCCTTTATTGTTGTTCTTGAGGACTTGGGGTCTCATAATTGATGATTATGCTTGTAATTGAGTTCAGTTTCTTGAATGATTTCTGGGTTCATCATCTTCATTGGTTTCTGTGGATTCTTTGAATTGTTTAAGGTCAGATTTTTTATACCCAGAAATATTATCTATTTATCTGCACAGTGACGTCATAAATTGAAAAAAAAAACAATTATCTGGAAGATTCTTGGTTTATTTCACTTTTCAAAGCTGTTGTTGTTGTTGTTGAGTGTTGACCCCTTTTAATACTTGATGGTGTTGGTGGAAGTTGAGATCAATTATGGATCTTTTTATCATAAAGATTGAGCTTTTATTCTAAATGTGTCCAAAAAGAGTTTAGTTCATTTGATTTTAAGCACTATTGTGTTCATGTTGTTCATCTTTTACGGGCTTTTGAAATCACACGCGGTAAAGGTGTTAGCTTTATCAAATCTTTATTTGTGCAATTGCAAATTTTTAGACTTTTTAACTTGTTATACAATTTTTGTGTAATTACTAAAGAATTATATGGTTTGCAGAAAACAGTTAACAAGCCCGACTGTATACAATCTTTTGTGGTATGGGTTGGCTAACTAAGATATTCAAAGGGTCAAGCTTGGGCTCGAGTCATAGAGTCACCGAAGGGCGGTATCGTGAGAGATATGAAAGTGAGGGAGTTTGGGAGGACCTGCCTACCACATAATTTTTATATATGTTAATGACTTAATGATTAAAGGGTGTTTGGCATTGTGTTTTGAAAGTGATTATGTGATATATGGAGTAAGCAGAATTAGGTAACCAGATAATCACTTTTTAAAACGAAATGCAAAACACCCCCTTACTTTTGAAACATTCTGTAATAATATTGTACTTAAATTTCCCTACTTCATGTAGGATGAATTGTTGGACTTTGATAATGAAGAAATTGATCGAGCTATTGCACTTTCACTTGCTGAAGAAGATGAAAGAAGTGTGTGTTCTGTTGTAGAAGACGATACAAAAAGTGTGTGTTCAAGTTTAGAAGCAGAAGAAGACGAAGACGAAGACGAAGATGAAGAGAAAGAAGAAGACGAAGATCAAAAGGATGAAGTTCCATCTCATACTGAAGAAGATCACAAAGGAAAAAAAGTAATTGGTAGGTTGTATTTTCTGATGAATTCTCATTCGTTTACAATATATTAATATTACTGCATGTATTTATAATTGAGAGTGCATTTTATTAGATGACGATTCTTATCTCAAGGAAGATGAAGAGCTCGCGAAGGCTATTCAGTTGAGCTTAAACGCGGATTTGCCGCCGAGGAATAATAACTTTGGAAGCCTGTTTCCTCGTTTGCCAGGCTTCTTTCAAGGTGTACAAAAGTAGATAATCTTGTATTATAATCTTTTAGTTTCTTATAAATATTTGAAATAATGTTTTAAAATATGCGAGTGTAGGACATGTGCTGGTTGCAATGGTAGAATTGGTCATGGGCGGTTTTTGAGTTGCATGGGAGGAGTTTGGCATCCTGAATGTTTCCGTTGTCATGCTTGCAATTTACCAATATCTGATTTTGAGGTCAAACTCTACTCCAAGTCAAACTTATTATAAACAAGTCAAACAAACTTACCTTCAATTTTGTAACCTTAACCGCTTTAGAAAGATTCATATTTTGAAAAAAGATGTCAGCTTTAGATTCAGAATACAGATCACATATCACTCTTCATCCATGAAAAATCTGACATTTATGCATATTGTTACTTTGATTTTGACTTTGACTTCCCTGTTCATCTGTGTAGTTCTCCATGTCTGAAAACCGCCCCTTCCACAAATCCTGCTATAAAGAACACCATCACCCGAAATGTGATGTTTGCAAGAACTTTGTAAGTTCCTTTTTTTAATCACACAGATACTACTTTATATGCGATTGTAGATAAAGTTGGTATATTTTACCTTTTCTCATTTTATACACAGATACCAACAAATAGAGGCGGTCTAATCGAGTATCGGGCCCACCCGTTTTGGCTACAAAAGTACTGCCCAGCCCACGAGCATGATGGAACTCCTAGATGTTGCAGCTGTGAAAGAATGGAACCTAGAGATACAAGATATTTATTGCTGGATGATGGTCGAAAGCTATGCCTTCAGTGTCTTGACTCTGCAATAATGGATACTCATGAATGTCAACCTCTTTATCTTGAAATTCAGGATTTTTATGAAGGATTAAACATGAAAATTGAGCAACAAGTTCCCCTGTTGTTGGTTGAAAGACAAGCGCTAAATGAAGCCATGGAGGGTGAAAAACACGTAAGCATAAATACATTTGTAGTATTACTGAAACTACATTATAAATTAATAATTGTCATATTAGTTTCAAGATTTATTCTTTATTATTGGCAGGGTCATCATCACATGCCTGAAACTAGAGGACTTTGCCTTTCAGAAGAACAAACCATCAGTACTGTATGAATCTTGAATCTTTTTAATTTTAAGTAGAGAAACTTTCCAGGTTTTTTATAAATTTTTTTGAAGTTTTTTTTATTTGTTTTAATGAAAATACCAGATAATAAGGAGGCCCAGGGTTGGTGCGGGACGAATAATAGACATGTTTACAGAGCCTTATATGCTAGTTCGTAGATGTAAAGTGACGGCTATTCTCATATTATATAGTCTCCCTAGGTAATTTTTCGTATACGACTTTTATATAATTATAAATAATGCTTTTATATACAATTAAAGATGTAAAACTTAATAAATTCAGGTTGTTAACGGGCTCAATTCTGGCTCATGAGATGATGCATGCATGGCTCCGGCTTAAAGGTTCTTACTTTTTCTCTTAATATCAGAACACATTGACGAAAATGTCCTCTACCTTCCAACTTTCTTGTTTCGTAACCGAGGTTAACTTAGTAATTTTTAACAGGGTACTCTAATTTACCACCTGATGTTGAAGAAGGGATCTGTCAAATTCTAGCTCATATGTGGTTGGACTCGGAGATTATGGCTGGAGCTAGTGGTACTAGCGCTGCTTCATCATCCTCATCTGCATCTGCACCCGCACATGCATCATCAAAAAAAGGCAAGAGGTCGGAGTTCAAGAAGCAACTCGGTGAGTTCTTTAAACACCAGATCGAGTCAGATACATCTGCAGCTTATGGTGATGGATTCAGAGAAGGAAACAAGGCGGTGCTTAAGTACGGTCTCAGAAGCACTCTTGATCATATTCGGCTTACCGGAAGATTTCCTTGCTAGTTAAACTTCATCATCAACGAATCTTGATGATTAATTAAAAAAAACATAGTATTTATAATCAACTCTTTGAAATGGTGGCATTACAGTCTGTGTTCTGTAACTCTTGATATATAGGGAAAAGAATAATCAACATAGTATTTCATTACAATAAAACATTTGCACTTCTTTTATATACCAGACTAGGGTTTACTGCTTTAAATCTTACTGCTTTTAAATTTCTTGAAATGCACTTTCAATTCTCTAGCAATCTTGGCATAAATATAAGTGATTTTTTTCTAATACCAATTTGAAATGTATTTGTTGCCATAAATATTATCTTTAAGAAAACTGGGTGGGGAACCATACCCGGTTCTCAACCCGAACTGAAACGAACCCGCTGTGAAACCATCTCAAACTTAACCATAGGGTTGAAACCGGTTCGTGATCCTATACTTTGAAAGTGGTTTGAATCTCAAATCTGAATCTAACTGGTTCAAACCCGGCTTCAACCTGGTCAAACCCGATCCTCCCCCCTTCAAAAAACCAAGTTGGAACCTGAAACCTTTTCACCAAAAATGGGGGTGGTACGTAGGAACCTTTCGTAAAAAACGGATTTGACATTCTTTGACACCACCCAATTTCAACTCGAACCAATTTGGGCTAGAAAGTAGAAACCCGATTTGTGCACCTCTACGGGACAGCCTTTTTCTCTACAGGTTTAACCGTTTTTAAGTCCCTTAACAAGAATACTGTGGGTCAAACCTTAATGGATCCACTTGGAGTGGGTCGGGGCGCACTAGTCCTGTAATATTATTCCAAAGTTTTCTTTTTCTGGTTAACTTGTGCAAATACGTTAACACTTTATTTATGGTGTTTTGAAAGCTTCTAACCATTACCAGACAGCCTTTAGCTAAGATGCTGCAGCTAATGTCATATTAAGCCGGCTAGACTTGGTTTATTGGCCAATTAAATGAATATTTTATACGATTTTTGGAGTTATCTTAGTTAATAAATCAAAATGGCATAAAGGTATGTACATATTTTATTTAGGCTCATTTTTATATTAAGGACTGAAAGCTACTTAATACTAGTAAGTAGTAACAATATAATAGCACCTGTGAATGAAGGTCATTAGCATGGCATTCTCATTTCTTCCATTGCTAGCTCTTTCTGTATTCTTATTTTCACCAAATAATGTCCATGCAACAACACCTGCAGACACTAACTTCACGTGTTCTGCTGACTCACCGCCTTCCTGTCAAACCTACGTCACATATCGTGCCAGGTCGCCTTACATGACTCTCGGCAACATATCTGATCTGTTTGGTGTCAGCCGTTTGAGTATAGCAGAAGCTAGCAATCTCACTTCAGAAAATGAAAATATACTTTATGATCAGCTTTTGTTGATACCCGTTACTTGTAGCTGTAACGGGAGTCATTTTTTTTCTAATGTCACATATGAAACACAAAAAGGTGATAGCTTTTATGTTGTTGCGTCTTCTGTGTTTCAGAATCTGACCAATTATCATGTTGTTGAAGATATGAACCCTGCTCTAAACCCGACCAATTTGACGGTTGGTGATCAAGCGGTCTTCCCTTTGTTCTGTAAGTGTCCTAAACAGTTACAAAATCAAGAAAGATATCTTATTACTTATGTATGGCAACCGGAAGATAATATCATGAATGTGAGCACTATGTTTAACACAAGTTCTTATGATGTTGCTAACGAGAATAACTTCCGGAATTTCACTGCTGCTTCGTGTCTTCCGGTTATCATACCCGTCTCTAAATTACCAAACTTCCCGCCACCTCATCATCTCCCCGGTCCTGAAACTAAAAAGTCAAAAAAAGTTCAGACAGTCTTTGTTATCTTTGGAACAACTGGATCTTTCTTTGTTATTATTATGTTATGGTTTCTGACTTACAAATACCGTTCACGCAAATTAAAAAGAATACTGGCTCGTAACGAGTCGTCTTTTGAGTTCACTGATCTTCTTTACATGAAGAAAGCTGCAAAACATGAACAGATCGCGCCCACGAAGAAGAATCAAGATAAACTGCTTCCAGGGGTTTCAGGCTATTTAAGCAGACCAGTCATGTATGACACGAAAGAGATAATGGAAGCAACTATGAATCTTAGTGAACGGTACAGAATTGGTGGGGCGGTTTACAAGGCCATGATCCATGGTCAGATTTTGGCTGTGAAAAAAACCCGAGATGCAACCGAAGAACTCAAGATTTTACAAAGAGTACACCACACAAATTTAGTGAAATTAATGGGAATTTCATCTGGTATTGGTGGGAACTGTTTTCTGGTTTATGAGTATGCCGAAAAAGGCTCACTCGATAAATGGCTGTTTTCAAGACATTTATCTTCTTCTTTGGGTTCACATGTTAATGTCAATCTCTCATGGTCTCAAAGATTGAATCTAGCGTTAGATATTGCCAACGGTCTTCAGTATATGCATGAACATTGTCAACCGAGTATTGCACATAGAGACCTCAGGACAAGTAATATACTTCTAGACTCCAATTTCAAGGGCAAAATTGGAAATTTCTCAGCAGCTGGACCTGCTATAAGCTCCATCATGTTAAAAGTTGATGTTTTTGCGTTCGGCGTTATTCTATTAGAATTGCTTTCAGGCAAGAAAGCCACAGAAACTAGAGATGATGGAGAGATTTGTATGGCATGGAAGGAAATTAAAAAGATACTTGAAGTTGAAGATAAAAGAGAAGAAAGTTTAAGCTATGGATGGATCCAAATCTCGGTAGCTTTTACTCGATTGATGCTGCTTTGAGTATGGCTGCATTAGCTAGAGCTTGCACATCTGAGAAATCTGCAGATAGACCAGGAATGACAGAAATTGTGTTTAATTTGTCGGTTCTCAGTCAATCATATTCTGAAATGTACGAAAGATCTTCGACTTCTTCAGGTTTAGAAACCGAAGATGTTCATATAATTGGTTCGGTTATAGGTCCTTAAAACATATAAATCTCATAGGTCATATCATGTTTCTTGAATATACTTTTTAGTCTATTTGTGTATTCTTTGCAATCCTAACACTTTTATTATAGATGAAAAACAGATTACAGCATAAGACAATATATTTTATACATAATAAAGATACACAATGAAACATTTTACAAAATCTATCTCTTTTACAAAATCTATCTCGCTTGAACTGAAATGGTCAGTGAAAGATCTCCAGCCTGTGAGGTGGTCAGAACCCTGGAAAGACATTGTGAAACCTCATTCATATCCGGGCGAGCTGATGGATCTTTATCGAGGCAGCCGTCAATCAATTTGACCACAGACATGGCGAGTTGCGGAGGATAATTCCCTCGGAGGCGTTGGTCAATGAAATCGGTCAACTTTTCGTTTTTGTCAGTGTTTTCTTCCTCAAGGACATCATATAAAACCTCAGACAAATTCTTGTTCACCTTCTCGTACAGATCAGAAACATGTTTTCCTGTAACTATTTCAAGCAACAGAACGCCAAATCCGTAAACATCAAGTTTTGTGGAGATCAAACCGTTTTCCAAATACTCGGGAGACATGTAACCTCTAGTACCAACAATGTGTCGGGTCAGTGCAAATTGACCTTCTTGCCCTTCAGCAGACCTTGCAAGATCAAAATTTGTAATCTTGGCTCTGAAATCACCATCAAGAAGAACATTGCTGCTTTCTAGATTCTTGTAAACATACGGAGGCGTGGTATAACTGTGGAGGTAATCAAGCCCGTTTGCTACATCTAAACCAATTTGAATTCTCTGCATCCAGTTTAACAACTTGTTGCTGCCTTGTGCATTATAATAGATCCAATCGCCTAACGGTCCATTAACAGCAAACTCATAAACAAGGTACCAATGACCGTCACTAAAACAAACGCCCAATAGGTTAACGAGATTATGATGGTGAATAGTGTTGAGCATACGAATCTCGTTCGACACGTCACCATGCATTTTCTTGATAGCAACAAGTTCTCCTCTGATTGTACCTTGGTAAACAGACCCTTTAAGTAAGCATTTTGGGCTAAAATCTTGTGTGGCTGACTCAAGTTCTTCAACTTTGTACACTTTAAGGGATTGAGCTATGCTACTTAAACTCTCCATAAATTCCGAGTCTTCATCAACATCCAACTTCTTATCCCACGGTTTCTCAACGGCTTCAAAGCTCTGAGAAGCCGAAGGAACAACCACCACGGGTGGAAGCACTTTCTTTTTCTTGAAAAAGAAAACGCACAACCCGATAGCAAATGCAAGAACAACCCCTCCAAGGACTCCTACAAGCACATACACCCATTTATGATCACTGGCAGGCGTAGCAGGCGATGGCTCTAACAGCGATGGTGGAGGCGGTGTGGACGGTGGAGGCGGTGGTGCTATGGTTTGCAATCTTGAAGGCGGATTCGAAAGCGGGATTAAAAGTGTGGTAAAGGGGTAGATCATATCATCCTGTTCTGATAAACCATTAGCTTCAAGAGTCATCTCAGTATCAACACCAAAACTATCACTTATAGCCGAAACCCATTGTCCCCACGTGACCAAGTAAGATAACAAATACTTAACACCATCAGCAGCTTGTTTTTGAGTTGGACAAGCACATCTTAATGGCACAGTTAGTTTAGAACCTGGATAAATATTAACAGTCTTACTGTTTCTTTCAGTTTCAATAGCTTGACAAGTGGACAACCCTCCAAACGTGTCGTTAGCGATCAAAAAGACCGTGTCTCCAGACCGGATAACATACGTTGCGTTCGCTTGGTAGACCTGGCCTAAACATGAACACCGGGTGGGTACAAGCACGGTTTGACCGGTTGCAAATGTGTAGGTTTGTGAGACAGAGTTGAGTTGTGAGAGCTGAGTTTGGTTTGCATTTAACAGAGTGGAGATGGATGCAACAGTGTTGTAAGGCGGGTTGGACCGGAAAGTGAGGTAAGCTTGACATGTGTGATTAAGACCGTTACAAGCATAACCATAAACAGAAGTTGAAGTGTTTCTGGTAACACAGTCTGTGTTGAACTCCTTGATGTATGGTTGTTGGGCTTGGATTAAAACATGTGGATAGAGTAAGAGGAAACAACAAACGAAGAGGAAACACAGGGATGACATGTTTGGATGGAGTTGACTTTGGGTGGATGAAGTGGTGTTGATAAAGATGAAAGATATATATATTGTTTTGAGGGAGTTTGCCCATGGGCGCATTGGCATGCCTTGGCCGTGCCTTTGGCTTGCCCATGGGCGCCTTGGCATGCCTTGGCCTGGCCATGGGCGTGCCTAGGCATGCCTTTGGCTTGCCTTGGCCGAGCTTTGGCATGCCTTGGATGTGCCTTGGCCTGGCCATGGGCGCCTTGTCATGCCGTTGGCTTGCCATGGGCGTGCCTTGGCATGCCTTTGGCTTGCCCATGGGAAGGTTTTGAATTGAAATGGTCAACGTGATTTGATTGGAGTGAATACTGGTGCATACCCCTTCAAATACGATAATTTTGTTGGGGTAACGGTTCAAATGCTAGTGGGAAAAGTTAATTCAGCGTGTTGGCATCTTGTTATCAAGGCCCACGCAAGTTGGATCCCCCCCTCTACTTTACGTTTCTGAAGGGGTGTGCATATTCCTAAAATAATTTAAACGTTTTTAATAGTTTTGGGTTACGGCCCGTGTTAGCAAGGATAAGAATGTATTTATGAAACGAATAGTATAATATGATTATGTGAAGGTTTAGTAGTTACATGATGAAAATTTACAATGTAAAACGATGTAAGCATAGGAAAGATGTTGACTATATATTTATTACTGATTTTTCTTACGTGACAAATGTTATGATGAAGACGATGGCCATTGCCCAATGAGCTGCATCGGCTTACACGACAATGGAATGATGACGACGGCAGTCATCATTCAACGGGCTGAATGGTCTTACATGACAGATGAAATGATGATGACACCAGTCATTGTCCAACGAGGCCAAACAGTCTTACGTGACACATAGAACACATAAATTAACATTTAATAGGATGAATGTTATAAATTTGCCTCTAATTTACACAAAAACCAAAATCACATTATTATTACTTGGTAACTTCCACTTTAATTGATCAATCTCTTACTTGTATACGGTATCGATAATGCTTGGTTGGCAGGTAAAATACCGGTACGGTAGCCGTACCATCTGCTAATCCATGGCTTATATTATTTGTTCAAACCACAACCACACTCGATGATTTAATAATAATGGAAGTTTCTATTCCGTTTGAACCGGGAACGAGATTGGTTGCTATGATCTCGCAGTTGTTCGTTTTGTCACATAGAGGCGATAACATCACTCTGAGTTCTCTTTCTATGAATGGTGCATATGTTTTTGTTAGATTTAAATTATGTTATTTGATATAGGATTAGGGCTCAATCGTTCATATACACTCGCGATTACTAGCAAGTTAACACTTACAAGTTTCTAGGTTATGAGTTATGAGTTTATGACATTCAGTGACAAAATATGCAAACACAAGAAAATGATATCTGCACATTATACACGCCAATACATAGGGTTGTAAACGAAGCCTTGTTCATGTTTGTTTGTTTAGCATTTAACTTGTTCACGAACGCCAACCGAACGGAAAATCTTCTTTGTGTTCGTTCATTAAGGAATTGAACTTGTTCGCAAACGCAAACGCAAACGCAAACGAACATGTTCTATTTAAGAAAAAAAGAGCAAAATTCTTAATCGAAAACATTTGACCTAATCACCTTAATTACATTTAAAGTTAAGCACTTGAGATAATAATAATCATAAGCATAATCGTCCCCTTATAATGTCAATGAAGCACGAGTTTGTAAGTTCAAGCAAAATTTTATAAAACAAATTATTAACGAAACAAACTTAACATAATCAATAAAATTATAAATATAAATGTTAGGTTGGCTATTACAAAAAAAAATTATAAAAATATAAAACAAACCTTTAAAATAACGAACATATGCAAACGAACGTAAACGAACACATTACCGAACGCTCACGAACACAAATGAACGAACGCAACCTATGTTCATGTTCCTTCATTTAGTTACTAAATGAACAAAATTTCTTGTTTGTGTTCGTTCGTTTATTAAACAAGCAAACTTAAAATAACTTCCCTCCGAACGATTCACGAACAGTTCGCTGAACTTTTGGTTCGTTTACAGCCCTATCTTCTTTCCGTTTAGTGTAGCTTACATATATGGGGCATTGGTAATCTAACAAAAAAAAACAGATATCGACGGTTTGCTCAGATCTACTTCGTCGTCCCGAACACCTCTCTCAGTTTTCCGGCGATGTGGCTGTTCTTCGTCACCATCTCCTTTGTTGTGCCTGAAAACGTGAAGATCGCGTTTGTTTGTGTTGTGGTGGTGCCGTCCATGGCTGTTTGGTGGTAGAGGAGTTGTGTTGGTGGTGAAGAGGATGAAGATGGATTGGGAAAGTGGTGGTTGTGGGCCCCACTATCATCCACGTCATCAAAAACTAACGGAGTCAAGATTCCGTTAGCTCGGTGGAGAAAAATAGGTTGAAAGTTGGAAACCGTCCTGGTACATTTCTTAAGTTGAGCTTAGCAATGAGTCAAGTTGGGATTATTAGAATTCAATATCCCTTTATAATAATGTCATTGTTTGGTTTTAGAACATTGATTAGTTCTCATAAGCCAACTTTACGATAGGTGTTAGCGTTCATGAATATACGGTCCAGTCAATTTCCGGATATAATAAATGCGTACTTATTTTTATTAAATCGACCACGTAGATCTGCCCCTATATAATGTAACCTAGAATTAGGATTTGAAATAGAGCTAGAGGGTAATCTTCTCACCGTTGGTTGTATTCATTCTTCACACAGGTTTTAGGATAGTGCACATCTAAAGAAGTAAGAAGACATGCCCAAGACCAACTTAGAAAATAGAATTAGAGATATCTGTCATATTGTATATCATAAATGTGTCTTGTTATATTAGGTAGAGTAGCATATTTACAGATTTCAGTATTAGAAATTGTTGGTTAAAACAAGCAACTATGATTGGACATGATATTATTCTTGTAAATTTCTTTGTTCTTATGTTCTTTTAATATACGTTTTGTGTATTTGATAATACCTTACATTTAGATGAAAAACAAACGAGAGTACAAGAAGATATATATGTCGAGAGCATATAATAAAATACACAATCTAACATTTTATCAAATCATCTCCCTTGAACTGAAATGCTCTGCGAAAATTCTCCAGCCTGTGAGGTGGTTAGAATCCTAGAAAGGCACTGTGAAACCTCATTCATATCCGGGCGAGCTGATGGATCTTTATCGAGGCAACCGTCAATCAGTTTGACCACAGACATGGCGAGTTGCGGAGGATAATTCCCTTGGAGGCGTGGGTCAATGAAATCGGTCAACTTTTCGTTTTTGTCAGTGTTTTCTTCCTCAAGGACATCATATAAAACCTCAGACAAATTCTTGTTCACCTTCTCGTATAGATCAGATACATGTTTTCCTGTAACTATTTCAAGCAACAAAACGCCAAATCCGTAGACATCAAGCTTTGTGGAGATCAAACCGTTTTCCAAATACTCGGGAGACATGTAACCTCTAGTACCAACAATGTGTCGGGTCAGTGCGAATTGACCTTCTTGCCCTTCAGCAGACCTTGCAAGATCAAAATTTGTAATCTTGGCTCTGAAATCACCATCAAGAAGGATATTGCTGCTTTCTAGATTCTTGTAAACATACGGAGGCGTGGTGTAACTGTGGAGGTAATCAAGCCCGTTTGCCACATCTAAACTGATTTGAATTCTCTGCATCCAGTTTAACAATTTGTTGCTGCTTTGTGCTTTATTATAGATCCAATCACTTAATGGCCCATTAACAGCAAATTCATAAACAAGGTACCAATGACCGTCACTAAAACAAACACCCGATAGGCTAATTAGATTATGATGGTGAATAGTGTTGAGTAAGCGAATCTCGCTTGACACGTCACCATGCATTTTCTTGATAGCAACGCGTTCTCCTCTGATTGTACCTTGGTAAACAGACCCATTAATTAAACATTTAGAGCTAAAATCTTGTGTGGCTGATTCAAGTTCTTCAAATTTGTATACTTTGAGGGATTGAGCTATATTACTTAAACTCTCCATGAATTCTGACTCTTCATCAAAATCCAACTTCTTATCCCCCGGTTTCTCAATTGCTTCAAAGCTCTGAGAAACAGAAGAAGTCGTAGGCGGAGTCGTTTTCTTTCTCTTTAAAAAGAAAAACCAGAAAGCGCATAACCCGATACCAAATGTGAGAACAACCCCTGCAAGGATTCCTACAAGAATATACACCCATTTATGATCATTTGCTGAGGGCAGAGGTGGTGGCTGTATTGGTGTTGGTGGTGGTGATGTGGCCGGCGGTGGCGGTGGTGCTATGGTTTGCAATCTTGTAGGCGGATTTGTAAGTGGAACTAAAAGGGTGGTAAAGGGGTAGATATTATAATCCTGTTCTGATAATTCATTAGCTTGAAGAGTCATTCCAGTATCAACATCAAAACTAGCACTTATACCCGAAACCGTTTGTCCGCGGGTGATCAAGTAAGATAGCAAATACCTGACACCAGCAGCGGCTTGTTTTTCAGTCGGACATGCGCATCTTAATGGCACAGTTAGTTTAGAACCTGTATAGATATTAGTAGTAAGATTACTTCTTTCAGCATTAATAGCATGACAAGTGGACAGCCCTCCGAAAGTGTCGTTAGCGATCAATAAAGGCGTGTCTCCGGACTGAATAACATACGTGGCGTTCGCTTGGTACACCTGACCGACACACGAACACCGAGTGGGCACGAGCACGATTTCACCGGTTCCGAACGTGTAGGTTTGTGAGACAGAGTTGAGTTTCGAGAGCTGAGTTGGGTTTGCATTTAACAGATTGGAGATGGAAGCAACTGTGTTGTAAGGCGGGTTGGATCGGAAGGTGAGGTAAGCTTGACAGGTGTGATTCACACCGTTACAAGCATAACCAAAAACAGAAGTTGAAGCGTTTTTGATAGCACAGTTTGTAGTCAACTTCCGGATGTATGGTTGCTGGGCTTGGATCAAAACATGTGGATAGAGTAAGAGGAAACAGCAAACGAAGAGAAAACGCAGGGACGATGACATGTTTGGAAGGAGTTGACTTTGGGTGGATGAAGGGATGATGATATTAATTATTAAGATAATATTGCTATGTGGGTATTTAGTAAGGAAGGTTTTGAATTGAAATTGTCATGGTGGGAAGGTATTGGAATCAAGTGATTTGATGAATTGATTGGAGTGTATAAGATAACTGATTTGAATTGAATTGGTGGTAAATGGAGAAGGTTGTTGGGGTCAACGGAGGTTGAGAGTGAGACAAGAATACAGCAATTTCCTGGTAAACGTGGAAGGTTTGTTCAAATGATGGTGGAAAAAGTTTATTTCAACGTGTTGACAACTTGCTACCATGGCCCACATAGGAAAGAATAAATCATAAATGAATAGTTTTGGTTTAGGGGAAATGATAATCAAAATTCAAATAGAATAAAAAGATTAATAATATAGGTGTGTATACATGATAGTATTATTATAAAAAACTTTAAAGCTGGCGTGAATTGGTTAAGACAACATAGTTTGGTTAGAGTGAGGTAATGAGGCTTTTCAAATTGGAGAGTGCAGTGGTCTAAACACAAAAAAGAAAGTCGTTCTAAAAGTTTCTTATTATGTGTTATATATTACTAGAAGGAATCCCAAATGATTTTGTGGTGTCAACAATTTACAGCTCGGTTTTTCCAATTAATAAAATCATAATTTAAACAAAATATGCATATGCTTAATTCCACTAAAAATCCCCTGGAAGGATTCTCAATTCTCATTAATCAACATTTAAAAAAAAAATTCTTTTTGTTAGTTTGAAAGAGGTTTTCTTTAATTACGTTTTATTTTGTTAAGTTGAGAAAGATAGTGTATATTGACAATAAGATATACTGAAACAATATATATTTTCAAATCAAAGAATATTTAAAAAAAAAGACAAAAAGACTAATATCAACGCAGTCTGATCCAAACAGCGTGACTCGGTACCCCATCGTGTACCACAAACAACATATAATACCCCGGTGGTGCAACATTAGGCGACGAAGGCGCCCGCACCGTAACCTTATACCCGAACAACGATACTTGTTCCACAACTACAACACGCAAAACCAAAACCCTTTGATTCATCGCGAAGGAGTGAGTCATAAACGAGGGCACAACCAACGTTACCATAAGCCTCCGATCCAAACCACTCAAACTCATACTCAACGTTACACCAAAATACTGACCGTACGATACAGTATCATCAACACCGTATTCAACGGTCAAGATTGAAGGTTTATAATAAGCGAATCGCTCGTCCATATATGGAGGCGAAAACGACTCCAAACTTAGATCAGTCGGGTACTCTACTCCAGTGAACTCGTACCCCACGTGTGGATTACTTCCACCCACTAATATCCTGCCATCTGGCAATAATACAGCTGATGAATGGTACATCCTTGGTCTTGTTGTAGGAGTTAACACAGTGAATAATCTCTTTCTCGGTTCGTAAAGAACCGGATGCAAAGCCGGTTCAACCGCATTTTCCCAGCCGGCGGTTCCTCGTGCGGCTCCGTTAATAATAAGCACATCTCCGGTCGGTAATAATATCATATCTGGCATCACTCGCTGGAGAGGCATTTCCTCCATGACCCATTTTGGCTGAGGATCAACGAGGTTCATCCATCCGCATGTCCGTGAAGCCGCAGCGTAAACGCCATTCTTCGCCATCGAAAACGACCCCCCTAACGCGCCACCGCATATCATAACCTCTACCGCCACCGCAGCAGCTGAAGACTCTACGTTTAACGAAATTGGAAGTAAAACCGACGAACCGGTTGATGGGTACGATCGTTTTTCTCCAGGAATGGGCGGAAACTCACGGACGATTTTCCCGCGAATGTAATCAAGCAAAACCGAACGTTGATTCGCGAAGATAAACAGGTTTCCGTCTGGTAAGATGTGTAGAAACGGGTAAAGATTGTTTTCTTCTTTGTAATCAGTTGTTTCGAGTAAGAAAATGAGGTTAAATAATAATAAATTAGAAGCTCCGGCAGGGTTTTGTGGGAAGAACTCGTAACTATAAGCTCTACGGCCGCCGACGATGATAATATTCCCGTCGGGAAGAATATGATTCGAAGCGTACCACCGTTGAACGTTTAGATCCCTTCTCAACTCAACCCAATCGCACGTTTCATCACGATCATCACACGGAGTGAAAGAACGTATTTTGTGATCACCGGCATGGTATCCGCCGGTTTGGACAAGTGTGCCGGTAGGGTTAACCGCACCAGAGGAGCACCATACGTCGGTTTGGACGTAAAGTGGGCGGAATGTGTTTGACGGGACGTCGTAGAGGATGGAGTGAGCGGTGCAGTCGGGTTGGACGAGTTCGTCGTTGAGCCGGCAGGGTCGACCGAATGGTAGACTGAGGTTTGACGGGCCGAAGTCGGTTCGGTCGAAGATGACGACTTTGTTATTATGTAGGAGTTGCATGTGCATGGCGGATATGCCTATGTTTTGTTGTAGAAGAGCCCATGTACCTAAAGGTTTTCTTGATTCAACTTTTGTTGTGTTAAATATCAAAGGGTCATTTGGTGTTATGGGTGGTTGTGGAGGTAGTGTAGGTTGTGGTGCCGGACTCACAACACCGTGGCGGTGGCCGGAGATAGAAACATGGAGGAAGATGAAGATGAAGATCATGAACATTAATGCTGCCATACAAATTTGTAGAAAAGATAAAACTTGGTTTTCTTGTGACACCTTGATGGCATTTGTAATCAATTAGAGAATGCAAATTTTAGTATGATAGAAATGGGTATGTTTAAATTTGGAAGAATTCATAAACAGTTGGCAAATATAATCAAATCTTCCAAAATTTCAATTTTATTTGAATCCTATCTATTGCTATTTATATCTTTGATTGATTTTACTTTATGGTATACGGATTTGTATTTCTATCGCGATATCCACTTTGGTTTGGTGGTCAGGACTCGAGAGTTTTACTTTTGGTTCCAGTAAGTATTTTTTCTACAGTTTGACGTCCTAGGTTCGAGTTCGAATTCCACTCGTGTGCCAAGCACTTGGGTAAAGCACCTGAAGAAACACTAAGTGAACCCTGGACAGATTATAGACAATCTGGGGGTTAAGTAATGTTTCCCACGAGAATGAGGTCCAACAGAGACGGTTGTTCTTCAGGGGACCTGCAAAACAAACACCGTAAGCTCGTCACTGAGAAGGGGGGGGGTTCCTCCTTGTGACCACCCTCCGGCGTGAGAATCAGACTAGATTGCTCTGAATATAAGTGTATATTAAGAGATTGCTAGATAACTGGATAGCAGATGATCTTACCATTCCAAGATGTTGGAGTATTTATAGCCGAAGGTAGGTTTCCTAGAAGGTACAGCCGGCTGAATAGTATTCATGTTCTACCAACAGTGGATTATGCACAGGCCATACTGGTTGGTGGATAGGTTACGGCCAACAGTAACAAAGTCGGCTGCACTATTCCACCAACTGTAGATTATGCAAGTCCCACCTACTGTGGATTATACGCAGGCCATGCTGGTTGGTGAATAGGTTACGGCCAACAGTAACACTATTCTACCAACTGTAGACTACGCACGCCCCTCAGTAAGAGTTGGTGAGTAGGCAGCGGCTAATAGTGACAAACAGTACTAGAGGGTGCTCCTCCTCGTACTGTTGTCGGTGAGCTGTCACCCTGTGATTGGCTCATGGGTTGTTCTGGTCAGATCGTCTGTCCTATCCATACCTTGGTAGGTATAGTACAAAAGATCTTTCAGAATCATACGGACTGGCTCATTTTGGCGGGATTGTTCCCGCCTTGCTCATTCCTTCATGTGACTACTGAAGTAGCTATTGCCTTGTGCGTGTAGCCCTGCTGTCTGCGGGTAGCCTTCCCTGATGGCTTGTATCCGCAACTGCGGGAACAGGCGGGGTACTTCACCATTGGGAGGCTTTCCCTGCGTGTACAGCTTGCGTACTGCGCGTAAGATTCTATGAGCATGGTGGGTCCCGCGGGAGCAGATGGCCTTTGCGCAGACGTCCCTGTTCAAGGTGAGTCTTGCGGGACCAACTGGTCTCTGCTGGGACCTACCTCTTCAAGTCCCCCCAGTCCAATGTTCTTCTCATGAATGTTTAATAAAGTGAGGTGAACTTTTGGACTTTAAGCAAGGGGTTTTGAAAAAGGTTTTTAGTTTTAAGGTTCTCCGTGGGGATTCTTCCCGCGGGTTTCCTAATGTCACTTGCAAAAATTCCCGATTTTTTTGCTTGATCTTTGGGTATGATGCGGGTAGGTATGTAACCTTCTCGCAAGTCAGGAGCGTTGAGTCTCACTTGTGTGGATTCTCCCTGAGGTTTTAGTGGTTTTGAACATAGTGATCAATTATGTTTAAACCACCAATTCCATCCTGGAGCCTCAAACAATGTAGTTCTCGACGTTCCCGCTATGCGGGGATGTTATTTCCGTTTCCGCAAGCATTGCCCAGAAGATCCTTCTTGGTTTCAATTCCCTGCGGAGCGCTAGGTATGTGAAGGGTTTTGCCTTAACACTGTACCCGCGCTCGTCTTACGGTTACTTTACTTTCAAGGTACCTCTGGCGTCAATTCCCTGCGGGTGCTAGGTATGTGAAGGGTTTTGCCTTAACACTGTACCCGCATCCGTCTTATGGTTACTTGGTTGCCAAGGTAAGGGGTATTTTCCCGCTTACTTTTGAATCTTTTTGAATTTTGAATTTTGAAATTCGAAAGGTTGGTGAGGATAAGAACAGTCCAAACATCTGAAACGTCGTGCGACGGTTTCTTCTGACTGTGTCAGGACGTGCAGGAAGTTATGGTGACGTGACAGTACATGGTCATTCCAGACGCTTTTTCAGGCGCGTGGGCGTGATTTTTCGGGCGCGTGGCCGCGAAATTAATGGTACGCGTCCTGTCAACAGCTGTTGCCAGCCTGCTCTTTGCCACGTGTCATAGTTTCATTGCACCTTCGATTTCTCTCTCCTTCGCATTAAATTCACCGCATTAATTGCGATTAGTATATAAAGGGGGAGAGGGTCCTTTGTAATTCACACCTTCACCCTTCTCTTCTTCTTCTTAGCGATTTCCGGCAAATACTCCCCTTTTCAGGCAAGCATTTTCCCGAAATCGCTTTTTCTGCAAAATGTCTTCTCGTGATCTTGAGTCTTCGGCCGATGATAAGAGTACTGCTGGTGAGTGCCAGTGTGCTCTGCCCGGCGATCAGTACCGGTATGTTGTTAGGAAGTTCATGCTCGATCCTTTCGAGCCTGAGTTTCCTGAACCCCATCAGACCGTGTACGATGCCCCCAGAGGCAAGATCGGGGTTTATGCAGCATTTTTTGTCTATGGGAATCTTAGGTTCCCATTGACAAAGTTTGTTTACCGTGTCCTTGAGAGGCACGGTGTTCATCTGACCGAGTTGCAACCCATGGCGATCGCCAAGATTCGCCATTTCGAGTGGGTGTGCCGGATTCTGGGCATTGAGCCCTATGTGGACCGCCTGATGACCTTCTATACTTGGAGGTGCATCCAGGGGTGGTACACCCTGACAACCCGGATCAAGGGTTTAAAGATTTGCGCGACCGAGCGCAGTCTCCGATCGTGGAAGCGGGAGTTCTTCTACATTTCTGCCCGCGCCATCCCCATTGCCATGAAGTTTAAAAATGGCCAAGCAATTCCAAGCCACCACGCCACCAACTACCAGGAGGCGGAATGGTTTGCGAAGATATCCCGGGTCCAATCTCCGGTTTACCGGTTTGCGGAGTCCGGGATGGTGATGCTGGGGATGAGCCGGGTATGGAAGGAGGCGTCTCAGGTTCCCATCCTTCTCGAATACGGTTTGAACTCTACTCCTTATGGTATGTCTTGTCTTTCTTGCTGATATGAGTTTGTCTTCTAACTGTTTCTTTTCTTTCAGAGGGGAACAATTTGGAGTCGCTCCTGTACCCGCGGGAAGCTGACGATCCCGTGCGGGTGGGTACTCGTGCTCTTGACGAGAACGAGTTGCCCATCCTGGAGCAAACAGCGGATCGGTTTGTGGAGGTCTATCCGCTGGGCCACGAGATCCTGAGCCACCGGCGGCCAGGTAAGGCGTTATTCTCTCCTCCACCCCTCAGTGCTGTACCCGCTGCTGGAATTCCTGACATCCTGTCTTCTTCTGAGGAATCCGCAGATGGTCCTCCGTTAGTGCGGAAGAAGAGGGCTGCCGGCGGGAAAGGGAAGGAGAAGGCGGCCTCCACAGCCGATCCAGTGCTCCTATCTGACACTGAGTCAGATAGTGAAGAGGTGGCGGGGAACCCCGGTGGTGAGAAGACCACTGTTCCGGAGGCTACGACTGTTACCTCCGGAGAACCAATGACGACGACGGTGACCGGCATCAAGAGACCGGCTCCATCGGGTTCGTCCCCGCCCGTCCGTACGTTCAAGCTCAAGAAAACCCGTAAGTACAACTCTTGGCTTTTATCTTCGTAGTTTAATCCTCAAGTCTTTTAACACTTTTCTTCTTTACGCAGGCGTGGATGTTGGCGCATTCCAGGGTGAGGGGCCCAGTACAACCTCTCCGCCAATGACGGTAGGCTTGGTCAGCCTACCTGAGGCGTCGACCCAGGCGCCTGCGCCTGCTACCGCTGGTTCAGTTGCTCATTCTGAGCCGACTGTTCCAGCCGAGATGACGTCACCGCCGGCTGTGAGTGCGATTTTTACAGCATCCTTCACAGAGCCGGCGGTTACTTTTGCTGCTTCCTCCGCGGCGGCGACCGCGGCGGACACCATGCCTCCGCCATCGACTGCGGCGGAAACCATGCCGCCCCCGCCATCGGCCTCGACGGCCGAACCTTCAGGTACGCGCGGGGCTTCTTGCCAATCTTTGTTACCTTCCCATCTGCCTAACCTTTTGGATGGATTTCCCTTAGGTTCAGGTGATGGGTTCGGTGGTTATCGGCCTGTGATCGACCCTACAGGTGCGTAGGGTTCTTTTGGCCTTTTTGTATTTTTTATCATCTTTTCCTAACTGCTTTGTTTCTTTTGCAGTGTCAGATTCCAATGAAGTGTATGTTCCAAGATGGAACATACGCCGAGGAACAACCCTTCGTACCCCTGTGGAGTGCGTGGAATGGGCTCGCCACGTTGCTCCCCATGGTGCGTTGGGGGAAGCCATGGCTAGCTACCAGGAGGGTAGGCTAACCAACGAGCTTCGGGTTCTCCAAGCCCGGATGCAGCCGCGCGTCGAGCTGCTTTGTCGTGAAAACGACAAGTTGAAAGCAGCTCGCGCCAAAGAAGTATCTCAAGCGCGGGCTCTTCGGGAGGAGAACCAAAAGCTGTCCGCAGCTGCTACGGAGAAGGAGAAGGCCTTCAAGGCCCTCGAGGTTGAGGTTCAAGCGCGACTCGAGGCCCGCTCCAAGGCTGCCCAAGCTGTTAACGAACAGCTTCGGCTAGCTAAGGAGACTGCGAGGAACGCGACCGAGAGGGCCACCAAGGCTGAAGCCGTTGCTGAGCCTTTACGCATGGAGAACGAGGAGCTCAAGGCCAAATTAGAGGCTCTCCAACGTGCTCATGATGCCTTGGCGATGGAAGATGCCAAGAAGCTCCAGGAGATCTTGGACCAGAGGGGCGTGCTTGACCATACCGAGCGGAAGCTTAAGGGCGTCGAAGAGGCTGCCGCAAAGGAAGTTCTACTTGCCAACCTTAACAAAAGCGAAGCCGAACGCGCCTGCACCCAAGCTCAAGCCGCCCTTAAAGAAGCTCTGGTTGCCAAGGAATGGCTTCTTCGAGAAGCGTTGTCTCAGGTATGTCTATCTTCATGTCTTCACGCTTTTCTTTGTAGATAGGGTGCTGATACTTGTATATTTTCTTATGTAGGTTGTGCATCGGGTCTTCTCAGAGACATCCTACGACGATGCAATGAGCGCAGCCCTCAACGCTTCTCACGAGGATGGGGAACGGGTCGGCTTCCTGCTTGGTCTAGGGTTTGTTGAGAAAGGCGTCCCGCCATCCAACTTCCCTTTGTACAATGTAGATACCGAAGCCATATATGACCAAGCAGTAAATCAATACGCCGCCTTCCCGCATCCGGTGGTGGAGAAGGTGAATGAAATTGCTGCTGCTGATGACGGGCTACCTATCCTTAAGGCTTACCTTGAACAGCCACGCTCTACTGACGGCGCTGGTCCAAGTGGAAGTGGCCCTGAAGCCTGATCCTGAAGATCCCTTCCCGCTACTAGGATAGATTTAGTTTGTATAGATTTACTTTCTTGTAGGCGGGTAGTTACCCGTCCATTCTTGTAACGAATATTTATGAAATGTAAATCTTTGCGCGGCTAAGACCGCTTGATTCATTGGATTCCTTACTTTATAAACTTTATATGACTTGCATACTTTAGTTTAAATTAGCAATTTTCCAAGTGTTTAGGATAAGTTAACCTTTGAACGTGGTAGATAGGTGTGAAGTTTTGCTTCCTCCTTTGTGATTGTGCGGGTATGACCGTCACTTGCACTTAGTAGGATGGCTAAACTTTACCCTTATCTGACCTGCGTGTAGGTTTTCCTCATTTTTGAGGATAAGTTAACCTTTGAACGTGGTAGATAATCGGTGTGAAGTTTTGCTTCCTCCTTTGTGATTGTGCGGGTATGACCGTCACTTGCACTTAGTAGGATGGCTAAACTTTACCCTTATCTGACCTGCGTGTAGGTTTTCCTTATTTTTTTTTTTTTTTTTTTTTTTTTAGGATAACCTTTGAACGTGGTAGATGATAGGTTGAAGTTTTGCTTCCTTGTTCGTGATTGTGCGGGTAAGACCGCCACTTGCACTTACAAGGATGGCTAAACTTTACTTACATCATACCTGCGTGTAGGTTTCCCTTATTAACGTTGTGTTTATGCGGGTTTTTTCCGCCTTCCACACGTAACGACTTACTTCTTCCCGTTTATGCGGTGAATACCGGTATCAGTGGGAAGTTCATAAGTATAAAGGTAAACACATTATGAAAGGAGAATCATTTCCATTAGAAGTGGCTATAGGCCTTTTCTTTACAAGTTTTGGAATTGATCTACATATAACATTTGCGTAATTGAGCTCCATTCCATGTTCTTGGGATGGGAGTGCCATCGAGCCTTTCGAGCCGGTATGCGCCCTTTCCCAGGACTTCTTTGATAATGTATGGTCCTTCCCAAACCGGGGCCAGCTTTCCCAGGTGCTCTTGGTTTGAAGCCTCGTTGTTACGCAGTATGTAGTCTCCTATCTTGAAGTTGCATAGTTTTACCCGCGTGTTGTAGTACTTTTGCATTTGTCGTTTGCAGTTCTCTTCACGCACTGCGGCTAAGTCTCTGCGTTCCTCGGTTAGCATAAGATCCAACCGTCTTTCCGCATCATTGTCTTCTGGCTGACTCAAGACCCTTGGTGAGGGTAGACCAATTTCGACCGGGACCATGGCTTCAGTGCCATAAGTGAGGCTGAACGGGGTTTCTCCCGTACTGGCCTTCTTCAGCGTTCTGTTTGCCCAAAGGACGTGCGGAAGCTCGTCCACCCAGCCGGATCTGTGTTCCAAGAGTCTTTTCTTTATGCCATCGACGATGCTCTTGTTTGCTCTTTCCACCTCACCATTACCTTGCGGGTGTGCCACTGAGGTAAAGGTGTGGGCGATTTGAAGTTCTTTTAGCCACTGTTGTTGCTTCTTGTCAGCAAAGTTGGTGCCGTTATCGCTCACCAAATTCTGTGGAAGTCCAAAACGACAAATAATAAATTCCCAAATAAATTTTTTGATATGCTTCGCGGTTGTTTGGGCTAAAGGTTTTGCTTCTATCCACTTGGTGAAGTAGTCGATGGCTACCACTAGGAACTGAACATTTCCTGCTGCTGTAGGAAATGGGCCTGTCACATCGATGGCCCACTTCTGAAATGGCCATGAAGAAGTGACTGGAACCAGTTCATTCTTCGGGCGGTGCGTGTTGGGTGCGTAAAGTTGGCAAGACCTGCATTTTCTGATGTATGCCAGTGCATCCGTATGCATCCCCGGCCAAAAGTATCCCGCGTTGTTTAGCTTGGCTACAACAGCGCGGGGACCTGCGTGTACTCCACAGATGCCTTCGTGTACTTCCCTTAGGAGGTAGTCAGCATCTTGGTTGTCCACGCATCTTAAGAGTGGGCCAAGAAAGTTACGTCTGTAAAGGATGTCATTGACGAGTTGATAATTCAGTGCTTTACAGCGTAGTTTTCTTGCCTGTGTTTTTGACTCTGGTAGTGTTCCTGCTGCAAGGTAATTTATTATTGGTGTCATCCACGTTTCTGTACCGGTTTGGATGACACAAATTTCCTTGTGCGGGACTGATGGTGCTTCGAGGAGTTCAATGTGGATGTCCTTTCCCAAGTGGGTGAAGGCTAGTGACGCAAGCTTGCTTAACGCATCCGCAGATTTGTTTTCGCTGCGCTTGACGTGTATGACTTTACAATCATTAAAATCACGCATAAGGGTTTTTGCCTGGGCGAGGTACAGGGCCATTGTGTCGTTCACAGCCGTGTACGTCCCATTTATTTGGTTGGCCACCAGCATGGAATCCACGTGGGCTTCCAAGTTTTTCACTCCCATCTTACGCGCAATTCTCAAACCGGCCAAGAATGCTTCGTATTCGGCTTCGTTATTCGTACTTGGAAAATCCAACCGAATAGCGTAAGTATATTCTTGGCCTGCTGGGTTGGTTAATTTTAACCCTGCGCCTGAACCCTCGTTACTGGCTGCTCCATCAGTGTAGAGTCGCCAGACATCATTGATGTCCTGTGCTGGGGAGGGTTGAGCCTCCTCCTGGCACTCTTTCTCCCGCGAAGCGGGGACTTCTGCAATAAAATCGGCCAGGACCTGGCCCTTTATGGCTGGTCTTGGCTTGTACTTAATTGCATATTCTCCCAATTCAATTGCCCATTTGGCTAGACGTCCCGATAATTCGGGTTTGCCTAGAACGTTTGAGAGTTTGAAGTTGGTGAGAATGGTGATTGGGTGGCCCTGGAAATATCGTCTTAACCTGCGTGAAGCGTGTATAAGTGCTAAGACCATTTTTTCGAGGGTAGAGTACCGGGTTTCTACGTCTGTTAGTACACGGCTAACATAATAGATTGGCATCTGGATGCCTTTTCGTTCTATTAGCAGGACTGCGCCGGTTGCTCTATCTGTTGCGGAAAGGTATAGGATTAACTCCTCTCCCGCTTGTGGTGCTGTAAGTGTTGGGAGTTCGATCAGGCGTGACCGAATCTCCTGAAAAGCTGCTTCCGCTTCTGGTGTCCAGCGGAAGTGCGTTTTCTTTAAGCAGTTTCTCAATGTTGACACGAAAGGAAACGACTTATCCGCATGGTTTGCCAAAAAGCGATTAAATGCGACTAGTCGTCCATTCAGTGTCTGAGCCTGTTTGATGGTGGTAGGTGATTCCATTTTTACAATGGCTTCGACCTTTTCAGGGTTCGCTCTGAAGCCATCTTTAGTAATAATGACTCCCAAGAACTTCCCTTCTTCCATCCCAAATGAACACTTGCTCGGGTTGAGCTTCATGTTTATCTTTCTGAGCGTGTTGAAAGTTTCTTCAATGTCTTTCAACATCGCTTCTGGCTCGGGGCTTTTGATGACCAAATCATCCATATAGACTTCCAAGTTTCTCCCGATTTGGGCATGAAACTCTTTGTCCATCAGTCGTTGGTACGTGGACCCTGCATTCTTAAGTCCGAATGACATCATTTTATAACAAAATGTACCATCGGGCATCCGAAATGCGGTTTTGTCCTGGTCATCTACGGCCATGTGGATTTGATGGTACCCCTTATACGCATCCAAGAAGCATTTAAGGCGAAATGGTACCAACGAATCCACCTTAAGATCAATTTCTGGTAACGGATAACAATCTTTGGGGCATGCTTTGTTCAAATCTTTGAAATCTATGCACATGCGCCATTGTTTGTCATTCTTCGGTACCATTACGGGATTTGCAACCCATGTTTGATATCTGCTAACGCGTACGATGCCTGCGTCAAGGAGTTCCTTGACTTGGGTTCTACACGCGTTAGTTTGTTCAGGCCCCATTACTCTGCGCTTTTGTACGACTGGCGTAACAGCCGGATCGCACTTGAGTTTATGCTCCGCCTTACTTCGGGGTACACCAGTCATGTCAGCTGGTGCCCACGCAAAGATGTCAGCGTTTTTCTGCAGTAAGCGTTTGAGTAGGGTGCGGGTGGGATCAACGATTGTTGGTCCAATGGTAACGGCCTGGTCGGGGTATTTGCCATTGAAGGCCCATTTTTCCGGTTCTGTGATGGTTGGTTTAGCCTTTTTCGGTTTGGGTTTAGATGAGACAGATGCGATGCATACCTGGGGAATGCCAGTGATCATCGCTACACCCTCAGCTGTTGGCCATCCCATCATGCCGTGGACTGAAGATACCACGGCGTTGAATCTTGCCATCCCGTCTCTTCCAAATAGGATGTCGTACGTGTGGTGTGGCTTTTTCATCACGACAAAATCCACGTCTTCTGTGCGTGAATGATTCCCATCGGTAAGAGTAACGGGGAAAGATAGGATACCCAGGGGGGTTTCTGTACTGCCGTCAAACCCTTCCATTGAAGCGTAGACCGTTTCCAAGCGTTCTTTGTCTTCATCATCCAGCTTATCAAAGAACTGCCTGTATATCACTGTCGACGAAGCGCCGTTGTCAGCAAGAGTGCGGGAAGTGATGTAATGCCCCAGCTGGCTTCTGATGACGATGGGGCCTTCTTTGCTGGGGCCTCCTGGCACTCGCGGGAAGCGCACCTCAGCTTCCTTCCACGCGCATGGTTCTGTCACTCGTCTTTTTCTTCCTCTGACCTTGCCATGAACCATGTTGATGCTGATGTCGACGGGCTTTCGTCCGTTACCTCTGTACCGGTTGTCATTCCTTCCTCCCTTCCTGATTGATGCCACGAGATGTGCAAGTCTTCCATCCTTGACAAATGTCTCAATAATATCCTTCAAGGATGTGCACTCTTCAGTACCATGACCTTTTGTCCCGTGGAAATCACAGGATTTGCTTTGATCCGCATTAGGTTTCTGCCGGATCAATGGGGCTTTTAGCCATGGCAATTTTTCCGTGGCAAATATCTCCGTGACGCTCTTCGTGAGTGGCGTCCACCGGTGTTTTCGGTTTGAAGGGTGTGTGTTGTCTCTTCCGCCAACAAGAGGGCGAGAGCTGGATGAGGTGTCAAAGTTTACCCTTGACTGCCAAATACCTAGCCTCCTCTTTTTGTTCTGCCGGGCGATCCGGACATTGTTCTCTCTTGTCATCTGCGTGTAGAGGTGTGTACTCTGGGGAAGGTCCCTTCCCAGTTGCTTTTCCGTCTCGGCAAAGCGCTTTGCCGCCGTCATGATGGCATCCCATGTTGATGGCATGCCATCCTTACCCGTCAATGTGCGGATAAGTTCTGGGTATTCGGCGCCTTGGATGAAGGCGGCGCGAACCAGATCCTCACTTATGTTGCCGAGACTTAGCTTTTTGGAGTTGAAGCGAGTGATGAAGTCTAGTAAAGATTCATCCTCCTCTCTCACGCAGTTGAGGATCGTCCACTGCTCTTCAGTGTACTTCCTCTGTTGGCTGAAGTGCTGGCTGAACTTGTTCTGAAAGTCCGCCCAGTCATATATGTGGTGGATCGGTAAACGATCGAACCATGCCCTGGCCGCTCCGACCAGAGTCATCTGGAACATGTAGCACCACGTGGGTTCCGTCCAGTTGCTGACGGTAGCCCCCGCAATGAACCTGTTCAAATGGTCGTCTGGGTCGGATAGACCATCGTAAGTGCCAATGTTGGACATCTGTTTGGCACTTCTCGGGGCGATTGCTTCCGCAATGTCCCTTGCGAATTTTGACTTTCCTGCATTTGTAGCAGTTGGTCTAAAGGTTTTGGAGAAGTCACGCGGGCTTCTCTCCGCGATTGGTTTAAAAGCTTCCCCAAAATTTCTTTTTGGTTGGACGTCCGTTTCCTTACGCTTCCCTTTCGCCTTATGGCGAGGGTTTGCGTCGGTATCGGACTCCAACTCGTCTGAGTACTCGCAGTCACTGCTCATATTGAGGTGTTGGCGTGTACTGCCGAATTCGTCAGCCTGTTGAGCTGAACGCAAGCGTTCATCCAATTCGGCTTGGAATTCTCTTTGCCGTGCTTCGGCCCACGCCTTCACTTGATCTAGTGTTTGGCGAGGGACCCTCGTTCGTTTTTCCAGCTGGGTATCGGTGAACCCCAGTGGAATATTTACTGCACTTGCCCCGGCTTGGGTAGTCGGGGTAGTGTTCGTAAGGATTGTATAACCGCCGGTGTTCCCCCCAGTTGCTGGGGTCGTTACCGGGGTTTCTTGGTCGGTTACTGGCCTTTGGACCGGAGTAACGTTAACCATTTCAGAAATTGTGAAAAAACTAAAATAGTTCTAGCTTTTATGCACGGATGGCGCCAATGAAGAAACACTAAGTGAACCCTGGACAGATTATAGACAATCTGGGGGTTAAGTAATGTTTCCCACGAGAATGAGGTCCAACAGAGACGGTTGTTCTTCAGGGGACCTGCAAAACAAACACCGTAAGCTCGTCACTGAGAAGGGGGGGGTTCCTCCTTGTGACCACCCTCCGGCGTGAGAATCAGACTAGATTGCTCTGAATATAAGTGTATATTAAGAGATTGCTAGATAACTGGATAGCAGATGATCTTACCATTCCAAGATGTTGGAGTATTTATAGCCGAAGGTAGGTTTCCTAGAAGGTACAACCGGCTGAATAGTATTCCTGTTCTACCAACAGTGGATTATGCACAGGCCATACTGGTTGGTGGATAGGTTACGGCCAACAGTAACAAAGTCGGCTGCACTATTCCACCAACTGTAGATTATGCACGTCCCACCTACTGTGGATTATACGCAGGCCATGCTGGTTGGTGAATAGGTTACGGCCAACAGTAACACTATTCTACCAACTGTAGACTACGCACGCCCCTCAGTAAGAGTTGGTGAGTAGGCAGCGGCTAATAGTGACAAACAGTACTAGAGGGTGCTCCTCCTCGTACTGTTGTCGGTGAGCTGTCACCCTGTGATTGGCTCATGGGTTGTTCTGGTCAGATCGTCTGTCCTATCCATACCTTGGTAGGTATAGTACAAAAGATCTTTCAGAATCATACGGACTGGCTCATTTTGGCGGGATTGTTCCCGCCTTGCTCATTCCTTCATGTGACTACTGAAGTAGCTATTGCCTTGTGCGTGTAGCCCTGCTGTCTGCGGGTAGCCTTCCCTGATGGCTTGTATCCGCAACTGCGGGAACAGGCGGGGTACTTCACCATTGGGAGGCTTTCCCTGCGTGTACAGCTTGCGTACTGCGCGTAAGATTCTATGAGCATGGTGGGTCCTGCGGGAGCAGATGGCCTTTGCGCAGACGTCCCTGTTCAAGGTGAGTCTTGCGGGACCAACTGGTCTCTGCTGGGACCTACCTCTTCAGCACCACAACGTGGATTAGAGCTCGCTACATTCGGATCAACAACCATATATATAAAAAAGTTGTAGATGTTTTCAAGTTCTTGTTTGAGTTGTGAACAAGCTAACCGTGTCCAACCTAATCTGCTTTATACACCTAAACTTCTTTCAAATGTATTTAATTGGTTGATGAGTACCGGAATCCTCATGGTTTAAAACTTTAAACAAAATAGTGATCAGTTTGATGCTGATTCAACAATCTATATAATATTCACTGTTCAATAAAAATAATCTTTTAATGTATTGTGAAAGTTTCAAAAAGTATTTGGATTTTATTTTTAGATAGACCAAAATATAAAATAAAAATTGAATAATGTAAGTAGTGAAAGTTGTGATTGAACAAGCTACATAACTTAACTATGTATCATAAGTTTTGAATATTTAAAAGCATATCTAGCTTGGAAAATGACACGAGTCATGCACTGAAATATGAAAATGGTCTTTCAATGTAGCTTGAATGTAAATGTCTTTTGATTTAACTTACATAAAAGTGTATCAATTTTGCAAAACTTGACCAGACGGACGATTCGTTCAAGAAGCATCAGTTTAACTTGCACGAGAAAACAGCTTTAGATCCAACATGTTAGATTATCTTGATTGGTTTACGTCACACAAAAGTGTACCTTTGTCGTTGCTTTCCTTCTCAAGGATAAATTGTACTCGCACCATCTAGAGTCACACACTCACACGTCCTTGGATTTGTTTAACTAACTCAAACAACATACGTAGTAAAATCTCTCCAATAATAAAGCTATTGGTAGACAATTTGGTCTGGTGTTTATTTTATTACATATAAATATCCGATCACTTGGCGAGAACAAAACTAGTTGGAAACGGTTATTAAACAAAGAGGAATATCTAAAACTTTGTGTACAAACTAACTAAAGATTGAAAGTATAAAACTTGTATGAATAAGAGATTATATTTAACGAGTTTTGATTTTAGTTATATTAATTTATTTAAAAAAAATGAAATTCAAAACATTAGTATTGATTCTTACAATAGCTAAGAAATGAATAAAACATTAAATTGAAATTAAAGTAAAAGGGACAACTAAATAAAGAGATACAATTTGATAAATTAAATAAAAAAACGAAAGCATGGAAGAAAAAATATAAAGAAAACACATGACCCGGATTTACCTTGACCCGCACCCAAACCTTGACTGCGACACAAACATGACCTGCACTTGGTCGCTTAATAAATGTTCTTTCATGCTCATCGACTCATGCTAACAATTGTGGGGGGTTGTTTTAGACACCGAGTGCACAACAATACTCATGATGGTGGTGATAGACTGGTAGTAGTTGATGGGTTTTAATCGTAGACCTGGTTTTAATTAAGCTTATATCGAGGACATCCTTTTGGCATTGTCTCCAATACTATAATCATCTCAATTAAAAATGTCCTAAAATCATCAGCCCAACAAAGGATCTCAATCCACAATCCAATTTAGCAACGACTTATTGACGAATCTAACCTGGTACCCAAAAACATGACAAAAGAATCTATATAACTCATGGCTTATCCGACATAGGCTTCTTTGAACTTGGCTCTACTTCTCCACGTGTTAGTAATGCCAAAGATCTATCATTTCTACATGTAAGGTAAGTAACATTTTTACTCTATACACATCTTTTCCCTTATCAAACATCTTGCGTTCTCCAAGTTTTACTAAAAAAACATTTGCCCGTATAAGACTTTGCAACTAAAATGATTTACCCATGTTTATTTGTTGTGAAAGGTTAGGCTTACTCAAAATACTATCCGCTTTATTTGTCTTTACAAACTAAACCTTACATAACTCTATTCAATGAAGCAACTAAGTTGCCTACACCGATACATGTGTCTCATCAGTCATCTCATACTTGGAATCCATGATTGGGTCATCGTCATTCACAATTATTAACTAAGTTGTGTACGGCATGTCAACATAGAAAGCTTTCCAAATTAACATTCCATATTTTTCTTTTCTTTTCTTTTTTTTTTCATGAATGGCTTTGCATATTGATGAGGTTCCCGTGTTTGGGCGTCGAGACCAAAGAAACAGGTCAAGACAAGAAGAAAGGGCAACACATATTTCTCCTATAATCTTATTATATAAAAGGGGATAGGGATATGTTTAGGACAACACACTTTAGTTGTATGAACTTCATACTCGATTGTACTCACGTTCCATTTTGTAACACTTGTAATCCGGTCATTCAATAGAGCAAACTTCGACTTGTATCAATAATATTGTCGATTCAGCCAAGGGTTTCAACACATATTTCTCTTATAATCTTATTATAAGTGTAAACATGTTTTAGATCCAAAAGCTAGTGATGTGTGGGGACTTACACCACGGTGTGCAACGATAGTTTTTGTTTTGTGATTTTGTTATTCTCATTATATGTGAACTCTTTCTTAAAGTGTACATGTGAGTTGGGTGTTAAATGTTTATCTGTCTTTCTATTTGTACATGACTTGAAGAACAATTGCCCTATGCTCGAAGCAAACAACTTCCTTTAATGGATAGTGAGTTTGATTATCATGAAGAGGATATGCTAGAGATTTCGTTTAAATAGGCATGCGTGGGGGGTTGTTGACCCCACGTCACGTCATCGAAAAAAGGCCCTCGACACCATTGAAGGTGTATAGAGAATACCAATTTGCAGGTTAGCCTACGTGTAGTGGAGAACTACAATATAAGGGGATTTTCGATAAGTGTCGTCACGTCAATAGAATGACTATTTCATTTTAGAGGTGTAGTGGTGTTGTAGGCCAAAAAGCATTCCCCAACGGTTGCCATTAGTCAATTTAATAAAATAATACTTTTCTTTTTAACCTAACCGGCGACAAAAGTATGTCGCCCCATGAAATCTCCCCGGTATTGCCTAGGGGGCGGTATTGTCGTCCAAAAACCACCAACGTATCGCCTCACTAGGCATGCACTTAGACGTTGCATTTCAAAAATCAATCCCACTATATTTTTTTCCTAGTCGTAGCTTTCCAGATTATATTATTTTTATCTATTTAATTTAAACATAAGTTTAGTTAATGTGGCAAGTGAAACTAATCAACTATAATGACACACTTTGGTGGGATGTTTTTCAACCTATGTTTTTTATATCCCAAAACAGTTTGTACTTTACCACGGATTCATTTCAAATATCCTAAGAGCATCTCCAATAGGAGATTTTTGAAGATTTATATAGCCAACGTGGAGATTCTTCACAACACCACCATTGGAATACATAGATTCTTGAAGGTTGGTTCTTGTACAAGAATCTTGTAAAAACATGTTTGTGCAGGAAAAGTGTAAGGTAGGTGGGCCATGGGTTGGATATATTTAAAAAGAAAGAAGTTGTAATTAAAATAAATGTAAAAATTGGTGATGATGTGTAATGTTTTTGGATGTTTTTGGTTTGGAAATGTTTTTTATGAATATTGAAGAATGAGCGATTTTTGATGTGGCCGTTGACATGGCATATTTTTTGGTGTTCATAGGGTTTCTTATTGGTGATGCTCTAACAGGTAATATTGTGTATATAATTTTTCTCCACTATGTTATCATAAGCCCTGTTGGTGAACGAGTTAGCTCACTCTTAACTCGATGCCAATGTTTTACATTTTCCATCGTCCCATGTCTAGATGTGAAATTGGATTCAGGAATCGGACTCTATTTCGGATTTGGTCAACAAAATTCAAAAATCGAGACAAGTAGAAACCGATTCTTGGTATGATTGGCTATTTGACCGGGTATCTAGATGAACCGATGCCTGGTTTTATCAGCGGGTCAGACATGACTCCGGGTCCGGAATATGTGATTAGGGATTACTCTATAGAATAGTAATCAACTTTGAAAGTTGTTCCAATCAGGTCACTGACAAAAACTTTTGTTCCAATCAGGTCATTGAACTTTCATTTTTGTTCCAATCCTAGATATTTTACCTGTATAGCAGGTAATCTAGTTTTTTTTTTTTAAAAATTTTTCAATGTTTTTACTTTGCATAATAACTTTTAAACTTTTAAAGGATGCAGAAATTAATAAAAATGCGAAATATAATTTTAAAATTTCGAAAATTTGCAAAAAAAAATCGGAAAATTGCAATAAATAGCAAAAATTGAAAAAAAATAAAAAAATATTCAAAACGGGTCAGAACGGGATAGGGTCAACATGTTCGGGTTAGAACGGGTCAAGATCTAAACTGGTCAAAACGGGCTTCGGGTCAGCTTTTTTTTTTGACCAACGAATCAGCGCGTTTTCAACATGTTAGAACTCGTTTTAACAGCAAAAGCTCGTTTAAGCGATTTTTTCAGTTCATTTCAGCACCTAACAGCTCGTTTAAGTTATTTTTCAGCTCGTTTCCGCACCTAAGAGCTCGTTTAAGCGATTTTTTAGCTTGTTTCAGCACCTAACAGCTCGTTTAAGCGATTTTCAGCTCGTTTCAGCTCGTTTAAGCGATTTTTCAGCTCGTTTCAGCACCTAACAGCTCGTTTAAGCGATTTTTCAGTTTGTTTCAGCACCTAACAGCTCGTTTAAGCGATTTTTCAGCTCGTTTCAGCACCTAACAGCTCGTTTAAGCAATTTTTCAGCTCCTTTCAGCACCCAACAGCTCGTTTAAGCGATTTTTCATCTCGTTCAGCACCTAACATCTCGTTTAAGCGAGTTTTCAGCTCGTTTCAGCACCTAACAGCTGGTTTAAGCGATTTTTCAACTCGTTTCAGCACCTAACAGCTCGTTTAAGCGATTTTCAGCTCGCTTCAGCACCTAACGGCTCGTTTAAGTGATTTTTCAGTTCGTTTCAGCACCTAACAGCTCGTTTAAGCGATTTTTCAGGTTCTTTCAGCATCTAACAGCTCGTTAAAGCGATTTTTCAGTTCGTTCCGACCCGAAACCCATTTCTAAATCATTGTTAGTTGCTGAAACGAACTGAAAAATCGCTTAAACGAGCTGTTAGGTGCTGAAATAACCTGAAAAATTGCTTAAACGAGCTGTTAGGTGCTGAAACGAGCTGAAAAGTCGCTTAAACGAGCTGTTAGGTGCTGAAACAAGTTGAAAAATCGCTTTAAACGAGCTGTTAGGTGCTGAAACGAACTGAAAAATCGCTTAAACGAGCTGTTAGGTGCTGAAACAAACTGAAAAATCGCATAAACGAGCTGAAAATCGCTTAAACGAGCTGTTAGGTGCTGAAACGAACCGGAAAAATCGCTTAAACAAGTTTTTGCTGTTAAAACGAGCTGTAACGTGTTGAAAACGCGCTGATTCGTTGGTCAAAAAAAAACTGACCCGAAACCCGTTTTGACCCATTCCGACCTTGACTTGTTCTAACCCGAATCTGTTGATCATAACCCGTTCCGACCCGTTTTGAAAACATTTTAATTTTTTTTACAATTTTTGTAATTTATTGTAATTTTCAAACTTTTTTTTGCAAATTTTCGGAATTTTAAAATTATATTTCGCATTTTTACTAATTTTCGTAACCTTTAAAAGTTATTATGCAAAGTAAAAACATTGAAAAATTAAAAAAAACTTAGATTACCTGCTATCCAGTAAAATATATAGGATCGAAACAAATATGACCTGATTGGAACATTTTCAAAAGTTGGTTAATGGTTAAGCGTAATCCCTATTTGATTATATAAAAGTTTAGATCTAGGAGTATGAGGAGTTATGGAAGTGTTACGATTTGCTCCTGGCACTAGCAGTTTCCACCGATACCGACTCAATCCACTGTCGGAAAACTTGCCAATCAGACGATCTTCAAACTTAAGATTATCTCCTGCTGCAGCGTTTCGTAATAATAATAATAATAATAATAATAATAATAATGAGAATGGGCGGATGTTTATACTGGGCATGGGTTACGTTGGAGAGTTTGTTGCTCAACATCTCATCAATCAAGGATGGTAGGTTGGTTGGTTAAACATTATCTACTGCTTAACTAATTAATTAATTCGATGGTTTTTTAATTCACTCACTAGTTATTATTAATTGGTAGGGCTGTATCTGGAACTTGTACCAGTGTAGCCAAGCAGCAGAAACTGAATAATTTGGGATTCGATGTCCACCTTTTTCATGCTAATCATCCTCAGTTAGTATCTTCTCCTCTTCTCTTGTTTATTTTATTGGGAATTTTAGGGGTGAGCAATAACCGAATCGTTAACATAAACGAAAACCGAACCGAAATTAACCGAAAAGCGATTATTTGGTTATTTTTTTTACTCTCAGCTAACTGAAGTTAACATAATTCTTTATAATATTAACGCCTTCATGGTTTTGATTTTAGTAAAATTCTTAACGAAGGTCAATAAAAATTTCGTCTGTGTTAAAAGTTTGGGCTTAGCGGTTAATTAATCGAACCGAATTAACTCTAATAACCGATTAATCAAACGGTTATTGTTTTTTAAACCAAAGTGTTCATTTATAGTTTCAGTTATTGCCATTAACCGAACCGTGCACACCCCTAGTTGTTGAGATTGTATTTGGAACCCGTGTTGTAAAACTCATTAGGCGCTAGTTGGATGGTGGAGTACCGACATGCGACTAATAAGGAATTCAGGATTAATAGGACTGGATTTTTTATATGCAATTTTTCAAACTTATAAATATATTTTTTATATGTAATTTTTCTTGACAGTTATATTTTGTAAAATATATTTACACGCAATCATATTTAAATTTTCAAATATTTGACCCAGTTTTGACCGATTACTGATTTTAGGGGGCGATTAGTTAAAACCGCATCGGTAACCCATCGGATTTAAGCGCTATACAACAATGTTCGGAACAAAAGTAGATAAAAGTCTTAACTAAACAAGCTTCTAAACCATGGTATTGATTCTCCAAAATATTGTGAGTTAAAATAGAATTTATGTCCTATCCAGGCTTGATGTCTTAAATATCCTGAACCAACATACGCACCTTCTTGTATCAATCCCTCCTTGCAAAGATATTGGTGATCCGGTAAACTTAAATCTAAATTTCTATAATTCTATCCTAAGTTCCATGGGTAATCAGATTATCAGATTGACATTTTTGCCATATGCTTTTGCGGTTCTTTGTTTATATCATGTAGATGCTTCAACATGCTGAGCTTTTAAGAAGGAATCTAAACGGTGGAGGCCTTCAATGGTTGTGTTATCTATCTACAACAGGTTTGTTTTATTCACACTTTTTGGGATTTGCATAATTTTATTTTGTTTTTATTAGTCTAAGAACAAGGCTTGTAATTTTGTATTGTATTTTCTCTCGAGTTTTGTAGGTGTTTATGGTGATTGTGGCGGTGCATGGGTGGATGAAGAGTAAGTCCAATTTGATCTCACTATTAACTGGCGTGACAAGTCATCGTTACAGTTAGTATCTTGCTGCAGCTATCAACCAAATCCTCCAAGTGAATTGGCGAAACTTAGGTTAGCTGCTGAGGAAGGATGGTTAACTTTAGGACATGATCTTGGGCTGGCAGCACATGTATTTCGGCTTGGAGGTATTTACGGTCCTGGTAGAAGGTTGTAATACATGCATTACAATGCAACTTTATAGTTTTAGATCGTGACTTCTATATTTACTTTTATTAACTGTGTCATTTACAGTGCTATCGATACAATTATCAAACCTGAGCCTTTATCAGAGGTTCAAAGAGCCAGATCGTTCAAAAAATTCACATCCCGTGTTCATGTTGCTGATATTTGCAACGCTTTGAACGGATGCATTCACAATCCATTCCCAAGGTATGTTTTATCTCGTTCACTAAGCCTTGATTCGTTTCAGTTTCAAAATAATATTCTCTTTCAGAAGAATTTACAACGTTGTGGATGACGACCCGGCCCCACGAACAGAAGTGTTTTCATACGCTTATAAATTGATCAACGAGAAATGGCTGTCCTGGGTGAAAAAAATACCGCCTCTAGCTATAGATGAATCATTTACTGAAAAGAGAGGTTTAAGGGGAGAGAAACGAGTGGTGAATGCACGTATGAAGAAAGAACTTGGAGTAAAGCTGATTCATCCTAGTTACAGGTCTGGATTGCGGAACATTTGTGACCAGATACATGATTTGTAACCATTCCTCCGGTCAGTAACACCATGTAGTTTCAATGTTTCATAACCCTAGGGATGCTTAATGGTTAGATTTCTTCGGTATCTGTTATTTGTGTATCAATGGTGGTTTCTGGTCTATAATTGTTTTAAGAGAAATGACATGTAGAACCAATTATTAATAACGCAAAGGTATTGTGATAGACAACATTAAATTGAATCGAAATGAGCCACTTTTTCTTAACACTAATTGCGAATTCTGCATACTGCATGCTGCATGCATACCAATGTTTTATGTCATGTATATTCAAGTTTTTGTCTATAACATATAGAAATCTAGGTAGATGAATGAGTTAAGTGCCACTTTAGTACCTGTGGTTTGGCCAACTACGCAACTTTAGTACCTAAACTTTATTTTGTGCAACTAGCTACCCCAGCTTCAAAAAACTTGCCATTTTAGTACTTTTTGCTAACCCCGTTAATTTTTTCTCGTTAATTCAGGGGTAAACTTGTAATTTCAATTATTTTATCATAAACTCAAAAAGAGTGGCCAACTACGCAACTTTAGTACATAAACTTTTTTTTGTGCAACTAGCTACCCCAGCTTCAAAAAAACTTGCCATTATAGTACTTTTTGCTAACCTCGTTAATTTTTTCTCATTAAGTCAGAGGTAAACTTGTAATTTCAATTATTTTATCATAAACTCAAAAAAATATGTGGTGACAGGGACTCGAACTCACGCCTATGGTTTTTACAAAGTTTTAACGAGGGATGCAATAGCCAGTAGGACAAGTGACTGACTTGTTCATAAGCTGGTTCTGAATACTTTTATAGTCAAGTTTGAAAGACCCACATATCCTCATAAACCATAGAAATGTCAAAATTGGTAATAACGGATCATGCAACTAGTTACACCACCACAATTGGGCCCAATTCCGCCCTCCGATTTCGTTAATCAGAGCTGTTAATCCCCTGCTTAATCAGGTCAATGCACTGCACATATTGTATAGCAGATTTTGGGTTGGAATTCAAAATGAAAATTAACCAGTTGGCCAGAGCTGAGATGGCCGGAATCCCGCCGGTATTGAGATCGGGACAGAAGCAGGAAACGAAAGAGAAAGGGGGTGGGGGCTGTTTAGTTTAAGATTTGACACCATCGGTCCCTAGGGTTTTCAAATGTTTAAAAACTAAACAAAACCTTTACAAAAGGGGGAATTTGATTAAATGAAGAGTTAAGTGCCATTTTAGTACATGTGGTTTGGCAACTACCCAACTTTAGTACCTAAAGTTTAGGTACTAAAGTTGCGTAGTTGCCAAACCACATGTACTAAAATGGCACTTAACTCTTAAATGAATTAATAAAATAACTGAAATTACAAGTTTACCCTTGACTTAACGAGAAAAACTTAACAGGGTTTGCCAAAAATACTAAAATGGCAAGTTTTTTGAAACTGAGGTAGCCAGTTGCACAAAATAAAGTTTGGGTACTAAAGTTGCGTAATTGGCTAAACCACAGGTACTAAAATGGCACTTAACTCTAGATGAATTTACAAAAACTTTAGTTTCCTTTTCATATAAAAATCACTAAACACCGGTTTAACTTTGTTCTTCAAATAAGCATCATCCATTTGCATGCATAACCATAGTTTTGTATCTTGATCATGTATTATCATTCAATCATGTATATCAACTGATTTGAGTGACAATTGTGAACATGCATAGAAAGGGTCCTAAGTGAAAACACTGAAGGGCGAAGCTAGGGAACTAAAATGTTTGTTTTCACCAAAGGATCATAAACAACTAGTTACAATACCCAGTTCAACTATATGAACCCTAGAAATCAAATCGGCCAAATCGTTAAACGATTGGCCGATTAACCTTAGGGTTAATGAAGACGACACATAGACGAATTCAAACATATACTTAATTACCTTATACACTGATTATAAGATGGTTAATTGTTCACGACAGTAGTCGGCAATAACGAATCGCAGAAGATGATAATATAATTGAATAACGGGGTTAGAACTGTTGAAATTACGTATGCCCGAGACACATACTTATATTAATGTGGCTAACTGTGTTTGATCCAAGTCGGGTCATACCCAATAACAAGCTAGACGACACCAAATGTATTCTTTTAATAATTTGATCATTTAAACGAATACCGAACACTACATGTATAGAAAATTGGTTTTCTAAACAAACACACTTGAGGATTCAAATAAATTATTTGGATAATTTGTTTATATAAACTAATTATTTAATTGGTTAAATAATTAAATAGATGTATGTACATTTTATGAAAATGAGTTTTATAAAATGAATGGAGATGTTTTAAATGTTAAAACACAAAACAAAAAAAAAAAAAAAAGGAAAAACAAAACAAAACCGGCCACCCATGTGGGGGTGGTGGTTTTACCCAATCAAAAACAAGATGCTCTTTGTAACTTGTCTTGGGTTCCTTTTAATCCTCCATTCCCCATACATGCAATTGGGTCTTGTTCTTTGATATTTTTCAAGTGTATTCAAGCTTCAAAACTCTCTCTTCCTCTCTAATATACTCACGGCAGCAGCAGCAGAAAAAAAGGGAGTTTTGTGAGCTAGTTCAAGTGTTCAAAAATCCTAGCAACTAGTTGGTGTTGTTGCTCAAAGCTTGGGGTATACAAAGCTTGAGGGTTTCTCTTTGCAACCTTGCCATTTGAAGACATCATCTTCTTCATCCATCTACATCTTCTTATAAGGTATAAGAAGGTACCATTTACATTTTGTAAGCATATTGTTCTTGTAATATTGATCCTTGTTCTTTGGGTTTTAGTTTTAACATAATGGTATGTTCATAACAAGTTTTAAAATCTAAGCTTCCGTTGCGTTTTCATGTTAAATATGGTTAACTTGAACTTTGATAATCTTGTACAAACCCAACAATGGCATCAAGAGCCGGTTACAAGGACTTATGCTTCTTACATGTTCATAGATTTCGGGTTTTTCATGGGTGAAAAAGGGGTCCGAAATTTTGGTGGATTTTACCCCTCATGGATTTGTAAGATCTTGACATGCATGGAAAGATCTTAGGAAACCATTATTAACATTTGGATGTTGAAAATAAATAAATAAAAAAAAAATAATAAAAAAAATTTTGGGCCGTAGCCTCTTGGGGGGGGGGGACCGATTTTATTTGGTGATTTTGGGCATTGGTTGCTTAGGTTGCATGCTTAGAACATTTGGTATGTTTGGATGTGTCATAACCGAAACCTAGACCTTGGATGTGTTGATTGTTGTTTGTGTATGTTGATTATGTTTATTATTCAATATGGTTGTAATAATTCATAATCTTAGGCTTGTGTAATTTATTTATTCATAAGTTGGTTTGTAATAAATAGATTAGTTGCATTTTCTTTTTTTTAGAAAAATATGTATTAGGATACATTTTGTAAAAATTGAAGATGCAAGAATTGGTGGATTTGGGCTTGTTGGGCCTCATCGGCCCATCATGGGATTCAAGCCCATTAGGCCCATAAATTTCACTCTTGGGCCCAAGAAGACTTTTGGTAGTTTGGAGCCCATTAACAAGCCCAACAAGAACACAACAACTTGGAAAGGATACTTGAAGCATTTGGATGCAAGATCAAGTGGGAGTCAACATTCCATCCTTGTGTCATGTTTTGTCCCTTAGGTGTGACTTATGACCTATACTTGTTTCGGCTAACAAGTATGGTCAAAATTAGCGGTTTTCGGTTATGACTATATTTTGCATGTGTATGCTTGGTTGTTTGTTTTACTTTATGTAATGTGTGGTTGATAGATATTAGGATATCCAAACCGTCACATAGGAACGACAACAAGCATAAAACGGGTTCTAATATATATTTGGTAATATCGCGTCAATTAGTTTAATTAAATGGGTTTATTAAAACTAAGCGATCACTCACCTATAATAAAATTGGTTTTATTATAACTAGAACCTTGAAAATTGGTTTTCAAAATCGCCATATTTCTAAATGCATGTTAGGATATGGCATAATGTTTTTCAACTAGAATATTTGAAAATTTAAAATCCCTTTTTCATAATTACCAAGGAAACAAGTCTAACACCATCCTTTTGTATGACACTTAACGTATTAGGGAACTTTAAATGGGATAAAGGTCACCTAACCATTTTGAGCAAACTAATATACTTAGGGTAATATTAACATATTTGTGGGATAAAGGTCACCTAACCACTTGTATGTTAATCTTACATGTTTATACAAGTAGGACGACTTGAATTGGAAACCATGTGATAAAGGTCACCTAAGCATAGGATCCAATGGTGTTGATGGGATAAACATGCCAACACGAAATAAGGATTTCGAATGGTCCCATACCTCTAGAAGTTGCAAAGGGTTGCAATTGTCAAGATTGACTACCTTGTTAAATCAAATAACGGGATAAAGGTCACCTAACCGAAATTTGATTTATCATTGGATTCTAGAATTTAATTATTATTTAATTATTATTTTAAAATTTGGAATAAAAGGGTATTAATAATTAAATTGTTTATAATACTAAAATAAAACTTTGTTAAATTTTGTAGATGGCCGCTAACAATGCAAACACCTCTACCCATAACACCCGTAACCTATCCTTAAGAACCATCCTTGAAAAGGATCGTCTAAACCATAATAACTTTATGGATTGGTATCGCAACTTGAGAATAGTTCTCAAACAAGAAGAGATATCATATGTCTTAGACGATCCCATTCCCGATGAGCCTAACGTGGAAGATGAGGAGGCGTATAACGATTGGGTCAAGTACACCAAAGATTCGGTGCAAGCCTCTTGCCTCATGTTAGGGACTATGATTCCCGAAATCCAAAAGGATTTCGAGCATCATGGGGCATACGACATGATAACTCAATTGAAGGAAATGTTCCTTCAACAAGCTAGAGCGGAACGTTTCGAAACGGTTCGAGCGTTTCATGCATGTCGTATGGAGGAAACCCAAAGCGTCTCATCTTATGTCCTAAAAATGAAAAGCTACATCGAAAAGCTTCGTAGGTTGAATTGTCCCGTGTCTAATGAGTTGGCTACGGATTTGATCCTCAACTCTTTGACCAAAAGGTTTGAAACCTTTGTCATGAATTATAACATGAATGGATGGGACAAAAGCATTGGTGAGCTTCACGCAATGCTAAGAACGGCCGAAGCGGGAATGGGTAAAAGGGTTTTACCCGTTCTAACAATCAATGAAGGAAAAAGGGGACATAACTCCAACCCCAAAGCAAGTGTTGCTAAGGGCAAGGGCCACGTCCAAGGAAAGGGAAAGAGGAAAGCCATCACGCCCACCAAACCGAAGGAAAAGAAGCAAAAGGTTGCGGCGCAAGATCCATGCTTTGAGTGTGGAGAGATAGGTCATTGGAAAAGGAATTGTCCGACCTATCTCAATGCGTTAAAAGATAAGAGGGATGCGGGGCATACCTCAGGTATTATCTTTACTATACATATTGAACTAAATGTTATTTCTTCAAATACATGGGTACTTGATACCGGATGTGGAACTCACATTTGCAATTTGTTGCAGGGGTTCAAAAGAAGTAAACAACTCAACAAAGGGGACATTAGTCTCTTTATGGGCAATGGAGCAAGAGTTGAAGTCCAAGCCCAAGGAGACTACTTGTTAAAGCTTCCAAGTGGTTTGGAAGTAATTTTGAAGAATGTTTTGTATGCTCCTAAGTTAAGGAGAAACATTATTTCCGTGTCTCTTTTAAAACAATGTGGCTTTGATCTTAAGTTTATTGATTATGATATTCATGTTTTGTTGAATGGCATATTTTATTTTAAAGCTATACCCATGAATGGTATATATGAAATAGATCAAAGTGGTATGTCACATAGTAGTTCAATGTACAATGTCAGCACCAAGAAACTCAAGAAGGACTTGGGTGATTCCTATCTTTGGCATTGTCGCCTTGGACATATAAGCAAGAATCGCATGCAAACTCTTCGCAAGAGTGGTATTCTAGAAACAAATGAGTATGATTCATTTGATGTATGTGAATCTTGTTTACAAGGCAAAATGACAAAGCAACCCTTTAATAAAACTTTTGAAAGGTCAAAAGAATTATTGGGTATCATACATTCGGATGTATGTGGTCCTTTTAGACCAATGACTAGGAATGGTGAAAGATACTTCATTACCTTTATTGACGATTATAGTCGATATGGTTATGTGTACTTAATGAAACACAAAGATGAAGCTTTTGAAATGTTCAAAGACTTCAAAACTGAAGTAGAAAGACAACTCAAGACCACAATCAAAGTACTTCGTAGTGATAGAGGAGGTGAATACCTAAGTGGTGTTTTTCAAGATCATCTTAAGAGTTGTGGAATTATTTCACAACTTACTCCACCTGGAACACCACAACATAATGGTGTGTCTGAAAGGAGAAATCGTACCCTATTAGATATGGTTCGATCGATGATGGCTAGAAGCACTTTACCTCTATCATTTTGGGGCTATGCTTTACTTTCCGCTGTTCGCATATTGAATATGGCTCCAACCAAGAAAGTGGAGAAGACACCTTTTGAAATATGGCATGGAAAGGCTCCATCGCTATCATTCTTAAAAGGTTGGGGTTGTGAAGCTTATGTAAAGCAATACACCCCAAACAAATTAGAAGTCCGATCCACTAAATGTATCTTTATAGGTTATCCTAAAGATGATATAGGATATTACTTTTACGACCCTAGTGAGCAAAATGTTATTATTGCTCGAAAGGGTAAGTTCTTGGAAACTAAGTTCCTTGAGGAAGGAACTAATAGTAGAACAGTGAAATTTGATGAGGATCAAGAATCACAAGATGATACACAATTGGTTGATACTAGCACTCAACAAGAGGTTGTTGAAAGTGATCAAGTGGTTGATCAAAACACACAAAACGTTCGCAGATCTGGTAGAGTTAGCAATCCACCCGAAAGATATGGATTTTTTGTAGAAGGTTGCTACGTGGTAGATTCGGATGAACCAACCACATACCGTGATGCAATGTCCAAGAATGATTGTGACAAATGGCTTGAAGCCATGAACGTTGAGATGCAATCCATGTATGACAACCAAGTTTGGGAATTGGTTGAACCACCACTCAATTCCAAAGCTGTTGGAAGTAAGTGGATTTTCAAAAGAAAAACTGATATGCATGGAAACTTGGATACTTATAAAGCAAGACTTGTAGCTAAGGGTTTCACTCAAACTCAAGGGGTTGATTATGATGAAACTTTTTCGCCTGTGGCAATGCTAAAGTCTATTAGGATATTATTTGCCATAGCTGCACATTATGATTATGAAATTTGGCAAATGGATGTCAAGACCGCTTTCCTAAATGGATATCTTGAGGAAGATGTCTATATGGTTCAGCCTGAAGGTTTTGTCGATCCAAAACATCCTAATAAAGTATGCAAGTTAAAGAAATCAATCTATGGATTGAAACAAGCATCTAGAACTTGGAATCATCGTTTTGATGAAGAAATCAAAAGTTTTGGATTCATCAAGAACGCTGATGAGGCTTGTGTGTATAAGAAAGCTAGTGGGAGTATAATTACCTTCTTAGTATTGTATGTCGATGACATTCTACTATTTGGAAATGACATTCCAACCATGGAAAGCGTTAAGGCTTGGCTTGGAAGTAGATTTTCCATCAAGGATCTTGGTGAAGCTGCCTATATTTTGGGAATAAAGATCTATAGGGATAGGTCAAGGCGCTTGATAGGTTTGAACCAAAGTACATACATTGATAAAATCTTGAAAAGGTTCAAGATGGAAAACTCCAAGAAAGGTTTTGTACCTATTCAAAGAGGGACTATATTGAGTTCAGCTCAATGTCCAAACTCAAAGGGTGAGCAAGAGATAATGAAACAAATCCCATATGCTTCTGCTATAGGATCCATCATGTATGCGATGATATGTACTAGACCGGATGTGTCATGCGCTTTGAGCATGACAAGCAGATACCAACAGAATCCAGGAAACAGTCATTGGATGGCTGTTAAGAGCATATTGAAATACCTTAGGAGAACTAAGGATATGTTTCTGATATATGGATCTGGTGAGGAGGAACTCGCTATAAAAGGTTACACGGATGCGAGCTTCCAAACTGATCGAGATGATTCTCGATCACAATCTGGGTATGTGTTCACTCTTAATGGAGGAGCTGTCTCTTGGAAGAGCTCAAAACAGGAAGTGGTAGCATTGTCCACTACAGAATCAGAATACATCGCCGCTTCATTGGCAGCTCAGGAAGCTGCATGGTTGAAGAAATTCATTACTGATCTAGGGGTGGTCTCTTCCATTCAAGACCCCCTAGAAATCTTTTGTGACAACGAGGGTGCGATTGCACAAATCAAGGAACCTCGTTCGCACCAAAAGACAAGGCACATAGAGCGGAGATTCAACTACATAAGGGATGAAGTTGAAAAAGGAAAGATATGTATTCGCAAAGTTGGAACTGATCAAAATCTTGCGGATCCATTCACGAAGCTCCTAGAAAGACCGAAACATGAGCGTCATGCGAGTGGCTTAGGACTTCGATATTCTAGTAATTGGATTTGATCTATTTTGTATTAAAGTTTAAAAGACTTTTGTAATTTAACTCTTTTATATGATTATGGAATCTTGAGTTAAATTCTAATTTTGCATGTTTAAATCCATGAATAAGTTATCTTATTCTAAAAGTCCGTAGTCGATCACATTTGTGGGAACAAATATGAAGCAAGACTATTATGAACTAGGATTGGTGGATATTCATAAGGAATGAATATGGAGCATAGGTTTGCTGCCAAGGTTCATAGATATTTGTGGGATACGAATATTGGACTGACCCGCTCTCAATATTACTACATGGAGTCAATGGACCTGATCATTAGTAATTTTGAGTAAAGGAGAATTTCATATTATCCTTAGACCTGAGATGTATACTGGGTCTTGATTTTCACCAAGTATTACACTTTGACTCTCCCCTTCGCTATTCGTAAAAGATGGTACATAAGGATGAGCTCAGGTGGAGTATAAAGTGATAGTGAGAGGCGTATACAGTCAAGATGGAATTTGTTCCTCTTATGTGTTGAGAGTTTAGATGTCTAAGGCCTGATAAAGTTGAATTGTAAAGAGAATGATCGCCTATGTCTCTTAGATCCAACATGACATCTAGTAACAAAGGGATATAATGATAGATTCACCTAAATCATATCAAGTAAGGGACTTGAAGGGATGATGTTATTGAATGGCACTTCGTCAAACACATTAGGGGTGGTGAACTGTTGTTAGGCAGTATTCACCACTTGCATTAATTTTCTATGTATCTCGTGCAAGTGGGAGATTGTTGAAATTACGTATGCCCGAGACACATACTTATATTAATGTGGCTAACTGTGTTTGATCCAAGTCGGGTCATACCCAATAACAAGCTAGACGACACCAAATGTATTCTTTTAATAATTTGATCATTTAAACGAATACCGAACACTACATGTATAGAAAATTGGTTTTCTAAACAAACACACTTGAGGATTCAAATAAATTATTTGGATAATTTGTTTATATAAACTAATTATTTAATTGGTTAAATAATTAAATAGATGTATGTACATTTTATGAAAATGAGTTTTATAAAATGAATGGAGATGTTTTAAATGTTAAAACACAAAACAAAAAAAAAAAAAAAAGGAAAAACAAAACAAAACCGGCCACCCATGTGGGGGTGGTGGTTTTACCCAATCAAAAACAAGATGCTCTTTGTAACTTGTCTTGGGTTCCTTTTAATCCTCTATTCCCCATACATGCAATTGGGTCTTGTTCTTTGATATTTTTCAAGTGTATTCAAGCTTCAAAACTCTCTCTTCCTCTCTAATATACTCACGGCAGCAGCAGCAGAAAAAAAGGGAGTTTTGTGAGCTAGTTCAAGTGTTCAAAAATCCTAGCAACTAGTTGGTGTTGTTGCTCAAAGCTTGGGGTATACAAAGCTTGAGGGTTTCTCTTTGCAACCTTGCCATTTGAAGACATCATCTTCTTCATCCATCTACATCTTCTTATAAGGTATAGGAAGGTACCATTTACATTTTGTAAGCATATTGTTCTTGTAATATTGATCCTTGTTCTTTGGGTTTTAGTTTTAACATAATGGTATGTTCATAACAAGTTTTAAAATCTAAGCTTCCGTTGCGTTTTCATGTTAAATATGGTTAACTTGAACTTTGATAATCTTGTACAAACCCAACAAGAACGACTAGGGTTTGAGGATAGTATATGTCAGTTTAATTGAATTATGAAATTCGTTAATATCTATACTATGTATAATGAGGGAAAGATGGACAAATTAAACGTTCGTTTTTAAGTAAAATACAAAATTTAATACATAATTTACAAATCAACAAAGCATGTTGAAAATGACAATATAGTCTTTTAAATGATAAATATCACGTGCAATTTCAAATCATTAAAAAATATTTACAATTTTGATCCTTAGACTTTAATCACTTTTTATAAATTTAAACATTAATTACAACCATGACCCTTAATCTTTTACCTATATACTCTTTTTATTTTCACTTTTAACCCAACTTCACCCACTGTAACATCCTACTTTTGGTTATAATAATAAAATAAATTTCGTTTATTTTATATTGTGTCGTTTATCGGTTTAAAAAAATAAACTAATAGAAGGCTGGCTTGAACTTTAGGAGATGGAATGAGATAAGGAATGGGCCTTAGGTCCATTGGCTTAAGGGAGTATAAATACCCCTTAAACCCTAATCCTTTCCATTTTTATCTCTACACCGTAGCCTACACCATCAAAAACACACACAAACACTATCCTATGACCCGAGTCAAGATCCGAAGGCGAAAACACGAGATTATTGGTGCAAGAACGTTGTGACGAACCGAACCTACATCATAGACCAGCTCGTGTTCGTAGTTCGACTCGTTTAAGGTACGTTTATAATCTGAAATCGGTTATTTAGGATCGGATTCATCTAGGAAATCTTAGATCTGTATGCATGTGGTAAAAACGAATCCAACAAAGCAAATCCTACTGAAATTCGTTAGCATTTGCTAGGTTAATTGTTAACCTATAGAACCCGTAACAAAGATGCACAAATCGCACCCTTTAAACACGAATGTGTGGCTGATTGGACACCTAGGGTTTGTAGGCGATGTGATTGCGAGTTCAATGATACCAAAATCATGTTATTTCGTTAAGAATCGGGGGTTTATTCGCATGTCTGAGGTCTGTTGACTGTTATTGTTCTTGACGATTTTGACTTTGACCCTTGAGTCAAAGTCTGGATAAAAACTGGTGATGATTCGTTAGGGTTGGGTGATTCGTTACGCGGTCAAACGAATGGGACTCATTCGTGTGACTTGATAACGAATCAGCCCTTAATTCGTTAACTACCCATTCGTTATGCCCAAATAACGAACTAGACAACTAACCATATAACGAATTAGGTGATTCCTTACTCACCAATTCGTTAAGAATAAGGTAACGAATCAGGGCTTGTTCAGATAACGAACTGGAATGACGAATCAGATAATGATCAGATGACGAATCAGTTAACGAACTAGAGTATGAAAGTAACGAATTAGTTAACGAATTAGGCTTAAGTCTTTATGGAAAATGAGTTAGCGAATTAGAAAATAAATTAAAATCCTAATGGAAAATATGTTAAGAAAATTAATGAAAATAAAATTTTCATTAAGACAGCTTAACCCCAGCCAGGGGCTCTGCCCCTTGGACCCCGCTAGGGGCTGCCGCCCCTAGAACCCTGCTGCCGGGGGTGCTGCCCCCGGACCCCCGTTCGTTGTGGGTTATATAAAGATAGAAATACGATATGAGTAGTAATAGTTAATTGATACATGTAAATATTATACAGTTAGCCGTGCACAACTCAAGAAAGGGAATACGATTAACGGTGAACGTAACCGCATTCAGGTGAGTTTCTAGCCCCATTTCCTTGTTATGTTTTCGGGGCTGTGTGCATAATCGATGTGATAGTTAATACACTTACCTTAAATGGTAAGTGTATTCCATGTATGATTTATGTGATAGATATTATGTTATGTATGTGAATGAAAGCTTGTCGGTACGTGAACGATCTTCGGATATTGCACGTACTGACAAGGGAGGTATGTAAGTGAAAGATGGACGTGTATAATATACATATATATATATATGTATAACATATGAGTATCTATGAATGATTGAAAAAAGTATATGTATGTTACGGGTATGTAAAGACAGAATGTACGAAGATGAAGAAGTAAGGGATCAGACCCTAATAATATCTGAGATAGAGAAGAAAGAGATCAGGCCCTGGTAATATCTGAGATAGAAAAGTAAAGAGGGATCAGACCCTACTAATATCTGAGATAGACAAGAAAGGGATCAGACCCTAATAATATCTGAGATAAACAAAGGAAAGAGATATTAGACCCTAATAATATCTGAGATAGAAAAGAAAGGGATCAGATCCTAATAATATCTGAGATAGAATGGACAGTAAACATAAAGTATGAAAGTAATAAAGTATGAATGTATGTATGAAAGTATGAAATGAAAGTAAATTAGTAAAGTAATTATTATGTATCTTCGGATGCATGATTGAAGGTAAGTGTATGTATTGGATGATGTATGATTAACTAGAACTCACTCGACGTAGCTGACTTTTAGTATGCACGCAGGTGAGTAAAATGACACAGCTGGCTTGAACGGGGACACATGGCAGAAGAATAAGAGTATGGCATCTGAAGACCTGTTATGTTTTATAAGTTATGTTTTGATTTTGAAAGACAAGAAGAATGTTTTAAGACATGTTTATGATTTGATATGTAATGTTTTATGAAAGTTTTATATTCCGCGTAAAGTTTTAATTAACTCTGATATTTAGAACTGTGTTTATGAGTAAATCCAACGTCCAAAGTAGGGCACCGGTAACGGGGCCTTACACCCACGGAATTTAAACGGTCATAACTTTTCCATACGTTAATATTTTTTATAAAACATTGCACCATAAAAACGAGAATTTTATTATCTTTAATTTGATTATCATATTGTTATAGTTTTTTTCAGTTAAAAAAACAACATTTTACGTATGGGTGTTTGCGGTCTGGTTTTGATGGTTTTTATATTAAACTGTGATCCAAACTGTAAGTAACCTTTTTTTGTCGTCGAAAACCGAAACCACCCCATTGAAAACTGAAATCGGCTGGCTAAGAGTTAAAGAAAAAAATCAATCGTGAAATTAAACCAATGACCGGTTTGAACGGCTTCAAACAGAACAATGAACACACATAAAGTTGTAATGAGATTACCAAAGTCCGGGTTTCCCGCTACATCGCGCGGGCACCCTTCTAGTGTATATTGATGAACGGGTTGATTCGGCCAAATATAATAAGAAAAACAAATCAGTTTGATCGATTATACTAAATTGGAGATGTCAACAGGCCGAAAAAGGAATGAATAACAAATCCATTAATTCAATTTCCATAATCACGACGAGAATTCAGGTCCAAGCTATATCAAACGGGTCTCGGGTACAAGATTTGGGTCACGGGTTTGGGTTGGATAATGGGTAAACGGGTTATGAGATTATAATATCCATAATTTACACTTTGGCCCTTGGAGATTAGAGGTGGGATCAACTATGGTTAATATTTTAGTTTTGGGTAAAATTTGTAATATCTAGAAAGATATATATATAGATAAAGGATAGAATACGAAAATCCTTTATCGTACATTACGTACGCGAGGCTATGGAACGTTTGATCGATCTAGGGTTTTTCGATCAGAATAGCGAGTAACAACAACGGCGGGCCAGTCTTCGTCCACCACTGCTCCGATTGATTCTGTCCACCTTCACCATGGCTGTTCAACAATCCGTCACTATCTAACGAGTCTGTCCACCGTCCACCATCCAACAATTCCGTCCACCGTACACCATCTTCCTCCTTCACGACTTGTTCACATGTTAATTGATCAAATTGATCAATTGAAATTGAAATTGATGAACTAATTAATCAATTAAACTTTGAAATTGATCCAATTAATCATCAATTTGAAGTTTCAATTGATCAATTTTGAGTTTTGAGTGATGGGTTTTAACTGAACATTTAAAGTTTTAAGCCTGAACATATTTGAACGTTTAAAGTTTTTTGTTAGAACTTCTAAAGTTTTTGTATTGAACAAACTTGAACGTATTAGAACGTTTAAAGATTAGCTGAACGTTTAAACTTTTTGTTCATTTTTAGTGTTCATTTTGGTCAGAACTTTTAAATTTGTAGTTGTGGTCAGAACGTATTAGTTGAGCGTTTAAACTTTTTACTCTCGAGCACACTTCCTACTCTAAAGCATGGTTATGTACTAGCGTGCTCGTAAAGGGAAATATGGTGTGCTCGGGATCAGAAAGTTTGTCTTTGTGAAACAATTTCAAAGTTTTAAAGAAACTTTTGAGATAATTGATGTCGTTGACCGTTTGACCAAGCAGTTCTTTATGGAAGACACTTACCCAAGGTTTAAACTTTTTGTTCATTTTCGGTATTCATTTTGGTCTAAACTTTTTTACTTTAGAATATCTAGACAAAATGTCACACCACAACCTACGTCAGAAATGCCGGGGCGAACTGATTGCTCGCAGCTTTTCAAAGGTTGCTATCATGCAAAAAAATAAATGTTTCAATATCTATTTAATAATTTCAAATAAAACAATTACAGTTAAGTACATCAAGTATAACGAAATTACAACAATGATTAATTTAGCTTGTATCCTAAAAAGCATCTCTACGTGATCTTCATCTTGCTAAACAACCAAGCTGATAACCTGCAAATGCGTATAAAATATATTTTTGTCAACAACACATGTTGAGTGAGTAAAACACCAGTTTAAGACAAAACAGTAATAATATCTAATAATATATAAAGAAAGATGCAAACTGTTCATGTGAGATAAACAGTTAAACCGTAGCACATACACAAACAATTAACCATAAAGAAAGGGCTAAACCGTTGCCATGCGAGTTGTCAGGTCCCAAAAATATGATGGTCGTTTCGAATCGGATCTTAATCAATCATGTCATAACTCACACAAAATTAATCGTGTTGACAAGAGAGTTAATGACGGGTTACTATATTTAGAAAGATGACCGTTTGTTAAAGGCGGAATCAATAACAAACATATGGTTGCAATGAATATTCAATATACGAAGACACACGAAGGATTCACTCAAAAGATTTCCATTTATATAACGTTAATCATACAAAAGGATAATCGATTAGGGTTTAGGAGGAATCCTAGGACAGCCGTCACACACAAAATATTCTCTTAATTAATGTGTCGGTCTTATCCACTCTGTCTCTCGTATTTTCTCCTCTCTGTTCCGTGTGTCTTTGGCGGCGTGCCCTAATTATTCTATTTATAGGCCTGCCAACCTAAGACAGGCTGTCATTCCTTCTAGAAACCCTATCCGATAGTACATACTAAATTTACATATTCAAAAATATACTAAGTGTAAAACAAGTCTTCCGGGTAAGCTTTTCATTAAACTTCAGTCTCCGAGTACGCAGTGTACTCGGCCTTCCTTCAGACTTGGTAAACATAGAAGTGTACTCGAAATCAGTTTCCGGGTAGACTTTACTTAGAGAATATTTTACCAAGTAAAATATTCACCGAGTAGACTTCAATCTTCTTGGACTTATCAAACTTTGCTCGACAAATCCTCACGAGCAACCTTGTTCTTCTATGATCCTGTTCGGCTTTTTGTTAGTTTAATAACTTATTGATAAGGCGTACTCGGGAGTACATACGTTACTCGAGCAGAACCTTACTCGATATAACTTAGAGATATTCCATCAACTCATCAAGTATACTCGGACCATAATTATTAAATAATACCTTGCCCGGTCTTCCAATTACTTGGCTTCTTGGACTTGGTTGACCATACCTTACTCGGAAGAGTAAAATACTTGGTCTTGAAGAACAACCCTGCTTGACAAAGTGAACCTTACTCGGATATGCCAAATAGATGAACCTTACTCGGAAATCACCAAAAAGCATACATTGCTCGGATATCCACTTAAGAAGATTATTTGAAGTAAACCGTGCCCGGAAGGCAAAATCTCGTACTCGGCTAAGTAAAAGCGTACTCGAAAGTCCATGGTGTACCCGGGTTCAATACTTAGCAGTTTCTGAGGAGGTTGAGAAGATTCCAATCTTCAATATTCTTCAATTAGGTCAAATCTCCTCATTTGGGTCAAACTCTTGACCCAACAATCTCCCCCTAGATTGGAATACCTCAGCTGACCCAAAACACTCTATGGTTACTTACACTTAGCAAAATACACATCAAATTTCGTAATTGAATTACATAAGTAAAAAATTACATAATCAAAGGTTTGTCCGAAGACATTACAAAGCAAAGCCTATTCTGTCTCATTTTTCTTTTCCTCTCATTGTAGGTTGCTTGTCTTCTCAGCTGGATCACAGATGTTGCCATTTCTCTGAATATATTGAGCACTTGGTAGTGAGTATGTCCTTCTTGTATCACCAAGTCTCTTATATCAGCAAGATCATCATTATGTAGGCATGTCAGATCTGCATCCTTCTTAATTGTTGCCAAGGCTTTCCCATCTGAATTTCTCAGCACATAGTGGCCAGTGTCTTCTCTGTATTCAACTTCTGTAATGACACCATTTTTCTGCACTGTGTAATTCGGCCTTCTCATCCTTCTTCCCAAGCTTATACAAGTCTCCATGTTGGACATAGGATTTTGATCTCGGACTCTCATCTGGAAGTTCAGCTCAGCCTTGTCCATTTTCTTCAGTTTTTCTGACCTCCTTGACTTGTGAAGTTGGATCAGTCTCCAACTTCTCTTTTCTTTTAAAAATTTGAAGCCATCAGCCGCCTGTTCTTGCAGATACTTAGATAAGTCATTCATTTGTCTTCCTGCTGATCTGTCTCTGTCCCTGAAATCATATAAGTGAAGTGACTCCATTCTTCTTAGTTGTTCTTCTTTGTATTCTCTGAAATCACTTCTTACAACAATCTCCCTTAACTGCCTACTTTCCATTATGACTTTCAAAGAATCAGTAACTGAATCATAGTAAAGCTCTCTTGGTAGATCCACACCAGACTGTGGTCTTGTTCTTTGTTGCACTGAGCTACTTGATTCCCCTCTTCCTGCTTGTCCTCTTCCTCTTTGCATTCTTTGATGGATTGGTGGTCTGAATGGAATTGATTTCTTGGGCTTTTGAGGTCCCAAGTTGAATGTCTTCACATATATTGCTTCCACCATCTCAGTAGGAAGGTTTGCAATCTCTACAATGTCATGTCCTGCTGACTCCAGTTCTTTTATCATTTTAATCATTCCCGGAGTTCTAGCCAGTCCAGCAGGCATAAATCTGCCATCAGAGTAATATCTGGGATTTTCTCCCTCCCTTAAGGCTTTTTCCCACTCATTCTTCTGCAGATAGAAAAGAGTCTTCAGATCCTCTTTCTCCAAGGCATTAAAATCTGCCTCAGTCATCCCTCTTTTGTTTATCATTATGTTTCTTAGGATGCTGATCATTTCCTCATTCTCCCAAGGCATAAATGGTTCAGTTTCTTGTTCAGGCTTTACATCATCTTGAGGGATATGAGTTTCAACAGGTTTGACTTGCTCCTTTTCCATTTCTCTTAATGTCTGAATTCTTCTTTTCTTCTTTTGAGGCTCATCAGGTAGTTCAGTTTGAATTGTGCTCTCAGTATAGACCCTTTTCATCTCTTTCTGTTTCATCTTGGAATACTGGTCAAATACTGCCTCTTTACTCAAATTTCTCACAACCTCAGGCTTTATCCCTTTCTCAATCAGATAACCACACATTCCATCATACTTTTTCTTTAATTCTTCCAATTCAATCTTATCATCTTGTTTCACAAATTTTTCTGCAACTATCCCTTTTTCACTGTTATAAAGATCTTGAATTTGTTCAGCAGTGTATCTTTCTAAAGTAGCTTCAGGATACCCTCTAACCTTCAAAAAGGTTTTATAGTGCTCAATTTGCCCCTTTGAATATAAGTCATTTCAGCTTGAGGGGTCTCAGCATTAGAGCTTGTGTCAACTTTCTCACCTCCTTGATCAGGGTGATCATCACCCTTTCCATCAGACTTTTCAGAGTCATCCTCCCCATCATCTGATAGATCATTCATGGCATCTATCTTTGGTTCATCAGAGGCAGGATGCTCTGGTTCATCAATATCAATATCATGAACCTCAACATCAGGGACATCAACATCAGGAACCGCTGGTAATTTTTCTCCTGGTTTCAGTGTTTTCAAGGGGATTGCTCTGATTGGTTCATCATCAGTCTGTTCAGCAGATTTCTTTCTTCTTTGATAGGTCTTTTCATATCTTCTTTCTCCCCATTTACTAGCAGGGTTCTTTTTCATGTCTTCTTTTACTTGATCAACCCATTTCTTAGCAGCTTCAGATGCAATTGACTCCCCAATCTCTTCAGGTATAATCATGTCAGTGTGAAGATTGGTTGATGGTTCAGCAGTCTGCTCTTGTTGCTCTTGAAACTTGTTAACCACCTTTCTCAAAGAGTCATCAACCTCTTGAGTTTTGTTCATATTCACCAGTATTTCAATAACCTCTTGATCTGCCACATCTTGAAATATTTCTTTTGCTACATTGGCTTCATTGATCCATAGGTCCTGCTGTGCCAACTCTTCTTCCGTCAAGGAATGGGCAATTGCTTCCCTTTCCATTGACTCTTTAATCAGTCTTTCTCTCTCAGCAAGAGCAGCAGCAGCAGTATCAACAAAGGATACATCTTTCTCAACATATACAGCAGGCTCATCCTCTGTTGCTATTCCTTTGCCCTTTTCTTTTCTTTTTCTCAACTGCTCTTCATTTTCTTGCTCATCACCAGTTTCATAATCATCAATTTCTTTGAACAATTGATCTAATTCCGAATCATGCTCTGCCCTCTTGGAACTAGCTTCTTGATCATCTTCAGGTTCAGTGTTTATCAGTTCCTCAGTAGTAGCATTCTCATTCACATTCTCTACAGTCATCTCCTCATCCACAATATCAGTCAACTCTTCTGTAATCACATTCTCATCATCATTTGTTTCCTCTTCACACACCTCTTCTTCATTCTCATCACTAACCTCATAATCATTCATAATCCTCATCAAACCATCAATATTTTCAGCACATTCAGCATCAGTCATACCCACAACATCATCATAAATATTCTCCCCCTGTTTTGGGGCAGCTGAGTTCTTCTCAAGCTCCTGCCTCAGGGTTTGAATCATCAGTTCAGCTTCAGTTAACCTTTTTAACAACATTTCATTTTCATTTGTTAGCTCTTCATTCTTTCTACTCAACTCAACATTTTCATCCCTAACCTCCTCAACTCTCCTCTTCAACTCATCATTCTCCAACATTAGTTCAATATTTCTTTGAAGTGTGTTTTCTTGTTGGCTTGAGGGTGGGGTTGTAGGTAATGGTTCATAAGTGGGTAGTTCAGTGATGGATGGGGATTGTGTGTGTTGTGTGGAGGTTTCTGGTTGTTCTAAGTTGAAAGATTGAGGTGGTGTTTGATGTGGTGAAGTATGTGGTGGTGATTGTGGTAGTGTAGGGATAGGTTGTTCAAGTTCTTCATGTTGCTCCCCCTGTACTGGGCCATAATCTCCATATCCAGACCATCTCCCCCATCATTTCCATCTTCATCATCATCAGAGTCTCCTCCAGCACTCTCATTATCACTCCCTTCTTCCTCCTCTGAGCTCAGCTCAGGTACAGGCATAACAGCCAAATCATGGTTTAACAACCATGGCAGAATTTCCAATGGAATACTTGCATCAAAATTGTTGGAAACACCAGGATTCTTTATTCTCTTGTATGCATCGGGATCTTGCAGTTTGTGGGTGGTTCCAATTGTTGGTAAATCATGCAGTGTGCTATTAAATATGATCTGCAGGAATCTCGGGTACTGTAAAAATCTTTTGCTTTCTGGTTTCTTCAGATTCCCCACTAGCCCATCAAAAATCATCTTGGAAAAATTAAATGGCAGATCAAAAATTGTACCAACGGTGGCATTTGCTAGATCAAGGCTCATCAGAGTCCATGATCCCTTTCTTGGAGCAAATCCATGAATAATGTGGTGAATCAGAAATCTGTACAGCATCGGAAATAAACCCTTCTGAAACTGTCCCTCATGGACATTTCCCTGATACCCCATTGTTTCTCTGAAAATCTTCAACAGATGCTTTGTATCGAAGCTGATGTGATTGTGATCATCGTCATTCAGTCTTAAACACCTTCTTATCATCCTTTCAGTAATCTGAATCTCTTGTCTGGCCACGGTCGCCTTGATTCGTCTTTCATTACCGTCTTCAACAAGCTCTGCTGATCTCCAGAAATCCAAAGAGTGATTTCTGTAGATAATCGGGCATTCAGTTAGTGCAAAGCTAATGTTTGACCGTGCCATCCATAGGATCATCCGAGCCATCGGTTCATTCTCTGGTGTTACTTGAAGTAGTGCGCACATATTGTGCTTTGGCTCAAACACATACTTCGGCTCGTTATCTGCCATATATGTTCTTCGACAAATTAATAACCTAAACACATAAATAGAGTGTTAGTACTCGAATACATAATCAAGTCACAATCACAATCTAATCGTGATCGGAAAACATAAAATTTCATGCTTACCGAGTCGGAAATAAGTGGCTGATAAAAATTAGGGTTTGGATTAATCTTGAATTCGATAAGTCGGTTAATTTTCTTAGTAAGAGAGATTTGCAGTGGAAGGAGAGAGATAGAGGGAAATAATGTAGAAGAAATTTGCCTAAGTCCCTCTTTTATACATTTTGAAAGTGGGTTTTAAATGCGTTTTGTCTTCTTGTGAATTACTAGCTGTCAACCAGTAACATTATCCACTTGATATATTAAAAACATTTAATCTCATTTAAAATCATAAGACCTTACTCGAAAATTTAATTGAACCAAAGTCTACTCGATCTTCTTCCACTAACAACCTTACTCGGTCAAACTTTACTCGAAAAGATTTTCATTTTGAATATAAAGTTTGCCCGAATACTTCTCTTTTCCAACCTTGCTCGATCAAGTAAATTAATTTAAAGTTAAGATATAATGAAGAAAGCTTACCCGAAATACTTGATTTCTTGAGAAATAAATCGCAAGACAAATAATCAAATATAGTTATCAAATAAACATTCTTACTAAGAATCAATTAAGATCCTCCCAAAAATTTCTCAAATTCAAATTAAAACTTATCTAGCATGAACCCTAAAAATCACAATCACTAACATATTCAAACAACGTATTCATTCAAGTATGAGTCTAAACAATTTCATCATACTGACTCACATATTCAATCAATGCATTCATTCAAGTATGCTTGTATGAAGATTGTGCTCGAGCATTCTTTCAAATGTAAAGTGTGCTCGGACAATGATCTTGTGCCAAGTATACTCGAATAACTTTCCTATAGTACAAAGTGTGCTCGAAACCAAATTCTAGCAGACAGTGTACTCGGAAAGTTGGGTTTTGAAAATTACCAAGTATATTAAAGGAACACAAGTGTACCCGAAACATAAAGTGTGCTCGGAAAACAAAGTTTGCCCGAAAACACTTGTAATTTCAAAGAAATCATAAACACAAATGTCACAGAGCATGCTCGGAATGAAATTGAAAACATAAACAGTTAAGTGTGCCATAATCTAAAATTTCATGAAGCTTGCTCGAAAATCCTAAGATAGCATAAAGCTTGCTAGGATAAACACATTCAAACATTAGGTATGCCCTTGCTCGAGGGAACTTGTCATATCAAACCATACCCGAAAATGACAAACTTAAACAGTAACATTTAAGCGTGCCCGGAAAGATTAACAAGTCTTTCCTAACAGCATATTCACTCAAAGCTTACTCGGTACACTCACTTAAGTGCACAAAGTTTTCTTGACAACACAATCAGCATATAACATGCATAGCTTACTTGAAGCTAACATATAACATGCATAGCTTACTCGAAACAAGAATTTCTTGTTGACAGTTAGCTATTTCAACACATAATCATCTCAAGACTTCAAGCTTGCTCGAAAAGTGAGTGCAATAGTGCAAACATTTCAAAGCATGGCCGAAAATCATAGTGTTAGTCAAAAATGACTAAGCTTACTCGGAAAGGTTGAAAGTTGTCAAACCTTACCCGAAACAACATATTCACACATAATCAACTGTTCTGTACTCGGAAAGGTTATAATTCAATAACCTTACCCGAAAATACATATTCAAACAGTTTGTGCTCGAGAAGGTTGGAATTCATCCAACCTTACTCGAACTTACATATTCAGACATAATCAACTGTTTTGTACTCGGAAAGGTTATAATTCAATAACCTTACCCGAAAATACATATTCAAACAGTTTGTGCTAGAGAGGATTAGAAATCATCAAACCTTACTCGAACTTACATATTCAGCCTATTTTAGGCAAAATGCAACACTTTTTGAATTAAACCACTTTTCAAAGACATTTCTAAGTTATGTATCATTTCAGAACATAGTTTAAGAGCAAATGGTGCATTAAGAGATCAAATTTCAGTTATACTTCACTTCAAAACAATTTGTTTTATAAACTGAAAAGATCTCAGGAATGGGATCATATTGACTAAGTAGCTATCTCATTACTTCACTCTCAGCATTATTATGACAACTTAGATAGGTTAACAGCAGGTATAAACTTAGCATGATTTTCATCTCTTTGGTGATATGATTAATATTCAATTTGAGCATAATGCAATAATGTCAACACTGTGCTATGATGCCTCATATCTCTTCTCAAAGCTTATTTGGCTTTCCCCAGATCACCCCAATTTGACTCCAACCTCCTGTATTTGGTCAAAAATAGTTTCTTATGACAGAACTTATTGTATTTTTGAACTTTTGATATTCAAACATATAGAGGTTGAACGTTGGACTTACAGTTAGCAACATGCCTTTCATTTAAGATGAGACAGATTTTGTCAACATCTTTGTAGTTCTTGTTGTAACCCTCTTGTTTGATAAAATATTTAAAACATTTATCAACTTTGGTTGATTTATTCATTCTTCCCCTTGTTTTTGATATTTTCTCAAATTTTCTTAAAGCATGTTCTTTGTCATATAAAAAATGTTTCATTTTGGTTGACCAAATAACAACAGGCTTGTGTATGACTGGGTAATCACTTTTCTGCCATATCATTCGGAGAGATCTATCTTGAGACATGCAAAACAACTATGCATCTCCACATAAAGATTAGCATATTCATTATGTTTATATCACCTTAGATTTTACATCATCATGGGAAAGTAACCATACATGTTAATGACTATACTAAGGCCTTTTTAGCCTATTAATTCCATATGATTAGCTAAGTAGTCAATGTACTATCATTTCCCAAATATACAGTTTAATATTCAATCACCTCAATACCTCTTCATTGTCAGGTTAATGGCTATCCTGTATTGACCAAAAGTGATCAACAGGACCAAACATACATGTGAATATATGTCCTGTCAAAGTCAGAGTTATTGACATAGTTTTAAGTGAAGGAATAAGAGACAAGTCATAATTGCCCCAAATGCATTCAGTTTTCAGGTCAATGGCTATCCTTTGAATCTATAGAGATTTAAGGACCAAACATACACAAGTGCATGTCCTTTCAACTGGGCAAATGACATAATTTTAAGCAAAAACAACTGTTTGAGATCTTTCCCTTTAAAAATCCTTCTTTTAAGCTTCTTAAAAGCTTGAACTGAATAATCTTATCATATCTCTACACCATTAATCAACTTGCTCATGTTTTAACCAAAATCTAGTATTTATGCAAAATTCATTAAAAATTTCATTGAATCACATAATTTTGACATAAAACACATTTTGACACAAACAGTTGCATCTCATACTCAAATCTTAATCATTCTATCATCATTAAGAAAAACCGACTGTAATCTCATTCAATGTCTATTCTACCTTAACAACTTCAGAAGATCAGATTAGGATCATATTCAAGTAATCATAAACATGTGATTACTCATGACATTATATAAGCAATTAATCTCACCTAAACAGATCTAATTACTTATCATAACATCAGATCAGTTAACAAGATAGTCAAGCATTATCATCAAAATCAACCAAATTGCACAAGTAGTCACTCAAGTACCTATCAGTTAACATCAAAGCAGTGACATAATCAAAACATATTAAACAACATATTCAGCAACATATTCAGCATGTGTGACCTCTTTTAAAATATTCACGTAGCTCATAGAGGTACACAACTAAGCACACATCCTTAATCAAATTTCATCAGAGTTGATCATCCCCAGGGCTTTCAACAAAAAGTTGAACCTAGTTCTATCAAGTGGTTTGGTGAATAGGTCAGCCAGATTATCACTTGTATCAACTCTTTGCATTTCAATCAAACCCTTTTCACTACAATCTCTGATGAAGTGATGTCTGATTTCAATATGCTTAGTCTTAGAATGTTGCACAGGATTCTTAACAGTAAAATATGCAGCAGTATTATCAATCAGAATAGGGGTGTTTAGAAAGTTCAAACCATAGTCCAGCATCTGATTCTGAATCCAGAGAACTTGTGCACAGCAGGCAGATGCAGCAACGTATTCAGCTTCTGCAGTGGAGATTGACACAGTGGTCTGTTTCTTGCATTGCCATGACACTAGCCTTTCACCTAAAAACTGGCATCCCCCTGATGTTGACTTTCTACTCATATTGCATCCATCATAATCACTGTCTGTGTATGCAATCAGATCAAAGGATTGGTTCTTAGGATACCAAATCCCTAAGTCTGGTCTTCCCTTCAAATATCTGAATATTCTTTTCACAGCATTCATGTGGGAGACTTTTGGATTTGATTGGAACCTAGCACATACACACACAGCAAACATGATATCTGGTCTTGTTGCAGTCAGATACATCAGTGATCCAATCTTGGCTTTGTATTCATGTTCATCAACTGGCTCCCCCTTTTCATCAGCTATCATCTTTTATTTGGTGTCCATTGGAGTTGATGCAGCCTTGTAATCATGACAGTTGAACTTATTTAGAATGTCCTGCACATACTTAGCTTGGTGAATGAAGATTCCTTCATCCTTTTGTTGAACTTGTAGTCCCAGAAAGAAATTCATTTCACCCATGGAACTCATGCTGTACTTGGACTTCATCACCTCTTCAAACTCCAAACACATATTTTCATTTGTAGATCCAAAGATGATATCATCAACATAGACTTGTACAAGCAGCAAATCTGACCCTTGTCTTTTGTAGAAGAGTGTCTTGTCTATGGCTCCCCTTGTGAAGCCATTTTCAAGTAAATGAGTTAATAACTCATCATACCATGCTCTAGGAGCCTGATGTAAACCATAAAGGGCTTTGTTTAGCTTATACACCCTGTTTGGATACATGGGATCCTCAAAGCCTGGTGGTTGAGTCACATACACTTCTTCATCAATCTTTCCATTAAGGAATGCAGATTTGACATCAAGCTGGAATACTTTAATGTTCTTTGAGGCAGCATATGCAAGAAAAATCCTTATGGCTTCCAGTCTTGCAACTGGTGCAAACACTTCCTCAAAGTCTATCCCTTCCTTTTGAAGACATCCCAGTGCTACAAGTCTTGCTTTGTTCTTAATCACCAAACCCCTTTCATCCCTTTTATTTCTGAACACCCATTTGGTTCCTATTGCATATCTGTCATGTGGCTTGTGTACAAGATCCCATACATGTAAATCTCTGAACTGGGCCAATTCCTCTTGCATTGCCTCTACCCAACTATTGTCTTTTAAAGCTTGAGCAATATTCTTTGGTTCTAATTGGGATAGAAAGCAAGAGTACAGACAGATGTTAGCTATCTCAGAATGACTCCTTGTTACTCTTTCATGCAGGTCACCAATGATATTTCCAGCAGGATGATTCTTTTCAACAGTAGGAGTTTGTATTATCATATTTGTAGACAAATTTATGTCAAGATTTGTTTCATTGATTTCAGGTTCTTCAATGATCAAATCAGCTTCTGCATCTGGTGCTTCATCATTGGTTTGTCTTGAAGTGGATGCACCATTGTTTCCCAGATTCAAACTTTGAAACAAGTCTTGGAATCTTGCTGTTGTTGCAGCTTCTTCATCATTTGTTTTGTTGCCTGTGTCACTCCCATTATGGACATGATCATTTTGTACATCAGTACTATCTTGACTTGTCATTTCCTGATCTTGTTCAATGTCATTGTTTGTGGAGCTATTAACAAAAGTGTACTCTTTTTCTGTTCTAGCAACTTTCTTCCACAATTCTTCCAAGTCCAGTTCTTTCTTCTTATTTTCTTCAAGTACACTGGTCTTGTAGAATGTTTCATCAAGGTCTTCAGAATAAATCTTGAATGACTTTATCAATTTTTCATGATCAAACAGCCATGTTGCACCACTGACTGTGTTGAATTGATTCTCATTAAAAATAATGTCAGATGACTCTATTACACTCATGTGATCTTTCACATAAACTCTGTAAGCCTTTGAGTGAGTAGAATATCCAACAAAGAAACAGTCTAGTGACTTAGTTTGAAACTTGTTCAAATAGTCTCTAGTGTTCAGTAAGAAACATTTGCAGCCAAAGGGCTTGAAGAACTTGATGTAAGGCTTTCTATTGTTGAAAATCTCATATGGAGTTTTATCATGCCTTTTGTTCACAAGCACTCTGTTCTGAACATAACAAGCAGTGTTGATTGCTTCAGCCCAGAATGTGACAGGTAAGTTAGCATCAGCCAACATGGTTCTTGCAGCTTCTATTAGTGTTCTGTTTCTCCTTTCTACAACACCATTTTGTTCAGGAGTTCTTGGAGCTGAAAATTGTTGAAGTATTCCTTTCATAGCACAAAATTCTTCCATAACTCCATTCTTGAACTCAGTACCATTGTCACTTCTCAGCATCTTCACTTTCTTATTCAGCTTGTTTTCAATCATTGTGACACAGCCTTTAATCAACTCAGCAGTCTCATCTTTGGTACTTAGGAAATAAACCCAAGTATATCTTGAGTAGTCATCAATGATCACCAAACAGTATCTTTTCTTTCCAATACTTGGTACACTCACAAGACCAAAAAGATCCATGTGAAGTAACTCAAGTGGTTGATCAATTGAGTTGATGAGCTTTGTCTTATGAGTAGACTTGTGTTGTTTTCCCTTCTGACATGAGTTACAATGATCATCTGACTTAAATTCTCTTGTAGGTAAACCAATCACATGTTCACCCTTGACCAGTCTATTCATATTCTTTAAGTTCACATGACACAACTTCCTATGCCACAATTTAGACTCATTTTCAGTGGCTTTGGACACAAAACATGCACCACCTCTTGAAATAGCATCTTTCATATTCAACTCATACAAGTTGCCATTTCTTGGTGCCATCATCATAATCATCTCAGGTGGGATCACAAACTCAGGTTTTAAGATGAAACAATGAGAATCATCAAAACTGACTTTGTAACCCTTATCACACATTTGAGATATACTCAACAAATTGTATTGTAGTCCCTCAACATGAAAGACATTGTCAAAAGACACCTTCCCATTTGTCAATATCCCTTTACCCACAATCTTTCCTCCATTTTCATCACTTCCAAAGGCAACTGGACCCTCATACTTCTCTACATAATTCACAAGTGACCTCTTGTCACAAGTCATGTGCCTAGAACAACCACTATCCATATACCATATATCATTCAATGGAGTGGGCTGTTCCTGCACAAAGAGAAATTTGATTAGTTTAGTGATGAGATGCAAGCTTCTTCAACTTGCAACTTATCAGTGTCAATTTTAGTGGCAGCTTGGGAAGTGAGTGTAGTAGGTTCAGGATCTTCATGAGTGATCTCTAAGTTGTCTGAATGGTCAGTTTCATACCCACACTCTCTTGGTGTCTTGACAAGTGAAGCTGAATTGTCAAGCTCAACTGAGGCAGTTCTCTTTTCTTGTAAGACATAGTCCTTAGATTCTGAGAAGTCTCTTACATCAGTTACAGCTTCAACTTTAGCTCCAGTTCTGGGTTTCCATGTGAAACCTTGTGGTTCATATCCATGTTTCAACAAGAACTTTTCATCACCAGTGAGTACAGCTTGTTTCTTTCTTTGATATACAGTTTTTCTTTTTGAATTCTCACTGCCTGATGATTCTTGTGACTCATCAGACTTGACTGAATGAGTATTCTTGGTGAATTTCAATGACTGGTTTTCCCTTTTCACCTGCTTTTGCTTCTGAGGTGATTTACTTCTTTTCACATTTTCAGTCATATTCATCTTCTTCTTTGTCTCACCCTTCACTTCAACTCTTATCTCTTTTCTATTCACTTTTCCCTTTCCCAAATACATTGCATACTTCTCTTTGTACAAAACAAAGTCTTGACCAAACTTTGTTCCATTTGGGACATGGAATGGCTGAAACTTGAGTCTCTCATTACATGAATCAGTATGGTGTCTATATTCATCACACTTTCTACACCACACCTTTCTTTTGAACATCTCATGTTCTTGTGGTTTCCTGAATCGTTCACTTGGTTTGTGCTCTCTTACACCAATTGTCTTTTTGTTTTTCAGATTATCATAATCAATTGAGAATGGTACAAACTCAGCCATTCTGATGTCATTTCTTTCCACATTCCCTTTAACAAAGACAACCTTTTTCAAGTTTAGTGGTTGATCATCTTCATTCTCTCTATATCTTGACTTCCTTCTTTCATATTCCTCAACAGTCTCTACCTCTCCCACATCAAAGTCTTCAACACTTGAAAAGATAGGATAAATAGGAGTAAAATATTCTATATTCATTTCTTTCTTATTTACCTTCTTTTTCTTGTTCTTTTCTAACTTCTCCAAAAACTTTTTGCTTGGAGGTCTGACAGCATTGTAATTCACATTCTTCTTTTCACCAATGTCAAACGAAACATGTTCTCTCTTAATTTGCTCATTCATTCTTTTCATTTTATGTGTAACTGGAGGATACATTGGAAGTTGATCAACAGATTCAGGCTTTTTATATTTTCTTCCTTTTTCAGTAGCTTGAATTTCTTTTTCAGTGATTTGATCACTCAAATCACTTAGATCATCTTGATCTAATTCATCTGAATCAAAGTCATCTTCAGAGACTTGAACTCCAATTTACTTTTCCTCTTTCATTTCTTTCTTCATAACAAATTCACCATCTTCACTCACCTCAACATTTTTGTACAAATCTGCAACATCTTTTTTGTCTTGAAACACATCTTTGAATTGTTGTAGATAAGCACTTCTCTTTTCTTTGTCAACTTTAGGCATAAAGTTGTTGTTGAATGGTGGTGGAACAGCCTTGTACTTTTCATCTTCTTTTACTTTATTCAGAATTCCACAAATGTTTCCAGTTGAAACTAAGTTCTTTAGGAATTCATTTTCAGTTTGCAGCTTTGTATTCAACTCCTTTTCATCAATCACCATCTTCTTCAACCCACTGATTTCTGTTGTGAATCTTGTCTGAGCTCTATAGCTATTCATACAATCCTCTTCCAAACTTTTCATTCTTTCCTCTCTAACAATCTCACTTGCCTCATAAGCATTGATAATGCTTTGCTTCTTAAAACACTCATTTTCCAACTTACCAATCTTTTCTTTTAATTCATTGACAAGTTTAGGTAAATCAGCATTAGGATCAGAATGTACCTTAGATGAAGATGCAGAGTCTATGGCCATGAATGCCACATTAGCTCTTCTGATATCATTTGCTATATCTTCCTCATGGTTACTCCAGTTAAAGCTTCCCTCATGCTGAGTAGTTACTGCCACATTGCCTTGATTTCTTGGTTGATTTTGGTTTGCTGGAATGTTTTGAGTTGCAGGGATTTGAACAGCTTGATTCTGATTGTTGTTCATTTGATATACTTGATTCTGATTCATTCCCTGCTGGTTGTTCATCTGAGGCTGATAGTGGTTATTAAAATTGGGATTGAAGTTGTTGTTTGGATGGAAGTTGTTGTTGTTGGGATTGAATCCTTGGTTATTGTTGAAGTTCTGCTGGTTGTTGTTTCTATGCACATTCTGCTGGTATTGTTGTTGGTTTCTAGGCTGTTGGAACTAATTGACTTGAAAGTTCCTTGGCAAATTGCACTCTCTTGCAAAGTGTCCAGGCTGTTGACAGTTGTAGCAGATAGCCTTGGACTTATCAAATCCTATTCTCTCATTTGGACCAGAAACTAGTGATCTACTAGTTCTGTTGTACAGTCTCTTGCTTCTTAATGCCAACATTGCAGCTTGCCATTTGAGATCCATGTCTTCAAGGTCATCAGCATCTATTTGTTCCAAATCATCCTGCACTACACTTGTGTGAATCATGTTTTTGGCCACAAATGCATTGTAGGACTCAGTGAACATAGACATTAGGGCTTGTGCCTCACTCCCTTGAACATGCCCTGCACCAGCACTTTGAGCATTTCCATTTCCCACAGAAACTGAATCATCATCAATCAATTGAACATTAAATCTCTGTTGACCACTTTGATTGCTTGAACCACCTCCAAAGAAAGACCTAGCAGTCTCATTGTGGTGATCACTTGGTTCTTCAATGATGGGAATTTGTTGTTGATTTTTTGTTGTAAGATTCCCCATTGGAGCAATTAAAGCATTTGACACATTGAAACTTGGTTTATCTTCCTTGATCATTTCATTCTCAATCATTTCAAGTTCAGCAGCTTGAAGAAAACATACTACATCATCCAATTTCAATTCATTGAAATTTTGCTTTTGAATGATGAATTTGCAAGCAGTATACCATTCTTTTGGCATTGAGTTGAGCAACTTTGTATTTAAATCAAAGTCAGTCATTACATAGTCAGTTGTTCTCAACTCATTCACAATACTCAGAAAACGTTCTAGTATTGACTTCAACCTTTCACCATTTCTATACTTGAATCTTTCTAACTGTTGCTTCAGTCTTTGCTTCTTAATGTTCTTCAATTCAGTGTTCCCTTCATACATCTCAAGGATTGCATCATACATTGCCTTAGCAGTTTGATGATGTGCAACCTTTGTGAGGATTTCCCAAGATAGACCAAGTTTGAGCATAGCCAATGCCCTGTCATCAGCCTTTCTCATTCTCTCTCTAACAGCAGCAATAGCGTTTGCATTAGCACCTTCTTCAACCGCAGCTTGTGGTCCATTCTTGATAGAATTCCACATATCCACATCATTATAACAAACAGCAGCCTCAAAAAGCACTTTCCACTTGGTAAAGTTCTCCTGACCATACAATCTAGGTATCTTATTAGTAGACACCTCTTGTTCCTCATATCCAGACATTTTCTTAAAACAAAAGTTAAGCTTTTATCAAAAATAGAGTAAAATAATCAGATCTGAGAATAAATTCTTAGATCTGAGGTGTCTGAGATGAATAGAATAAGATTCAACAATAAAAATCAAAGCTTTAAGTGAAATAAGGAAAAGAAAACACCTAAAACTTGTAGATCTGGAAGAAAAATGAAGAACAGAGCCTCTGACGTCACAAATCAATCGAACAGTGCTCTGCTTACGTCATTCTTCTTCAAAACTTAATCAGCAACAATCTTTCTAAAAATAGCAGCAACAAGCTCTGATACCACTTGTCAGGTCCCAAAAATATGATGGTCGTTTCGAATCGGATCTTAATCAATCATGTCATAACTCACACAAAATTAATCGTGTTGACAAGAGAGTTAATGACGGGTTACTATATTTAGAAAGATGACCGTTTGTTAAAGGCGGAATCAATAACAAACATATGGTTGCAATGAATATTCAATATACGAAGACACACGAAGGATTCACTCAAAAGATTTCCATTTATATAACGTTAATCATACAAAAGGATAATCGATTAGGGTTTAGGAGGAATCCTAGGACAGCCGTCACACACAAAATATTCTCTTAATTAATGTGTCGGTCTTATCCACTCTGTCTCTCGTATTTTCTCCTCTCTGTTCCGTGTGTCTTTGGCGGCGTGCCCTAATTATTCTATTTATAGGCCTGCCAACCTAAGACAGGCTGTCATTCCTTCTAGAAACCCTATCCGATAGTACATACTAAATTTACATATTAAAAAATATACTAAGTGTAAAACAAGTCTTCGGGTAAGCTTTTGTCACACCCTCAAAATCCACTAACGGAGTTTTACCGTCAGAGGGTGTGAACTGGCAGGATCGGAATCATTAGTTATAATCAAACCATAAAAACGTTTAAATGCAAATAAGTGCGGAAGCGTAAAAACCTTAATTCAAAAGCTGCGTCACGCAGGACGACTTAAAACCAAAGATAACTGTTAAAAATAAGTTTGCAGAATAAAAGTGTTTTCATTTAATGCATGCTCCTAAACCGCGCGCCCGCCTCGGCTACCTGAGAATAACATACTAAAAGTGTCAACACAAGGTTGGTGAGTTCACAAGTTATATAAGATAAATCGTTTAGCGTTTTGCGTAACCTCGTTACGGCGTTTCAGTGTTGCGTAACCACGTTACGGCGTTTAAGTGTTTTGCATTACCAGATAGTGTTACGTCAAATTATATATCGATAGGTAGCTAATCTATACAACAAGTATCGCTAAGTGGTTCGAGACCGAAGCTGACTGTTTATCAAGTGCCCGTCACCAGGTCAACCCAGACCATGGTAAGTGTTAGCCAAAATTACACCCACTCAACCTCCAGTTGAGCTTAGCGTCGGGTGGGGTTTGTCAAACCCAGTAGTACTACTCAACAGTGACTCGCTATTCCAAATATTAACCGGTTCGATGTGTGGGACTTCAAATGTTACGTTTGCCGCTTAGCCTTTACAAGTGATATATAATTTATAACAAAATCTTAAATATGCGTTTATCTCAGAAAATGCGTTTATCGGAGTATGTTATCTCCCCCAAGTGAAAAACGTTTGAAAACAGTTCAAAGAGCGGGGTAAGTGAAACTCACTGTTTGCGAAGAATATCCCGATATAGATCACCAAGTGATGCGCGTCGTAGAAACTCTCTAGCGTTCTAAATAACAAAGAGATTTTCTAAGTATCGGTACGTTTAACGAGTCTCTAGACTCGGCACATAATACCTATGCACGTAACAGATTTCGTGTTTCGTTTGTGAATCGTGTGTGACTTAAACAAGTACAATTGTGATACGATACATGAGTGAGCAATTACTTTCGTGTCACGTACTAATAACATACTTTACTAGCAATTATCCCCGTAAGGGCATTTTGGTCAACAAACAAAATTAACTAACCATTATTCCCCATAAGGGCAATTTGGTCAATTCATGGCAATCAATTAGCAACTATTCCCCGCAAGGGTATTTTGGTCAAAACATAACAAATATATAAAAACTATCATATTTCATGCATTTTTACACAACTCAGCAGTTAGTTTCATTATGACAGAATTTCTACTTGAAAGATTGTACTATTTCACCGATCATAACATCTCAATTAATTTACCAAAAATCACCACAGAAGCATACATATCTTAGGTTTCCAGAACATATTTTATCTTATTTTTATTCCACATATTTTTCTTATAATGACCAAAACATTACAGCAAACTCATATCAGTCAGATTCATGCGCAACAGAATTTTATTTGCAATTCCCGTTAAACAAAAAATCCAATAAATGCAAGACCACTTGGGTTTGGTTCCTAACTCAATGAGTCAACTTCCAGAAGTGGAACCAACCCAATTGGCCTCGTGGTTCATGAGATATAACATTTACAACTTAACCTAACAGCAGGTCTAACAGCTCAGCTTTGCACCACGTTTTTGTAAAATAATAAAAGTACACTTCTACTTGTCCAAAAATTACAAACTTATACTTCATGGAAACTAGACTCAACCTAGTTTACTTCAGTACCCACAATCTCAACCAATTTTCACGTTTACACTTCGTTACAGTCATTTAAACATCGTATACACATTCTGCCCAGATTCTGTTCACATCAAAACTTAACAATTTCACTAGCCATGGATCACAAATAAATCATATAACATGCTAGACACTAATACTACTATCCATGCATCTCAATTACACCATACATACAAGATTAGGGTTTGTGTTTTAACTCAAATCAAAGACAACAATGAATCATGCAACAACATCAATCTAGTTATCAATTCATTATCCAAATAACAACAATCATATTAACCATATACATGAACAAAATCGGCTGCCTAGGGTTTGTACTTAACCCATTAAACATCAAAATTAAACAACAAGAAGGTAAAGGATGATCAATTATACCTTCCTAGCACCTAGTTCTTGGATTAATCACTTGATTTGATGTGTATATGTGTGTGTTCTTGTGGACGGCAGCCGTGGAGAACAAAGGGAGGGCCGATCGGGGTTTGTGGTGTGGGGGAAAAGAAAAGAAAATAAGTTAGGGTTTGTAGTTAAGGTTATATTTATAATTATACAAGTTACACTCTAGTCCCTCTACTTCCAAGTGTTACATCTCTAGCCTAACTAATTGGTTCTTGTTTCTTGTTTAACATTCCACATAACATAATCAAGTAACACACATATATCTAACACATAATTATCACATAATTATTGTTTTGACGTTTTTCGTTCATTTATCAATCGTTTGCGTCAACTCGTTTGCGTTTCGGTGCAAATCCCGAAAGACTACACATGTAGTAAGTGTTAAGCGTCATTTAAACCCTAGTTTAAATGTAATGAAGTGTGCGTTATAGATTTAACGATCTTAAAGTTGAATTGACGGAGTTGAGTTAACGGAGTTAACCTGAAATTGACGATTGTCACATCATTCCCATGTTAAAGAATTTTCGTCCCGAAAATTTGAGTCAAGTCGTGATGAGAGTCTGAAAGAGTAAAAAAAAAATTTTCAGTTTGTCATATCATCCCCTAGTAGAAAGAAATTTCGTCCCGAAATTTAATTCATACCTCCGGTGATGTTTGACGGTTTGCCGAGTTTCGCGGTTTTCTGTGTTTGGTTAGCCCTTCAAAAAGGTGAGGATACTTTTTCATCATTTGATCCTCGCGTTCCCACGTGAACTCCGGTCCACGTCTCGAGTTCCAACGAACCTTAACGATTGGAATTTTGCTGTGTTTGAGCGTTTTGGTTTCCCAATCCAAAACCTCGACTGGTTCTTCAATGAAACGTAACTGTTCATCAATTTGTAGTTCCTCCAAAGGGACTACTTGGGATTCATCAGATAGGCATTTCTTCAAATTTGATACGTGGAATACATCGTGTACGCCACTGAGTTCTGTTGGTAGGTCCAGTCGGTACGCCACCGGACCAATGCGCTCAGTTATCCGGTACGGACCAACATACCGTGGGTTGAGTTTGTTTCGCTTTCCAAAGCGAACCACACCTTTCCAAGGTGAGACTTTGAGTAACACCCGATCGTTCACTTGAAATTCGAGAGGTTTTCGGCGCTTGTCGGCGTAACTCTTTTGGCGATCTCGTGCTGCTGCCATGCGATTTCGGATTTGAACAATCTTTTCTGAGGTTTCGAGTACCAGTTCCGGACCAGTGATTTGGCTGTCACCCACCTCTGCCCAGCAGAGTGGTGATCGACACTTCCGTCCGTACAGCGCTTCAAACGGCGCTGCCTTAATACTTGCGTGGTAGCCGTTATTATACGAAAACTCTACCAAGGGTAAGTGGGGTTCCCAACTTTTTCCGAAATCTAAAACGCATGCACGCAACATATCCTCCAGGGTCTGAATAGTCCGTTCACTTTGCCCATCCGTCTGAGGATGGTATGCTGTACTCATATCGAGACTGGTGCCCAGTGCGCTTTGCAGCGACTTCCAAAAGTGCGAGGTGAAACGAGAATCTCGATCGGAAATGATCGAGACAGGCACTCCGTGTCTAGACACCACTTCTTTCATGTATACGCGAGTCAGTCTTTCCATTTTGTCCGTTTCCTTAATTGCTAGGAAGTGTGCCGATTTAGTCAACCGGTCAACGATCACCCAGATGGTATCGCATCCCGTCGGTGTCTTAGGCAAACCCGTAATAAAGTCCATTGAGATGTGCTCCCATTTCCACATTGGGAGTTCCGGTTGTTGCAGTAGACCAGATGGTTTCTGGTATTCTATCTTGACTCTGGCACAAGTCAAGCATTTGCTCACGTAGGTGGCAATGTCGGCTTTCATGTTCGGCCACCAGTAAAGTGCCTTTAAATCATGATACATTTTATCTGAGCCAGGGTGGATAGAATATCGGGACTTATGAGCTTCGTCCATCACTAGAGTTCTCAACTCTCCGTATCGTGGAACCCAAATCCGATTCTCAAAATATCGGGCCCCGTCCGATCTGGTTTCAAGTTGCTTGTTCATGCCCCGCATGAGTTCCGACGGAAGATTATCATCTTTCAAAGCTTCCAGTTGCGCATCGCGAATCTGATCGGGTAAGCTGGCATGAATCGTGAGTTGCAATGCTCTCACCCGTCTGGGTTTATCTGTTTCCTTTCTGCTGAGGGCGTCGGCCACCACATTGGCCTTGCCAGGGTGGTACTTGATGGCACAATCGTAATCTTTAAGCAGCTCGACCCAACGACGCTGTCGCATGTTCAGCTCCTTCTGATCGTAGATATGTTGGAGACTCTTGTGGTCGGTGTAAATGGTAAACTTGGTACCGTACAAGTAATGCCTCCATATCTTAAGAGCAAACACCACAGCTCCGAGTTCCAAATCATGGGTCGTGTAGTTCTTCTCGTGAACCCGTAGTTGTCTAGAGGCGTAGGCTATAACCTTCTCGAGTTGCATCAGCACACAACCGAGACCTTGTATAGATGCGTCACAGTGTACCTCAAAATTTTCCGTTCCCTCGGGGAGGGCTAAAATAGGGGCGCTACAAAGCTTGGTTTTCAACAGTTGAAAAGCGGATTCTTGCGCGTCACCCCAGTTGTACTTAGTGCCCTTGTGGGTCAAAGCGGTGAGGGGTTGAGCAATTTTTGAAAATCCCTCGATGAAACGCCGGTAGTAGCCGGCCAGTCCTAGGAATTGTCGCACCTCAGCCGGAGTCTTAGGTGCTTCCCAGTTTTTGATGGCCTCTACCTTACCGGGATCGACATGTATACCATTCTCGTTGATCACATGTCCTAAAAAGTGAATCTCGCGAAACCAAAATTCACATTTCGAGAGTTTAGCATACAGTTGTTCCTTCTTCAATAGTTCCAGAATTACCCTTAGGTGCTCTTCGTGGTCAGTCTCGTTCTTGGAGTAGACGAGAATATCATCGATGAAAACAATCACGAACTTGTCGAGGTACGCCTTGCATACTCGATTCATGAGATCCATAAATACGGCTGGCGCGTTGGTTAGGCCAAAAGGCATAACCGAAAACTCGTAGTGACCATACCGTGTTCTGAAAGCCGTCTTTGAGATATCTTCTTCGCGCACTCTCAGCTGGTGGTAACCGGATCGTAGATCAATCTTCGAGTAGTAACTCGATCCTTGAAGCTGGTCAAACAAATCATCAATTCGGGGTAAAGGATAACGGTTCTTGACCGTCACCTTGTTCAACTCCCGGTAGTCGATGCACATTCGGAAAGTCCCGTATTTCTTTCGGACAAACAAGACAGGGGCTCCCCATGGCGATGAGCTAGGTCGGATAAAACCCTTATCCAACAAATCTTGCAACTGAGTGGACAACTCCTGAAGTTCCGCCGGTGCGAGCCGATACGGGGCTCGTGCTATGGGTGCTGCACCGGGTGTCAACTCGATTTGGAATTCGACTTGACGAATAGGAGGGAGTCCGGGCAAATCCTCTGGGAAAACTTCCGGAAAGTCTCGCACAACCGGTATGTCTTCAATTCGTTTCTCCTCCGCGGGTTTCTCAACAATCTGCGCCAAAATTGCCGGATGACCCTTTCGTAGATACTTCTGTGCCTTCAAAAGGGTAATGACGCTGGTGGTCATGCCGCTTCTCTCGCCTCGGACTGAAATGATCTCGCCGGAAGGGGTGGTAATATGGACTATCTTATCATGGCATATAATCTCCGCTCGGTTCTCGGATAACCAGTCCATGCCGACAACGACATCGAAACTACTAAGCGTAAAAGGAATAAGGTCGATATCAAAGATATGACCTGACAGTTTCAACTTACATCCCGCAAGTATATGAGTTGTTACTACAGTTTTACCGTTAGCTAATTCGACAGGAAACTTAGCGTCTAACGGGGTTGGAGTAAGGTCTAAAAGTTGGCTAAAGGCTTTCGACACAAAACTCCTATCAGCTCCAGTGTCAAATAAAACAGAAGCAAAACAATCGTTTACAGGGAACTTACCAGACACCACATGCGGGTCATTGCGGGCTTGACCCGATCCAATCACAAACGCTCTTCCTTTGCCATTGCCTCCACCATTACTGCCACTTCCATTACCCCCGTTATTGTCATTCTGTTTCAGCTTGGGGCAATCCTTCCGGAAATGACCTTCCTGCCCACATTCAAAGCATCCCTTAGTTGTCATCGGTGGCTTAGGAGCACCCTTTGCCGCAAGGTCTCCTCTACATTCTTTCGCTTGGTGACCTATCTTTCCGCATCTTTGACACTTGACACGGTCACACTGGCCAACATGATGAAAGTTGCACCTGTTGCACTTTGGATATTTCCCAGCATATCCGCTCGAAACCTGCCCGCTACCGTTGTGGTTGGTGTTGTTGTTGTGATTCTGAGTGTTAAAGCTCCGAGTAAATTCGGGCTTACGGTAGTGGTGTTGCGGTGGGAGGTTCGAGGATGAAGATCTGGTGTTGTCAAACTTTCTCTTCCCGCTGTTCGGGTTGCTGTTGCTGTTACTGTTGCTGACGTGGTCACTACTCGGGTCGTCACGGGCTTTAGTGGTCGAACCCCTAGGTGGTAACGCACCTTGGGTCACAGCCTGATCCGTCAGTTTGTGAGCTAAACGGATCGCTTGTTGGATCGTGGCTGGTCGGGAAGACGTCACCATGCCCTGAATTTGCGGTGCTAAACCATCAATGTACATTTCTATTCTCTTGCTCGGCGGATCCACCATCCGCGGACACATCACAGCCAACTCGTGCGAACGAGTGGTGTAGGCTTCGATTTTCGAACCCACCATCTTCAACGACCAAAACTCCGACTCTAACTTCGAAATTTCTTCCCTCAGACAGTACTCCTCTCGCATCATGCTCTTGAACTCCTCCCAGTTAATCGCGTTAGCCAGTTCCAACCCAAGGATCTGGACGTTTGAATTCCACCAAGTGAGGGCGGAATCCTCAAGTGTCCCAGCAGCGAATTTGACCCTACTGGCAGGGGGACAATTACACATCTCAAAAGCCGACTCGGCCTTCTCAGCCCAACGCAGGAAGCCTATAGCTCCCTCAGTGCCCTTAAACGTACTGGGCTTGCAGTCTAGGTAGTTCTTGAAGGTACACGTTCCACTCGGACCTCCAGTTTGATTCTGAACGTGTGCGGCTAAAGCGGCCGCCACATGGTCATTCAGCAGAGTTTGGAGTTTAGCTGCAGTCATGCTGATGTTACCACGTCCTCGTCCAGCGTTTCTTCCGGCCATTTCCTAGAATCACAGTATAAAATGTTAAACATGAATTTTTCCTTCATATACAACACACCATACATGAAAAAAAAAATAGGTAAGAAAGAAAATAAGAAACAACATCACATCACAACCACATATTAGTCTAAATAAAAATTCATGATTAAAACCATTGTATTCGCTACAAAGTATTTCCAATCAATCCTTAAAATCATAGAAAACAATAGTTCGGATGGAGACAACCCCTCCATCTAAGTGTCACACCACTAGATGTCGTCATCTGAGGACACCTCCGAGTGTGCCTCCTCCTCAGCCGGTTCTTCCTCCGGTTCTTCTTCGGGTTCCTCCTCGGGATCTTCCTCGGGATCTTCCTCAAGCTCCTCTTCGGGATCTTCTTCAGGTTCTACTTCAGGCTCTGCCTCGGGCTCGGCCTCAGGCTCTGCCTCAGGTTCGGCTGCGTTCTGAGCAAGTTGCATTTGTAAGACATCGCAACGCTCTAACGCTATCTCAGTTCGGGTCCTTGCTTCTTGGAGTTGCTCTTGCAAGTCTATCATCTCAGCTTGCATCTTCATCATAACCTTCGTTTGTTGCTCACTAGTCTCTTGCATATCTTTCATTGCCGCTGCCATGCGGGCAATCTCCTCCTGAGTCTCGGTTCCGTCTTTAAACAGTCTGGCAACATTTTCTCTCGTGTAGCGCATGTAACCCACATCACGCTCCAAACAAGAAACAACAGCTGCGAGAACTCGCTCCACAGGTTCGGTTATGGGTGGTAGAGTGTTGGGATAAGCAGGGTGGTTCGGGTGAGGCAACGGGGGAACTTGTTCGCGATAGACCATACGTCTGATCATGTTAGGGTACCAATCCCAGCTAACGTCGTTTTCGTAAAGGCCTCCGGATAGGCGGTACCTCTTCGGTGCGGGAGCTTCGAGCTCCGGGACTACGCGGGGTGGCGAGGCGGTAGGTAACTGAGGTTCCTTCCCGTGAGCATGCGTCATCGAATCGGATGATGATGAGGGTGGCGTCGACATTCCTACAGGTAAGCCGTGTATGCGCGCGTATGAGTGAAAGAGATAAAGAGATAAGATTACCAGACTACACAAACCTATGCAGTGCGTATCATTATAACTAATGGGTCGTCGCGGTTATAGTCTAGTATGCATGCAGCTTCTAGTTCGCTATAACCAATGGCTCTGATACCAATCTGTCACACCCTCAAAATCCACTAACGGAGTTTTACTGTCAGAGGGTGTGAACTGGCAGGATCGGAATCATCAGTTATAATCAAACCATAAAAACGTTTAAATGCAAATAAGTGCGGAAGCGTAAAAACCTTAATTCAAAAGCTGCGTCACGCAGGACGACTTAAAACCAAAGATAACTGTTAAAAATAAGTTTGCAGAATAAAAGTGTTTTCATTTAATGCATGCTCCTAAACCGCGCGCCCGCCTCGGCTACCTGAGAATAACATACTAAAAGTGTCAACACAAGGTTGGTGAGTTCACAAGTTATATAAGATAAATCGTTTAGCGTTTTGCGTAACCTCGTTACGGCGTTTCAGTGTTGCGTAACCACGTTACGGCGTTTAAGTGTTGCGTAACCACGTTACGGCGTTTAAGTGTTTTGCATTACCAGATAGTGTTACGTCAAATTATATATCGATAGGTAGCTAATCTATACAACAAGTATCGCTAAGTGGTTCGAGACCGAAGCTGACTGTTTATCAAGTGCCCGTCACCAGGTCAACCCAGACCATGGTAAGTGTTAGCCAAAATTACACCCACTCAACCTCCAGTTGAGCTTAGCGTCGGGTGGGGTTTGTCAAACCCAGTAGTACTACTCAACAGTGACTCGTTATTCCAAATATTAACCGGTTCGATGTGTGGGACTTCAAATGTTACGTTTGCCGCTTAGCCTTTACAAGTGATATATAATTTATAACAAAATCTTAAATATGCGTTTATCTCAGAAAATGCGTTTATCGGAGTATGTTATCTCCCCCAAGTGAAAAACGTTTGAAAACAGTTCAAAGAGCGGGCTAAGTGAAACTCACTGTTTGCGAAGAATATCCCGATATAGATCACCAAGTGATGCGCGTCGTAGAAACTCTCTAGCGTTCTAAATAACAAAGAGATTTTCTAAGTATCGGTACGTTTAACGAGTCTCTAGACTCGGCACATAATACCTATGCACGTAACAGATTTCGTGTTTCGTTTGTGAATCGTGTGTGACTTAAACAAGTACAATTGTGATACGATACATGAGTGAGCAATTACTTTCGTGTCACGTACTAATAACATACTTTACTAGCAATTATCCCCGTAAGGGCATTTTGGTCAACAAACAAAATTAACTAACCATTATTCCCCATAAGGGCAATTTGGTCAATTCATGGCAATCAATTAGCAACTATTCCCCGCAAGGGTATTTTGGTCAAAACATAACAAATATATAAAAACTATCATATTTCATGCATTTTTACACAACTCAGCAGTTAGTTTCATTATGACAGAATTTCTACATGAAAGATTGTACTATTTCACTGATCATAACGTCTCAATTAATTTACCAAAAATCACCACAGAAGCATACATATCTTAGGTTTCCAGAACATATTTTATCTTATTTTTATTCCACATATTTTTCTTATAATGACCAAAACATTACAGCAAACTCATATCAGTCAGATTCATGCGCAACAGAATTTTATTTGCAATTCCCGTTAAACGAAAAATCCAATAAATGCAAGACCACTTGGGTTTGGTTCCTAACTCAATGAGTCAACTTCCAGAAGTGGAACCAACCCAATTGGCCTCGTGGTTCATGAGATATAACATTTACAACTTAACCTAACAGCAGGTCTAACAGCTCAGCTTTGCACCACGTTTTTGTAAAATAATAAAAGTACACTTCTACTTGTCCAAAAATTACAAACTTATACTTCATGGAAACTAGACTCAACCTAGTTTACTTCAGTACCCACAATCTCAACCAATTTTCACGTTTACACTTCGTTACAGTCATTTAAACATCGTATACACATTCTGCCCAGATTCTGTTCACATCAAAACTTAACAATTTCACTAGCCATGGATCACAAATAAATCATATAACATGCTAGACACTAATACTACTATCCATGCATCTCAATTACACCATACATACAAGATTAGGGTTTGTGTTTTAACTCAAATCAAAGACAACAATGAATCATGCAACAACATCAATCTAGTTATCAATTCATTATCCAAATAACAACAATCATATTAACCATATACATGAACAAAATCGGCTGCCTAGGGTTTGTACTTAACCCATTAAACATCAAAATTAAACAACAAGAAGGTAAAGGATGATCAATTATACCTTCCTAGCACCTAGTTCTTGGATTAATCACTTGATTTGATGTGTATATGTGTGTGTTCTTGTGGACGGCAGCCGTGGAGAACAAAGGGAGGGCCGATCGGGGTTTGTGGTGTGGGGGAAAAGAAAAGAAAATAAGTTAGGGTTTGTAGTTAAGGTTATATTTATAATTATACAAGTTACACTCTAGTCCCTCTACTTCCAAGTGTTACATCTCTAGCCTAACTAATTGGTTCTTGTTTCTTGTTTAACATTCCACATAACATAATCAAGTAACACACATATATCTAACACATAATTATCACATAATTATTGTTTTGACGTTTTTCGTTCATTTATCAATCGTTTGCGTCAACTCGTTTGCGTTTCGGTGCAAATCCCGAAAGACTACACATGTAGTAAGTGTTAAGCGTCATTTAAACCCTAGTTTAAATGTAATGAAGTGTGCGTTATAGATTTAACGATCTTAAAGTTGAATTGACGGAGTTGAGTTAACGGAGTTAACCTGAAATTGACGATTGTCACAGCTTTTCATTAAACTTCAGTCTCCGAGTACGCAGTGTACTCGGCCTTCCTTCAGACTTGGTAAACATAGAAGTGTACTCGAAATCAGTTTCCGGGTAGACTTTACTTAGAAAATATTTTACCAAGTAAAATATTCACCGAGTAGACTTCAATCTTCTTGGACTTATCAAACTTTGCTCGACAAATCCTCACGAGCAACCTTGTTCTTCTATGATCCTATTCGGCTTTTTGTTAGTTGAATAACTTATTGATAAGGCGTACTCGGGAGTACATACCTTACTCGAGCAGAACCTTACTCGATATAACTTAGAGATATTCCATCAACTCATCAAGTATACTCGGACCATAATTATTAAATAATACCTTGCCCGGTCTTCCAATTACTTGGCTTCTTGGACTTGGTTGACCATACCTTACTCGGAAGAGTAAAATACTTGGTCTTGAAGAACAACCCTGCTTGACAAAGTGAACCTTACTCGGATATGCCAAATAGATGAACCTTACTCGGAAATCACCAAAAAGCATACCTTGCTCGGATATCCACTTAAGAAGATTATTTGAAGTAAACCGTGCCCGGAAGGCAAAATCTCGTACTCGGCTAAGTAAAAGCTTACTCGAAAGTCCAAGGTGTACCCGGATTCAATACTTAGCAGTTTCTGAGGAGGTTGAGAAGATTCCAATCTTCAATATTCTTCAATTAGGTCAAATCTCCTCATTTGGGTCAAACTCTTGACCCAACACGAGTGGGCATTGGTTACCAAAAATGAGGTGTCGATGAAACCATTGTCAATGCGTCGGACGCCGGCCACTACGACGGTCATATGATCATACTAGACTGAGAATATGTTGGACCTCTCCGAATGCAGTTCAAATAAAGCAAGTAAGCAAATTAGGCATAAACTGATATGCACACAAGGATTAAACAGTTGCGATTTTGAATACTAGATAATAGATAAATACGGTAAATACGCATAAGTCCCCAAAACGGTTAAAAATGAGTTAAAAGGGGGAGTGAAATACTCACCTGATCAGATGAAAGAATTATCAATGATGATATGAGAATGATGAACCCTTCGGGATACACCGACAAGGATTCCTAGTTAAATAATATAATAAGAATTAATTATAAGAGATATAAGATGATTAAATAAATTAAGATTTTGATGGAGAGTGAATTATGATTGGGATTATAATGTTATAGATTTAGACGATTGATTTATATAGTTAAAATCACTTGTCTTATTAAGTAGTAATTCACTAATATTATCCTTGAGTAAATATATAATTACGTACATAAATCATTTAAATAATATGAGATATGCTTGAAATAATAAAATCTAAATAAATAAATGAGGAAGTATACAAATTAAATAAAATAATTCAATTAAATATAAAGTGAGATATACGTTTAATCATTTGAATAAATAAAATACTAATATATAGATAAATGGATAATCATAACAATGTATAACTATTTTAGATATAATATGTAGTAAGATGTAAATAGATACTTTGTTTAAATCTTACAAGGAAAAAATCTAGTTAACACGTTTATTGAATATATATATATAAATATATATATATATATATATATATATATATAATGTAAACAAATTTATAAAAACGTTCAATAACAAGAAAACATCAATATTGGTTTCGGGTTTTAATAAAGTAACGTTCGTTTAATTTAATATTATAAAAAAACATATACTTACATATATATATATATATCCGGAAACTAGCAACGAGATTAATTGACCAAACACGGTAACGTTCTAAAGTCGGCTTGATAAAATACCATCAATCTTATATTCTATAATAATATTAATTTAATAAACTCATTTAAATGCCTAAAACAACAAAAATAAAAACTAAAAGAGCAAAAAAATTAAAAGAGCAAAAGGGGCTGGCCGGGACTCGAACTCACGTCCCTGACCGGCTCCCTGATGAATCACACATGCACTGATCCAACTGAACTGAGCTGCTGGTTGGTAATAAATTGCAAACAAAAGTTTAAATACAGAGTTAGATTTCCCCCAATTTGATTATAAACCCTAGAGATATCAATTGATTAATCGGTTGTATGATGGTTAGATTAAACTTAGGGTTAATGAATAACTGATTAAAGCAAACTATAATCATATATAAATTACCAGATCTCGTTGCATCTTGATCATCAACGGCGGTCAGGAAGATGACAGCCATACACGATCTTGTAGGACTAGTTGCAGGCAGTTATGGGGATGAATTCCTATTGTTTAATTGTATTATCATTATGTGAAAATGGTCTAACCCGAAGTAGTTATAGACGAATTGATAAAAACGTAAATACGATTAAATTTTGATTCTTATTACCCAAATTAAAATATCGGTATAGTTTGTGATACAAGCATAAACAATCTAAAAAGATCAATTCCTATTATACCACGAGAATTAAGCAACAAGCAAGGAAACGGGTTACTGGTTGGGTTATTGAATCGGGTTTGTGTAAATGGGTATATGGGTTTTAATATAATATAATCCATATTTGCAAAACAGACTCTGATCTAATGAGGTGAAGACAATATAGGCTTAAAGTATATATATTAGGGTAAAATTTGTACATTTTCCAAGTTAATTTATGTATAATAAATATATATAATAAACATTTAAGAATAAAATAATTACTCGATAAACGTGATAATTTCATTGATAAAATAACCCGAACATAAAAGCGGGTCAGGTAACGGATATAATATTAATTTGAAAATCTGAGTTGTTACACAAAAAGATTTAAAAGTTCTGTACAAAAAGTTTAGAAGTTCTGTACAAAAAGTCCAGAACGTTTAAAGTTTTGTGCAGAACGTTTAAACATGAACCTAATCATAGCTCAATTAAGTGTATTATTCTGCAATTTCATAATCGATTGATGATTCTAAAACCTCTTACACATCAATTCAATTGATTAAATCAACAATTTTTGATCAATTTAAAGATTTTTAATGTTCAGTGACGTTCTATTTCAATTTTGGTTTTTGACTTTTAAGATTTCATACTGTAAGTTGTGATTAGAGTTTAGAAATTGGATGAGATAGATTAAGGAGTCCTGAATTTGGATCGGAATCGATTTTAAATCGATGAATTTGATCACAAACTACTGTTTGAGTTATTTACCAAACTGCCACCGCGTGAAATGGAAATCGATGATCAAGAGTGTCGCGTACATGATGTACGATAAGTCATTATTGTACAATAACTCACCCATATATATATATATGTGGGGGGGGTGGGTTATAATAAAAAGAAATAGTTTCCTTTGAATAGTAAGAATAAATCTAAGCCCTTAGATCTATGATCTAGTGGTTGGGATTGGTAGTTTGCAAACTACCAAATAGTTTCCTAAGATCTAGAATTTTGGCTACATAGTTTCCTAACTCTAAATTTTATGTCATTACTACTCTTCCTACAAAACTATGTCTTTTTATTTTAACCCTTATATATATATATAAGGGTTGACATAATTTAAGAACTCTAAAAAAGTTAAATACTCTTAGGAACTCTTAACAACCAAACATTTTTTTTATTTTTTTTTATATATTAATATTATTTAAGAGTAGTTTTATCATATTTTATATAAAAAATTTGTATTACATATATTAACCACAAGTTTACATATGTGTAAAATTTATGTACTAACAAATTTACATATATGTAAAAAAAATAGATATGCATAAGAAAAAATTTTCAAAATTGTAATCGTAAATATAGAATATAAAAAAGGATAAGACTACACTCAAATGACATTAACATACAAAAAATTTATAAAATACATTAGTTTTCAAGGGTTCCTTCAAGTTCTTAACTCGATATTTTATTAATAAAATTTTCCGAACATAAAATTGGGCCAGGTAAATGATAAGAATATAATTTTGAAAAATCCGAGTTGTTACATCCGCCGGCTGTGAGCAATTTTCTCATCCGCAGGATTGGTTCCACCGATAGCAGAAGAGTTACACGTTTGCAAGGAAGTTTCTGTGAGCCACGGGCAATGCTTTGTTAGGCTGTTTCCAACTTCCCCGAGCCGGGAGTAAAGCTTTAGCAAGTCTTTTCCATCTTCCACGGGTCGTGAGTAAAGCTTCGTGAACTACGACACATTCGCAAGGGAGGCTTCCGCGAGCGAAACTCTGGCAGGACGTTTCCATCTTCCGCGAGCCACACGCAAAAGCTTCCACGGGTCTTTTCCGACTTCCACGCTCCCTGAAACTTATTAAAATCTTTTTCATTGTTTAGCTTAGAAAAACATATTTCTTGAAAAACATATGTCGTTACAATTTAATGTTTTCGTTTCCTTTGATGGATGGTAAATTGATAAATATACCAATAAAAGTAACACTCATTCTGTATTTAGGCTGAGTGGTTAGAACTACTATTGTATGAGAAGTTTTATTTCCTAAATTGGTTCATAACCTAATTTCTTTCAATTATACGTATATGACACTAAGAATGAATTTTTCAATAGAAAGAGCGTTTTCAGACACGTTTTTGCGTGTGTATTTTTTTTTATTAAGTTCATTTAAAAAAATCATTTTGAGATATAAATAAATCAATTTATGTGCACGTATTATATATACAATTTCATATTCCGTAATTATTTGCTTTACTTGTAATTTTATAATTTTGATCATCTCGTGTGTAACACGGGCTCTAAAACTAGTAGTAGTATAATCTAAGGATTGGTTGCCAAAAAGTAAAAACTGTTTCGGCTATATTGGATGATGGGCCTAAACTTTGGGCTCAATCTTGGTTGCAAAGGTCATGTCTGGTCAAATCCGGTTTTACATATGAGTTGGAATAGTTGCGTGTGGATAGATAAATAAGTCTATTTTTGTTTAAATGTATTGGTGCTAATCCGGATTTTAAGAACATGTATAGTTGGGATTTTAGCACCATTTTAGTTGTCTGTTTTCTCTTTGGGGTGTATTCTACCTTAGGGAAATGTCCAGGTAGCGTAAGTGCCTTCGTTTAGTATTTCTTTCATTATTTCTTGTAAAGTTTGTGAGAGACTCGTCCTTTTTCCAAAAAGAAATATTAAATAAATAAATTGAGTAGGAAAAAAGAAAACGTAGTTGAAATCAGTTTCTTTGTAAAGGTGATGTGTACACCATAGATCACAAATATCTTAATAAGATGACAAGTTAATTACGTTTTCTAGTAGTCTAAGAACTTGCTATAATAATACAATATGGATTGGCATCACACAACCATGAATCACACACTTAGCGAAACACAAGCAAATGTACTTATTGTTAAAATCCTCCAAAAATGGTATCAAAACTTTATAAGAGGAATAAAACTCCTCGAATTTATAGAATACGCGCATCTATGTAGTTAGTACTTAGTACATGATTGTGTGTTACATTCCCTGATTTTTTTCATATAAATTTAGATCCCAAAACTAGATCCCAGTGACAAATTTATATATATAAAAAGATAACATAACATGCTACTTTAGGCTGTCAGGTTATAAAACTTGGTTCTGGTAACCCTTTAGCGAGCTGTGGTTATAAAGATGGTTTTGGCAGCATGTTAAAATGTGATTTAAAAAATATTAATAGTAATCATCTTAATTTCAAAAATAAAAGAGACATGATAATGAGATATGATGAATTTAGATACCCTTGTACCCATAATTTCATTTTGACTTAAGAGCATCTTCTTAAACTCCATGATGAGCATATTCCAAAATATGTGACTAAAAAGAGTTACGAAAATTGTAATTAATAATAATAATTACTGTTATATTTATTTTTATCATCATCATCTCTGGATCTAAACTAGTTACAACTTGTCTTTCTTCTTGTCCCCAACTTTTTGGGAAGTGAACCTGGACATTATAAGGGCCACCTACATGATCAAGAATGAATAAGGGCTAATTACTACATCTTGTCCCTCTTAAGTCTTGTCCTTCTCAATTTGTGGTTTTTGGTTTTAACGTAAAATTAATCAAAGTACTAGAATAATAATATAATACCATTTTTAATTTTTATATTTGTTTTTCAGTCTTTCAATCAAAAGTTTGAAACCTTTCTTTTCTTTGAGAAATTACGTAAACCTCAAATAAAAATTTGTGTTGTTTTAAAAAAGGATTACTTTATAAAATAGTAACCTAAGTTTTAAGATTGTTCCAATCAAGTCATTCACTTAAACATCATTTGTTCTAATCAGGTCGCTTAACTTTTAAAATTATTTCAATTATAGATATTTTACCTGATTAGCAGGTTAGTTTGGTTTTATTAAAATTAATTAAATAAAATAAGATAAATCACAAAAGTTACTTCTTCCCGATATCACCAACTCACCACTAGTCCACCACATTTAACCAACCACCAGTACTACCAAGACTTTAACGATCATCACTAGCCGAAATTACCACCACCACCTGATATACCATGTTGCTCAACCCCAAACATAACTACAAGTCAATTTCCCGGCCAACAACCATCACTGTCTGCGCCTTTCCTCCGACATGCTATAACCACCATCACCATCGGCAACCATTTCAGGCTCTAAAATCAAGGAGGTGTGAAGCCTATATCGGAAAAACGAAGGGGTTATACGATTGCGATAGAAAAGATGAAGGGCTTGTATTCTTGGGTTTCGAAACCCTCGCCGCGTCTGGTGATCACTTGAGATGGACCTGGTGGAGTCGTGGTGGTGGTCTTGTGGTTGAAGATAGGAAGGGAGTAGAGTGATAGGTTTCTAATATATATTATATTAATCTTATAATATTTAATTAATTTTAATAAAACCAAAATAACCTGCTATCTAGGTAAAATACTTAAAGAAAAGTCTAAATAACCTACTAATCAGGTAAAATATCTATGATTGGAACAATTTTAAAAGTTAAATGACCTGATTAGAACAAAAGTTTAAGTGTGTGACCTGATTGAAACAATTTTAAAACTTGATTACCATTTTACAGAGTAATCCCTTTTAAGAACCTCATACTACTCACATTGTAGTCTTTAAAACCCAATATTTCAATATGTTTAGAGAAAATATAAATAGAGGGAACAACAAAGCACCTTACATTGGAATATCTATAATAACGAAAAAATTGATAGAAACAATAGTGACACTTTATATTTAGAGGGTTATTATTCACTAGTTTATAATATTTTATGAGAGTGGTAGTAAAGACAAAATAATAAAATAATTTTATGGGATGCAATTTGGGAAAACTTCCATTTATATATTTAGGTCTTATGGGTGAAAAAAATATTGCAAATCAAATACATGGAAAATTATTATAGAACACAAACATAGATGAACGAATGAAACATATGTTCATGTTCGTTCGTTTAATTATAAGAACACAACATAAATGAAGTTTTTGTTGAACGGTTCATGAACAAACAAAATAATTAACTCCTCTATAAAGCTTACATTATTGTCTTTATAGTGCTTATGTCACATTTTAATCATTGTATTTAAAGTTAAGTATCACCACTAATCCGGTTATTCGGTTGACCCGAAAACCTGACTTTTTTCCAAAAATGAACCCGAAACCCGACCCTATTAACTATTCAGGTTAACCCGAATTACCCGATTAATACTTTTGACCCTATTTAACCTGACCCGAATTTGCTTAATCAGGTTCGATTCGGGTTAATCGGGTTCGGGTATTTTGGACACCTCTAGTGTTCGGTGCTTTAGGTATTTTTTATATGTCACTCTTCCATGTTCCTCCGATGGGAGTGATGAAGAGGTTGGAGCAACTTCGTTCAAGCTTCTTTTGAAGAGGAAGCACTGATAAAAGGAAAATGCATTGGCCGTTTTGGAAGTTGGTTTTAGCCTCGAATGATAAAGGTGGGTTAGGGGTGGACTCTTTGGAAGGTTTTAATAATGTGTTATTGCAAAAGTGGAGGTGGAGGTTTGTGAATGAGTCAAATGCTATATGGGTGAAGGTTATTGATTCTTTGTATAGTATGGAGGCGAGTGTGTTGTTCTTTTGAAAAGTGAACAGTGTCTGGGTTAGCATGCAAAAGGTTTTTAAAAAACTCAATGACTCGGGTAGTGTTCCATATCATAAGATTCGGAAACGCATTGGGAGGGGAAACGACATAATGTTTTGGAAACATATCTGGTGTAATACTATATGTTTAGCATAAAAGTTTCCAAGATTATTTGCTTTAGAGCTAGAGAAAGATTGCTTGGTGGTTCAAAGGTCAAGAGGGCACTTGTGCACTTGGCGTAAAGATATTCGTGGGGGTGTTGAAATGGCACAATTTTTAGATATGAAAATCTAATTAGTTATCTCTCTCTCTCTCTCAAATGATAATGATCGATGGGTTTGGACGATACAAGGGATGACTGAATTTGTGGTTAGGGGGTCCGAGAACATACAGATTATCATACGCCTCCAAACGGTCTGAGGAAACTATTTGGTTCTCTTGTCTACCTATGAAGTTTATATTTGCGGGTGGCGGGTTTTGGGTAATCGTATCGCAACTCGGTCTAATTTAGTGACTAAAGGTATTGATGTTCCGTTTACTCTATACCCCTTGTATAATGACTGAACAAAATATGTCCTTCATGTGCTTGGTGGTTGTAACATAGTAAAGAACATTTGGATTTTGGTTGAAAAATGGATTGATGTCAGTTTAAAGTTTTAAGATTTCCTTAAGATTTCATGGATTGGAATGATAGCTCTTTATTAAGTGTGGGCATTGTGGCTATGAAATAAGTTTTAGGTTCAATTATATATGTGACTTGGTAGGATATTTGAAAGCTTCAGAATGATTTGGTGTTTTTCAACAGTCGATTAAAAAACTTGTGATTGCTTGATGATGTTATGTATTTTTCTTTTTATTGGTTCTCGTGTAGGAAAAATAAGTATAAGATTTCTTGGACAGAGTGGATGAAAAATCTCACGCTTTTCATGTAGTCTTTCTATTCTTTGTCTGTCTAGCTTTTAGCTGGTCGGTGCTTTATAAAATCTCGTTGTTCAAAAAAAAATTTGTTTGTAAGAGATAAATAATAAGATGTGAGGAATTTTTAAAATTAAATAAAATTTAGAGAAAAATGTGATTTTTAAGCTAATTACAAAGATGGAGATATATATTCTATTAAACAAAATTTAGAAAAAAAAATGCTATTTTTAAGATGTTTTTACACGTTCAAACTCCATCTCAATATTTATCTTCCTTACAAACATATATTCTATTATTATTTTCTCTCTCATGCACGATGCACATTCACAATTAACTACAGAGGCCTCTATATATACATGGATGCTTTTTTGTTTTCTTTAAATTGTACACTATTATAGAGAATGAGATGGAGTGATGTTTTGGATGGGCTTCTTTAAATTATTCTCTAAAATCTAGAAATAAAGAGTACATGAAGGATGGGATATGAATGCTCTTACAAATGCAAAAATGAGGCCATCCACAACTTACATGTATGCCTGTAATTGCAAGTAATCGAAATACAAACTTATATGTTATCAAAGCTAACTCCTAACTCGCAGTCAATGTTTTCCTAACCGGATCGAAAAGCGAACCAGACAGGTACCGACCGAACAATTTTCTTCTAAAACATGACTGCTAGGGCGTTGAAACTAAATTTTTCAAAAAAATAACATTTTTTAATAATAAAACCGGTTCAACCGGTCCGGTTTTCCGGTTCTCTGAAACCGATCGAACTGCATAGAACCGGACCGGTAATGAACCGAATCCAGGTCGGTCCCAACAACATTGCTCACAGTAAGTTTTTTTAATATATAAATTGATAGTGTTTACCCTTTTGTTATTCTAATGATATAACGCAATGCTTTATAAAAATTCGAATATATCGTTGCGACATGCTTATTTTAAGTTTTGATTAAAGTTTTACTCAAAATCGAACGAGTCAAATATAATTGATTTTTTTTATTCTTTACTATGACGAATCAAACTATGCCGTTCAAACAACTTTGGGAGAAGTACTAGTATTTGTTATTATGGTCTCGGTACAAATTTTGTTTTGTTGTAACTTAGTTGTCTTCAGTTTTCACAATATATATCTTTGGTATCGTAAGCAATTGTGAGTGTCTGCATCGTACATGTGTCGTGACGAACAAAACTGATACCGTCCCAACATATCAATACCACAACATAGTATCTGTATTATAAAAAACCAAACTGATACTGACCGAAAGCCCGTCACGTGTTTAGGTTTTTTCCCTCGATATTATGGTGTAAATTTCGTTGTGAGAATATTCATACCTTACTTTTTAGTTTTCTGTCACACGAAGCTTGTTCTATTAACATTACAAATTTGTAAAAAAATGTAAATGATATATGATGTGGAGTAACAACAGAATACAGGTGAAGAAGTTGCTGCTGAGTCTAGGGTTAATAACACTAGGTACCACCAAACAAATGACGGATGATGAGTGTTTATATTGGTTGGGCCTAGTAAACTGTTAGTTTTAAATTCTAAAAATTTTAGATCGCGGTATCTTGGCCTAATCCCGTATTTACGTAACTTGCAAGATCGTGGCTCGTGACCTATAGGATGCTATTATAAATTTACAAACTTTTATTTCTTTTCATAATCAATATCTATGTCATTAGACCAGTGCCGGCTCAGAGAATTGAAAAACAAATTTGGGCCGATGGCAAAAAATATTTTGGGCCTAAAGTAAAAATAGTATTTTGTTGGGTTTAAACAATTTAATTTTTAAATTGGATTCATTGTTTATGATTTGGGTTGTTTAAAAAACTATAGTATAAAAATAGGCTAAAAGATGTCTCAAATGAGGCTAGAACCCACAACTTTTTAGTTGAAATTCATACCCCTTGCCACTAGACCAAATTTGTTATTTTAAAATTGTGTTAAAACATTAAGTATAGATATAGTATTTCATAAAAATACATAAAATTTTAAAAAAAAACTGAGCCTAGTGGGTAGTCGGGCATATGGCCGTCGACTACCCTGCCATATGCCATGGCCGGCCTTGCACTAGACTTTGGAATGCTTCGGGAAATAAGAAAATGCTATAGTAGATTAGTAGTGCCAATGACTTATATATCAAAAGTAGGTTATAAACATTTCACTCCTCTAATTTCTAATACACCTCGTTAGGAAATGGCATGTGTGCATCCAACAAAAAAAAAAGGCAGCAAATATAACAAAAAATGCATGGTGAATGGTTGCATGCAAATGAAACCGTTATAAATTCATTAGATATAAGCGTGCCATCAGACCAACCACGTCTCACCGGCTGGACCATTGTCTGTAAACACATTGGAATTGCTGAGGATACATCCCAAAATAGATTTTTGTTTTGATACATGGTGTTAAAACTAAGTTTCTACGAAGGGTCACACCAGCACCTGCTAAATTACACCAGTGTTTGAGAAACTAAGTTTGAAGATAACATAATAAAAGATTTCATCAACCCATTAGAAAATATAGAGCTTCAAAATGTGTGGGTTCATGTTCGTTTCGAGCTTTCTTCGTTAGCTCATTATGAGAATGGTGTGTTTAACCTCATCAACTTGCAACCCACGTTTCAAGGTAAGTCTAGCTGTTTAATTCTTGAACTCATCGTTTTTTTTTTCTTAAACATCGCATTAATTACTCATTGTAGCTTTCTATTATACTCATCATTCTCCATTCCTCTCTTTTTTATTCTAATATAATTATAACTAGGTTACTAACCCATGTAGTAGACGGGTGGAAAATAGGAAATTCCTCACGTAAAGAAATTTGATTATATGTTTGAATATTATATTCTTCGTCTAATAAACACAAATAATTTTAACCGACAATATCGTCCGTTCTTGAAAGCAAGTTCATTGAACTTGTCTAAAATCGAAGGATACACAAAGTCTATTAAATCATATACTGGATATAATGAATTGTTAATTAGAAGATCATCGGGAATTTGTACATTCATTTGTCATCATTTGGACCCCCATCCCCAACATTCCCTTCACTTATATCCAATAATTAATTCGCAAATTATTTTATTGTTCCAAGTCTTATGCCCCTCTTCAACATGTAAGGATTGACATCCAACTGTGAGCTTCGTGTTTTTTTGACAGTTTAAGTATCTTTCACTTTGACAAGATGTAGGAAGAACTTATTGAAGTGTAATTTAAAATAAACACGAACAAAAGTCTATACAATCTAACTATTTATTTAACAAAAGTATCATAAATTTAATATTTACAACTCCCTAAATACTTCCTTTTATTCAAGGTTTATACTTTAATTTGTAGCATTTCGTTGTTGTCAAAGATTAATATAAAAAGGAACAAATTGTTTTTTAATAGTTACTAACTAAACACTTAGAAACATCAATTGGCTTATATGACTTGTTTAACGATTCATAGAGCCATAACTTGTATACACTCTAATATTGACTTGAACTTGTTATGACTTCAACTCAAGATGCTAATAACCCATCTGGTATTATAGTATTTTCCATAATACCTTACTGGAAAACCGTAATATTTCAACATCTCCATTGATTTTTTTATTTTGATATGGACCCTCAAGAGATTATAAGAAAACTATATAATAATTAAAATCAATACAAACAAAAAGGGAGAAGGAAAAGAATTGTTAATGAAAAAATGAATAATATGAGAATCGACTATTACAGTATCAAATTAAACCTTACCAGAAAATAATTAATCTCCCTTACTGGAATTGGCGATGACGGAGATGGTAATCCGAAACACACACACACACACACACAGATTATAATGGTTAGGGTTTTCAACCTTAAGATTTATATAATGTAAATGATATTATTTAGTATGTTTTTAAATTCTAATAATATTTACAATAATTAATATCATAATTACATTAAAAGGTTAATTATGATTTGTTTGACTAAAAATATTTAAGTTATTGTAAATTTTAAAATTTAAAATTGGATATCTTTTTAGTAATAATGAATTTTTAATCATGCTACATTTAGACATTATGGAATGTTTGACCAGTTAAATTTTAAAATTTAAAATTGAAATCCTTTTAAATATAATAAGTTTCAATCATAGTAATGTTACACATTATGAAATGTTTGACCATTGATTTACAAAATTTACCTTTGAGTTACAATTTAAAGTTTATAAAATTATTAAAATGGCATAAAACTTTGAGGACTATGGTTATAAAATGGTGACACAAAATAAACATAACTAAATGTAATTATGATAAAAAAACATATATATATATATATATATATACTTTTGAATGATAAAAATAGCACTAATGAAGACAATAGAAAAAAATTGTTATGTTCCAAAATCGAATTCTCATAAAAAATAGCACTAAGGAAGACAATACAAACTTTATTTCAATATACATCGTTGGATAAATTAACCTTACAATATTCCAAGGCATGTCAAAATGCAATTAGAGTTAGATTTAGATTTAGTGACGATATAAATCATTAAATTCATAATATATGTAAGGGAAATTTAACATCACAAAACATACTTGTATACATTAATTAAATGGTGACCAAATTTTAATTGTTTTGGTTGAAATGTTGACGAAATGTGAATACCTTTTATGGATTTTTTGACCAGATTGTAAAATATTTAAGTTATTGTAAATTTTAAAATTTAAAATTGAATCTTTTTTAGTAATAAAGAATTTTTAATCATGGTACATTTAGACATTATGGAATGTTTGACCAGTTAAATTTAAAAGTTTAAAATTTAAAACTGAAAATCCTTTTAAAAATAATAAGTATCAATCGTAGTAATATTACACATTATGAAATATTTGATCATTGATTTACAAAATTTACCTTTGAGTTACACTTCAAAGTTTTAAAGTTTATAAAATATTAAAATAGCATAAAACTTTGAGGACTATGGTTATAAAATGGTGATACAAAATAAACATAACTAAATGTAATTATGATAAAAAATACATAAAAAAAACATATACACATAATTATGATGTGCAACAAATATTTATAAAAAAACATACACACATAATTATGATAGTAAATTAATGAATGTGTTAACAATACCATTTCGTGTTGCACGATCATTTCGATCGACCAATCTTCGCAGGCTTTGAATTGTCCTTCAGCCGCCAAAGTTTCAAAATACGCACCTTTAGGATACACTCACTGTTAAGAACATCCAATTGGTTCAATATGGTGATGTTCGTTGGCTCCATCTTCCTAGTGATGAAAAATTAAAATAAACAAAACAAAAAATTCATTTAAGAACAATAACACTTTTAAGCCAAAATTTTTAAAAATGGAAGATATAAACACAACACAAAATAAAAACCTTAAACACAAAGATAATGGTTTTTGCTAAAGATGGTTTGATGGTGTAAGAATTACCGTATCAAAGTTAGGTATTTATACGGATTTAATCATGGGAGACTGGATTAGAAAAGGAAGGTATACAAGGAATTAATTAGAAACAAATTAGGGAATTTGAAATATCTTAAATTAACAATGAAAATTAGGGAACCAGGATTAATGAATTTTCAAATTTTGAATTATCTAAAATGTAATGTTCGAAAATTAGATTATTATAAATGTAATATTATTTAAATGTTGACTATATTTATATATACGGAAATAAACTTATTAATGTAAAAATATAAGTTATAAAAATAACCATGAATCATATGATTTATAAAATAACCATGTATCTAATATATAAAATCATAATCAATTATGATATAATCAACTTAAACCATATGATTAATGTAAAAATATAATTTATAAAATAACAATGTATGTAATATATAAAATTATAATAAATTTTGATATAATGAACTACTGAATCATATGATTGAAAGTTATAAAAATAGTTAACATAATATAATTATTTATTACACAATTACGGAATTTTATAATTGAACACTGATTATCAATTCCAATATAATCAATCCACTATAATCAATTAGAATATTTAAAATCAGCACCCTATTACACGGGTAATTGAGGTGGAATAAATATAAGTTATAAACATAACCATGAATCATATGATTTATAAAATAACCATGTATCTAATATATAAAATTATAATCAATTCTGATATAATGAACTACTGAACCTTATGATTAATGTAAAAATATAATTTATAAAATAACCATGTATGTAATATATAAAATTATAATAAATTCTAATATAATGAACTAATGAATCATATGATTGAAAGTTATAAAAATAATCAACATAATATAATTATTTATTACACAATTTTAATATAATTGAACACTAATTATCAAATCCAATATAATCAATTAGAATATTTAAATTTAAAATCAGCACCATATTACACGGGTAATTGAGGTGGAATAAGGATGATTAGTCAAATGTTATATTTAAAATTTAAAATCAGCACCATATTACACGGTCAACATTTGTATTTTTAGTAAACCTTAAGGATGGTTAATCAAATCATTAATGAATTGAGCCATTAATGATTTAAATTTAAATATTATAACATATTCTAATTGAAAAATTCCGTAATTAAACATTATCCTTAATCAAAGGTTTGATTAACTATTTGATTACCTATTAATAACAAAATTTCGTAATTAAACAATTTCCGTAATTAATAAGTCAATAGGTCTACATCCGTAATTATAGTAAAGCTTAATGATTTATAATCAAATAGTTAATCAAATAATCTCTTCTGAAAATTGTTATCATTAATCAATTAATCAAATATTTAAATGAAAGATAATAATAGTTATAGTATACATAATAAAGAAATCGTAATTATAGTTATAATATACATAAAAAATCCGTAATAAAAAATAATAAAATAAAATTAGTTTTAAAAGATAATTATAGTTATAGTATACATAATAAAGAAATTAATTATCTAAATTATACATTATCTATTCTCTAAAAAATATTAAACCTGGTGGGAAAGAAACATAAAGCTTGTGAATGAAATCAAACAAAAATAATAAAATAAAATTAGTTTTAAAAGATAATTATAGTTATAGTATACATAATAAAGAAATCGTAATTATAGTTATAGTATAACTATAATTGTAGTAAAAAAATAATTAAATATTAATTATAGTTATTAAGTTGAAACATAATTATAAAAGATTCAAATTTCAAAAAGTATTAAATTAACACAACTACACATATGTATATAATAAAAATATAAATATATATATAATAATTATACCCCAAATCAGAAAACTCCATTGTACTTCGGTTTTGATGTTGAGCCTCCCTTAAAAAGGAGTTCTTGTTATTAAAAAATCTGGTAACATGTCCGATGACATCTACAAATAAAATATATCAGTAATTATACATATCATGAGGGTTATTTATGTGGTAAATAAGAAATACAAATAACCTATGTTTCGTTTTGTGGAAAGTTTTTGGCTTTTATGTCATTAAAATTAACAAATTTCAGCCCATACAAGTGACCTTCAAATTCATAGGAATTTGAGAGATGGGTCTCGGCTGTGAAACAAAGTTTGTGTGGGCAGTCTATGTATTTGTAAGTAGACATATTTGCACCGAGTGAGGCCTTCCGAACAATCAAAGATTTATTCTCCGCAAGCCAAACATCATGTTTAGGAATGCACGCCTTTCTTACATAGGCTTGCATTCTGTTGCCCTGCAAATTATTATTAAGATTAGTAAAAAGTTGTATGAATAATATAGTAAATTAATGAATGTATTAACAATAGCATTTCGTTTTGAACAATCATTTCGATGGACCAATCTTTCTCGGGTTTTGAGTTGTCCTTCAGCCGCCAAAGTCTTAAAATACGCACCTTTAGGATACACTCACTGTTTTGAGCATCAAATTGGTTCAACATGGTGATATTGGTTGGCTCCATATTACTAGTGGTGAAAAATTTTAAAAAACAAACATATCATTTACGAACAATAAAAAATTTAACCAATAAAATTAATAAGAAAATGGAAGATATAAAAACAACAAAAAGTAAAAACCTTCGCACAAAGGTAATCGTTTTTAATAAAGAGGTTATAATGGTGTAAGGATTAGGCTATCAAATGTACGTATTTATACCAAATGAATCAGGGTAGACAAAATTATAGAAGGAAGGTAGTAAGGTAATTGATTGCAAACATAAATTTAGTAATTTGAATATTTTGAAAATAAATTATGGTAAGAACGATTACAAAGGATTCCGTAATGAATGTATTTTGAAATTTCTATTATTCAACAATTCAACAATTCCATTAAAGTCTTAATTTATCTTTTCGTATAATTAGATTAGTATATTAGATTAGTATAAATATAAATATTAGATTAGTATAAATGTCATATTATTTAATTTAAATGTTGACTATAATCTCATGTAAAAATATAAGTTTCTAATTATATTATTTATAATAATATAATTAATCATCAATTATAACACCATATATTATTTAATGTAATTCATATAAGGTTTGAAAATAAAAGTTAATAATTTTGTTATATATATGTAAGTAAATTGTGAATTATATTATTGTAATTATAAGTAAATCGTAATTATAAGTCATGGGTTAATGGGTCAAGAATGGATTTGTAACTCAAGTGTTATTCTTAAACAATAATAAGACAATGGATTTTGGTTATAATTGTTAAAACTTAATGACCGAAATTAAGTAAATGGGTCAATGGGTCAACATCCATAATTATAGTAACACTAAATCATTATTAATTAATTCAAATTTTGAATTACATTCAAATTGACACCATAAGTTATACAATCATTAATTCAAATTTACAAATTAATTACATTCAAAGAATATACAAAAATTTATTTAAATATACAATTTCCGTAATTAAACCATTCCTTAATCAAATTGGTCATCATTTCCTAAATTTAACATGAATGGTACAAACATTTACAAGTTTATGAATTTGATAAATTTAAATTAAAATAAATATAATATTTTAACAAAAATTCAAAATTTAATATCGGTAATCTCTATGTACAATATATATTTACTCTATACGTAATCTCTATATTAAATCCGTAATCATTTCTATTGATGAAATATCAAATAATAATCTAGATTATATATTATATACTATCTGAGAAAATATTCAAAATGATATTTTGAATACTTGGTTTTGGAAACTATAGCTACGATTTTAAATATTCAAAATGAAATGTACCTAGAAATGTCACTTAATAGAAATATCTAGAAATTTTCCTATATAAATGACAATTTTAAATATTCAAAATGAAAATGAAAGATAAGACTTTAATAGATTATATATTATATACTATCTAAGAAAATATTCAAAATGATATTTTGAATATTTGGTTTTGGAAACTATAGCTACGATTTTAAATATTCAAAATGAAATGTACCTAGAAATGTCACTTAATAGAAATATCTAGAAATGTTCCTATATAAATGACAATTTTAAATATTCAAAATGAAAATGAAAGATAAGACTTTAATAGCATTGATGAATATAATTTTAATATATTTTTGATTAATTTAATTAAGATGAAAATTAGAGAAGACCTAGATATAAATGGAAAGTATGAGAATCAATCAATGGGAAAGGGGATTTTGACATAAAGGTTATTGCTTTAATAGTATAGTTAGATATAATACTAAAATTTAATATTTAAATTGAATATTTATAATTAAATTATTCCTAATATTTAATTTAGTGCTAAAAGTATAAAAATTTATAACTAAGGCCCGAGGCCTGACAATTTGTGTCTTAACAGGTTTAACAGGTAAGAACTGACGCGCGTAACAAAAATATCAAACATGAATACGACTTGTATAATTACTTTATATGTCATGACTATAAGACAGTTTTAAGTTTTGTGCACCAATAACGGAAAATGATGGAGTTAGCATACTAATTTCAATTATTTAAGAAAATAGAAAAATCACATACCACACTTTTTGATTAACAGGTCTTATGATGTCTTAAACATGTACCCAATTGCCAGCCTAACTAAGGAATAAGCAAAGGATTGCGTGGGCTAGTTCAGGGAGACCCTATCAGGCATGACTAGGAGGGGCGACATAAAGTTCTTTGAAGGTTCTGGCCGCCAAGTCGACACCCCGTGTGGCCATTTGTTGTGTATGCCGCACAACCTTAGAGAACACACAACTTTTGTATCTATCTTTTTAAAAAAATTTATTTACATTACCTCCGTATAAAAGTATATCAAATTATTATCCCTTAAATAAAATTCTTTTTACCGGTAATATATTTACTCAAGCCACTTTAACTCGGACTCGTATCTGCCATCGCTTACGATGAAAAATTATATGTCCGCCACTAGGTATTACCAATTTTTTTACTCGAGCCATTTTTTAATCTTATATATTGGTGTACTAGTTTTTATCCCCCTGTATTATGGGTTTGTTTTATATTATTTGTTTCTAATATTTATTTATTTTTTTAATTTGTATCATTGTTATTATATGAAAGTTAATAATATACTTATGATTTGATGATAAATTGTTTCACAAATAAATGAGATGTTATAACATGGTTTAAAAGCTATATGAGTTTGATGAGACCAAAGACCCGTTTATTTTTTTACTACAAATTGGTTTTTTAATTATAAATAATATATATCTTTTTTTAAATAAATCATATATTATTTTTCAGTATATCCCTACTTTATAAGATTATTATATCAAATATTTAGTGAGATTAGTTTTTAATTTAATGAGTTGTTATAACCCGTTTAAGAAATATATGGGTTTGATAAGACCCATACCCGTAAATTCGGGTCAAGTGCATTAGAAGCCTCCATTTAAAAATCAAGCAAATCTGTTGGCTCCAAAAAAGGGGAGAGCGACCACATCGCGACACCTAAGATTTTTGGGTTTTCGTTTATATATATTATAGATAAGTGGATTATTACACGTTAGAGCATTCACATCCCTTCTTTTATCTTCAAATCCAAAACTACTCTAAAACACACTACATTTTCTCTCTCGTTCTCAATTAAATATATTTTTTTTGCATTTATTATTACATTTTCCCTCTCATTCACTCATAACCACTTTCAAAATTTATTAAAAAATTTATAGTGTGTTACATGAACTTTTCAAATATACATGAAAAATTACTACATTTTCTTTCTCTTACACTCACAATACCTAAACCACTTCTTATATTATAAAAACCTCACTCGCTAAATTTAATCGACGGATTTAAATAATAATTATCTAACTACTTACAATTTTATTATCTAACCACTTACAATTGACGGATTTAAATAATAATTATCTAACCACTTACAATTTCTAGTGGGTCTAGCGACTCGCTAGATTTTATTTAAATATAATAGTTTTTGTTGGTCGTTAAAAAACTACTTACAATTTATCGTCTTTCTTCTCTTCTTCACGAGTTTTTGGGAAGTGAACCTGGTCATCATAAAGGCCACCTACATGGATCATGGATGACTAGGAGCGTACTACATCTTGTCATGTTGTCCTCATTCGTTTGCGTTTTTTAGTTTTTACGTAAATTTAATATTTACAGTAATCATGTACTACAGTACTAGTATAAGAACATCGTTACATCAAGGGATTTTTCTTTTTCTTTTTTTATTTTGGCGTTGGGAACACTTTTATCAGACATTATGGATGGCGTTTGATGGTCGACGTTTTGAGAAGAGTTATGTGAGAGAGAGAGTGAAGAAATAAAGTATTTATTGTAGAAGAGTTATGAGTATTTTTCAATTACACTTAATTTTTTTTTTGTTAAACTTTAAAAATGCTAACAAACGTCACATGGCGTAAATGCTTGAGATTGTTTAGTTTTGACTACACATAGTCTAATAATATTATATCATTTCTCATTTTTATTTTTGTCTTTTTTTGTTGTCTATCATCCAATCACACGTTTCAAGCCTGAAATGTTATACTTTTTTAATTCGTAACTTTATGTTAGTTCAAATAAAATTACTAATTAGTTGGCCCTATTAATAAAAAAGACTAAAAACCAAATCACATACGACCACGTTATAAATTATTTTTAATTTTTATTATGACAACAATTACATATATTTTTTAATGTATAATTTCTTTTATCATATACAATACTTGAACTTAACACTTTTCAAATTCAAAGGGGTTTTTACATGCACCATATGGTGTTTCCAAAATACCCATCCTATCCACCAAGGATTGGACAATCCATGACATATTGGTGGGGTCTTTTGAAAAAAAGTGTTTTTTTTTGTTTTTTTTTTTTGTCTTTTTTATATATTTTATTGTGTTTTTGTCTTTTTGTTGTCTTTTCTTTTCTTTTGTTTGTTTTTGTTTTTGTATTAGTAATTTTTTTAAAAAAAATAAACCAAGTTTCGGGTAAAACCGAGTAAAAGTCGAACTTTTTATTTTAACGAGCTAGTCACTGTTTAAATCACCAAAAATATTTCCTAACATTTTAACTTATATTTCATTTTATATTATTTAAATTTCTAAGTTTTCTAAATTTGTGGTGTGTTGGAACCGAACTTGGTTTAATACCAAGATCGAGATTTACATTCGCTTAAACCCGAGTTTAGGACTTTAGTTAATAAAAATTCTTCTCAAACTTGCTTAAGCTATTGATTTTATTGAAGTGATTTATATATTTAAATAGAATTGTTTGACGAGTTTGAATAATACGAGGATATAAAATGAATTAAACAAAATTAAATACTCAAAAATACAAGTTTTTATTAATAAGAAAGTTTCGAATTACATTCCCGAGTCAGGTAAACATAAACGAATACAAATACGAAAAATCTGAGATGTTACAATGACGGTAGAACGACGACGGCGATGATGGTGGGGATAAGCCCACCACACGCAGACGAGACCACGGCACGGGTGGTGCTGTGGTTTAGATTTGTTTTGTGTTTTGTTTTTTTTTTCGAAATCGTTATGTATTTAATATTATTATATAAATTTTGTTTTGTTTATGTTGTTCCGTTTCAATTTTAAAATTGTTGTTTCGTTGTAATTTCAAAACCGATGAATTGAAAACAAAGAAATATTGAAAATAAAAATTGGTTACATCCCCACTAACACAAAAACAAAACAAAACAAAACAAAATCAAAAATAAAAATGAAACAACAATTTTAAAATTGAAACGAAACAACGTAAACAAACAAAATTTATATAATAATATTAAATACATAACAATGAGTTCGGAAAAGAAAAAAACAAATCTAAACCGCAGAACCACCCGCGTCGTCGTCTCGTCTGCGTGTGATGGGCTTATCCCCAGCATCATCGTCATCGTCGTTCTACCGTCGTTGTAACATCTCGGATTTTTTCGTATTTGTATTCGTTTATATTTACCCGACTTGGGAATGTAATTCGGAACTTTCTTATTAATAAAAACTTGTATTTTTGAGTATTTAATTTTGTTTAATTCATTTTATATCCTCGTATTATTCAAACTCGTCAAACAATTCTATTTAAATATATAAATCACTTCAATAAAATCAATAGCTTAAGCAAGTTTGAGAAGAATTTTTATTAACTAAAGTCCTAAACTAGGGTTTAAGCGAATGTAAATCCTCTCGATCTTGGTATTAAACCAAGTTTGGTTCCAACACACCACAAATTTAGAAAACTTAGAAATTTAAATAATATAAAATGAAATACAAGTTAAAAATGTTAGGAAATATTTTTGGTGATTTGAACAGTGACTAGCTCGTTAAAATGAAAAGTTCGACTTTTACTCGGTTTTACCCGAAACTTGGTTTAAAATGAAAAAAATTTTAAAAAGTATTTTTTTTAAAAAAATTACTAATACAAAAACAAAAACAAACAAAAGAAAAGAAAAGACAACAAAAAGACAAAAACACAATAAAATATATAAAAAAGACAACAAAAAGCAAAAAAAAAAACACATTTTTTCAAAAGACCCCACCAATATGCCATGGATTGCCCAATCCTTGATGGATTGGGTGAGTGTTTTGAAAACATCATATGGTGCATGTAAAAAACCCTTTTAATTTTCTTTGGGTGTCTCTAGTAGGACCTGACCCAATTCAAACCCATCCATCCTTGGAAAATTGACCAAAAGCACTATTTGACCAACAACATTCCTTGACTAGCCCGCATTTCTAGAAATGTTTTTTTTTCTTTTTTTTTGAACGATCAACTAAGTAACGTTGGGTACTCCGTACGCGGTCCCTAATTGGCTAAAGATAGCCCGAGCCGGACACTAGTCCGGACGGACGGAGCCTCTAGCGGTCCACCTATTGAGGGATTCACCGGATAAAACCCGACCCCCACGCCCGCCAAACGGCACAACAACGAGGAGTCGGTAAAACCGGGTGAGATCAGGATTCGAACCTGGCAAGCCAGGATCATCCCTCATATCTCCCATATAAATTGGTGGTAGTGATGTTTGAACCACATACATCTCATTAGTAAAATGAGTGCTCTACCATTGAGTCACAACCAATTTATAATAGAAATGTTATAAAAATAATACCATTTTTTATATAAATTTTATTTAAATTTATAAAATTGATCATAAAAATATTATTACATGTTATAAAATAAATTCTAATTTTTATAAAACCATTTAAATAAAATTATAATATAATTTATAACATTATTATAACATGTTACAACTTTAAATAAAATTTGTATAAAATTTTATGTTTTTTTATTATAAAGTTATAATTTATTATATCAATTTGAATATACCGTCATAATTTATTATAAAATTATTATATAAAAGTTTATTTTAAGTTTATAACTTGTATTTTCAAACTAAAATGTTTAATTAAATAATATTAATAAAAACAAATTGGTTGGATTTGGTTAGTCGGACACAATCCCTCACAAATATGAGCGAATGGCGATATTGTATTGGTTTTGTAGTTTGGTCGGTCCTTTCAAATAGTTTAGCCGGTCTGACCATTTTGTTATTTTTAGAAACGGAGGCTAGTCAAGCAACGTGGTTGATTAAAATGATCTTTTGGTCATTGTTCCTCCCAACCCAATAAGCCATCAACTTATTGATACGAGAACGATTACATGACATTCTCTTATGCAAAGAGATCTAGTTGTCCCGTACGGAAATTTGAACTAGTGGTCATATGGCATATGTGAATAAAAGGTGTTACACTAGTCGTATGCATAAAAAGGTTGTCTTATCTGCTATTATAATAAATAAAAATGTGGTTGTGTCGCTTGGCATCTAATTTGACAATCTAATTTGACCATCTTGTGTCACTTGGCACCTTAAGGTTGTAACAAAACTATATTATCCTCATCCCACATTGCTCAAAGAAGAAATCAATTAGAAAGTTAACTACTATAAAATGCATTTTTCATCAAACTTGTCATTAGTCAATGCATGAATTATTGTGCATGGTTGCTTAGTTTTAAAAATATTTAATTTTATACAGATTGGTTTTTTCCGCTTCGAAAGCTGGTCTTTTGGATTCGCGGAATTATCGGCCAGTTTTTTAGTTTTCTGTTTTTTTCCCAGTTGGTCCGGTCAATTTTAGTTTTAAAAACACCGCTTATACAAAACCGTAAGCCAAAAACCGTAAAGCTAAACAGAACGTTCGGTTTGGTTTCATTTTAAATTTCAGTGTTATGGTTTTAGTTTTAAATAAGAAAAAACGACTTGGCTCATGGTTTAACCTAAAAACAAGACCGTGAACAACTCTAAGCTTCGCCTTAATATAGTAGATATTAAAATCTAACTTTGTAACTCTTGCAGATCTTTTTTAATATTCAAATCTCTTGTAGTATCTATAAATGCAACAATAACTTTATTTAGTCTGATGTAAAACTGGTTAAACTTAGTCAGGTTGTTCTTTAGTGTTTTTAATATCTTCATAAAAGATATATGTAAAATGTGCTTAAAAATATATATATTCAATATAATATATTTATTAATAATATTAATTATGAAGTACTATTTGTCTGTCATGTTTTATTATTTTCTTTTAGAATTTTTATTTACTTTACTTATTAAAATTACTATTTGAGTTTATATAAGAAACTACAGTAAGCTAAATATTTATATAAACAATTTAAGATACTATTTATATTTTATATCATGGAGTCGTTGAATAAATTTATTTATTCTAACAACATGGGCTCCTAGTAAGATATATAGTAAAATACCCTTTTTATTTAATTTACTCTTTTGGTGTTGATACTCATATTAAAAAAACCTGGGGCAAATAAGTTGGTTGTGGCTTAATGGTAGAGCACTGCCTTTACAAGTGAGAGGTAGAGGGATCAAATCTCACTACCACCAACTTATATGGGAGATATGAGGGATGACCCTGGCTTGCCAGGGTTCGAGTCCTGATCTCACCCGGTTTTACCGGCTCCTCGCTGTCGTGCTGTTTGGTGGGCGTATGGGTCGGATTTTATCTGGTGAATCTCTCAACAGGTGGACCGCTAGGGGCTCCGTCCGTCCGGAGTAGTGGCCGGCTCGGGCTACCTTTAGCCAATGGGGGCCGCGTACGGAGTACCCGGCGTTACTTAGTTGGCCGTTCAAAAAAAACAAAAACAAAAAAACCTGGGGCAGGATCGTAAATCTAGGTGCCAACACAGTTACCACTGCTACTATACTACAAAGCTGCACCACCACTGAAGGTTTCCATTTCCCATTACAGTACAGATCACCTTCAAAATCACACTACTCTTTATTTAATAAAACACACATACCAATTAGAAATGAAGTTTTTATTGTGGAATGAAAGCAGTAGTAACTCATTATCCTACTGTGTTGAAGATAATAAGCCATGTATAGGGTGGTGGGTTGACCAGTATTTCAAAGACTGTCTGTGTAATGTCTATGACGAGGCTTCATTTGTGTTGGGAATCATAAGCCTTGTGTGTTGGGGTGTTGCTGAAATCCCTCAGATAATTACCAACTTCCGTACAAAATCTAGTCATGGTGTGTCACTCATATTCCTCCTAACGTGGATTGCCGGGTAAGTAGTACTGTTTGTGTATAATGTATATGCCTGACTCAAAACGTACTTGTTATAACTTATAATTAATTAAATCCATTTTTGTTTTTGATATATGGTGCAGAGATGTTTTTAATCTTGTGGGTTGTCTTCTTGAGCCTGCTACTGTGAGCTTCTTTTTAATCTAGTTATATATATTGTTTTTAAATTTGAGTTAATGTAGCTAGGTGTTATTGTTTTTGTTGTGGATGCAGTTACCCACACAGTACTACACCGCTATGGTAAAAATATGTTATATGACACTCCCCCTTAAATTGGTTTCTTTTAATTTTCTTTTAATCATTCCATTCTGATTTTTTTACTAGCTCTATACTACAAGCACGGTAATCTTGGTGTTGCAAAGCTTGTACTATGATCACATCTATGCGTGGTTGAAATCAGGGAAAACCGATGCTGGCATCCCCGAGGTAAAACTTCACTCCTAGATATTGATTATGCAACTAAATTCTACAAGTGACCATTTTGCCTTACAAGGTTAAGAGATTGTCCATTTAATTAACAAAAAGTTCCTAAATACCGTTGGAAATGCCATGTTTGTAATTTGTATTGTTGGACACCGCTTTTTTAACATATTATATCATGCCATGTGTCACGGAAACCCTCGATCTTAAGGTATTTGTTGTGAGACAACGTTATTATCCTGTGAGGTCTGATGGTTATTATTGTGAGCCGACAATATTATCTGTGAGTGCCGAAGAAATCTTTGTGAGTTTTGACAAAATCTTTATGAGTTCCAACGAAATTTTCGTGAGGTCTAACAAAATTTTTGTGAGTTCAAACTAATTTTTTGTGATGCCAAGCAAATTTTCTTTAATCTTAAAATACAAGATATGAAGGTTTCCACGCAAAATACAACATATTTTATTTAAACATATGGCTTCTTATAACAGGTTGAAAATATCGTCGCCTAACACTTTTAAACAGTCAGGTCCGACGGATTTGGGACAGACTTTCAAGAATTTTTTTTGGTTAGATGTACATTCTCTTGACTTCTTGCGATAAAATGGACATTTTGAGGATTTTCCCTTATTATTATTGGTACTTTTATCAGGTGGAAGAAGTCAAGAAGCCTCTCAAACAAAAATTCATAGGATCACAAAATCGTGCCATTAAACCAACCGCGTCTCACCGTCGGGACTACTATTTCACGTCTGTCTTCATGTCTATCCACTCCTGGATTTTACTAATTATCATTATTAGAATTTGACAAGTTTTAACAATATCTATGAAATCTGTGTGCATGCAGGTCTGCAAGATCACTCGCTGCAAGTTCAACACCGCCTAATAGAGCTTGTCCATGGACAACAAGAAGTGGTCCAGCCTCAGCTATGGCTGTTAATGATGATGATTCTTCAGATGACGAGTCATATGTTCGGGCACCAAAGATAAAGACCGCTTCCCAGCCTAAGCCCATACCACGCTCTGTAAGCCGTTATAAAGCTTGATTGCTAGTATGAATTTGTTGAAATGTTCCATGTTTCTTGTAAGAAGTGTGATATATGGGTTGTTTATGTCAGGTTGGTTATGGATCATTTTTGGCTACTTCATTGTATATGCCTTCACACGCCAAAGGTTTGGTACAAGTGTACACTTACAAGAACCTTCTACAGGTATGACAACACATTATTAACTTCACGGATACAGAAATAGTTAAGCTCTTGTGTTTTATTTGAAGGATGGTCAAATTATTGTTGCAGGATAATGGTGGAAGTTATACAGCTTATGGCCAATGGTTAGGGTGGTTGATGGCTGCTATATACATGGGCGGTCGGATTCCTCAAATCGTCTTAAATGTAAGTCATGTTTCTTTATCTTATTGTCTCAAATTTAGTAAGATTTCATGAAACTTGTAACATAGTTGCTGTAATTATTTCCAGATCAAAAGAGGCAGTGTTGAGGTAAGTCCCTTGCTTGTTTGTTCGTAAAATTTACGAAACTAAAATGTAAATAAATTTTGACCTTACAATGTGCATTCAGGGTTTGAATCCTCTCATGTTCATATTTGCTCTTATCGCCAATGCAACTTATGTTGGAAGGTGCTCGATTTCTATATCTAGATCTTTCTCATATATACACTAAAGCGTTTTGACACGATAATGATTTGAATGCAGCATTCTTGTAAGGAGTACAGAATGGGAGAGAATTAGAGCAAACATGCCTTGGTTGCTTGATGCTGCGGTCTGTGTGGCGCTTGATGCTTTTGTATCCTTTATGTTGAAATGTTTACATTTTAGTCCTTTCTTATTAGAATAAATCCTAATCATCATCATCATCATATGTATATATGATTTGATTACCTTAACAAACATATAACCATTACAGATTATAATGCAGTATGTATACTACAGATACTTCTTGAAGGGAGTCCCAAACAGTGATGATGATGATTACCATTGTGACTACTAGCTAGCAAGCAAACAAGACTCACATGAGTCCACAAACAAGAGCTTTCTGGTTCACAATATTTGATATGTATGTCATCATTCCTTGTATTTGATATGTAAAAGATGTTAGCCAGGATTATGTGGACGATATATATTGTGTGTCATGAAGAAGTATTATGTTTTGTTTAAATTCTCTAATTACATGTTGGGGAAAAACACAAGCAAAACTTGGCTATCCCGGTTAAGTTTAAATTCTCCAACACATGCACGCCATATTATGAAAGATTCGTCACATGGTATGTTAAGAGTGGATATATCAATAAGTTACTTAAATACAAGAGAAAGAATGCTTATACCTCTTTTATCTTTGTTTAAAAATCTTCATTCAAACTGGCAAGAAAGAATGGCTTATAAGTAGTTTTTTCACGGGCTCAATGTGTGGGTTGGCGTCTAGAGGGTTTTAGATATGACTACTAACACAAATACACAATGATTTTGGGGACACATTGGAGTGAAAATTTAAACTCTAAAATGAAGAAACAAATCTTAGTCGGATGGTTTTGGATCATATTTTATAAGTGAGTGAACTACTAAGAGGATGATCTAACCACACCCCGTGTTCTTCTCCATCCAGATCTACAAAATCGTGAAACTTCGTTAGAGTGGGTCATAAAACGGGGTCGCTAATGCACCCTCCAACGCTTAAGTCATTATTCGATTCACCATGGATATGAATAAAAGTGATAAATGTGTAGAGAGTAGAAGAGGAGGAGCAAAGTTGTGAAAGATTATTTATAGGAAATTGGTGGGCCTAACTCTAATGGGCCCTCTTCTCTCTTAGTCTTGGGCTGCCAATGCTAGTTTACATAGATGAGTTTCAACGGATTCGATTTTGGTCCAACTGAGAGAGACTGAGTGCCATTGCTTGTTTTGTCATGTTCTAAATTTCTAATTATGTCACATAAAACTAATCAATGCAAACCGAACATAATAAGAATAATATCCAGCATATCAACAATCAAAACATAAGTAGAAATTTAGAACATGAAAAAACAAGCAATGGCGGTATTCAAATCGTGATTAATAATCGAGTATAACAAATCAAAACAAAACTAAACCGTGACTAATATACAACATCAACGATCAAAACACATAATTAGAAGGCGATTGCAAGATTGAAGCATTTTGGCTTTAGTTTTTCAAAATCGTATCTTACATTCTTCTGTCATAACCAAACCATCTCCTTGTAAATTATTCTAGGTTTTTCTCTCTCCGTCAACTTCGAATGTCAATATCTTATTCATCTTAGCTTCACTTGGAATGAGATGTGGTTTGTTACAAAACACTCACCACATAGAGCACAAAACAAAACAGTTACCATGTATATTAACTGCAGTCACAAATAAATAAATTGTGTCCAATATGTGAAAAATTTGTTTTCATATCTGATGAAAACCTTTTTTTTTTTCATATTTATCCAAAGTTTTCCAACAATTTCCCACTCATTTTAATCTAGGAAATCGAGAGATAATTTTATAAATGTTATTTTTTATAAAAAAATTGTCATAAAATAAAATGTATTGATTTCTAGACCTATAATATTTATACGATCTCTTTAAAACTTGCATCATGCATCAATATACGTGAGTTGTGAACATACAAGAATGAAAAAGCTATAACGGTAAGCTCGTAATTGTTAGGCCATGTGTTATGGTTAATGACTCTTAAGGGCCGTTTTTGTCACACCGTCATCTGTTTTAGTCAAAAGTATGTGTAATGGATAATGTCTTTAATGCTCCTTCAATAACTAGTATTTTTCCCGTCCGGTGAACGGGAATATCAACACGAGAATGTGACTACATTAATTCAATAATATAAATATGTTAACCGTAAGATTTTGAATCTCTAAATTTAGCATGGTAAGTTTATAAGTTAATAGTAAAAATTACAAGAGAATCTCACATACTCTAATAACACCAGATTAGTTGGGGAAAAATAATCATGGCCAACTCCTAATATAATTCTCTTCGCATTCTTTGTAGCCCAACATAGTATTGAATTCCGACTTCAAGCATATTCTCCTTATTCATCATCTGACACTTAAAACTCATAGTAACTCTGATCACATTTTTGACCTTTTGGTCAACAACATCCAAAAGATCCACATAGTAAAAATGTCAACCCAAACTGAAAAGTCAACAATGAATATATTTCTAATTTTGACCATGAAATGAGCCATGACCAAAGACGATTTCCCCATTTTGAGTGTCACCCAATTTTAAATCACCAACATGATTCAGAATTACCCTGCACTCAATGATTTAAAAAAACTTGTTTTACCCGAACAAAATTGATACTTTTTAAAAACAACATGTCTCAATCCAAACTCATTCTACTCATAACACATTTTGACCCCTTGCCCCATCCAACCTAGTCCATCCATTTTGCCATGCTAATATATGGCCATATAGTATCACAAGCAGGGCAAACTTTTTAATTCTAAAATTACTATTAGAAGTAACAATAATTACCAATAGAGTACTGCTAGAGAATTTTGCCCTTTAATAGTAATTGTGACACATACAATAGAACTGTTATTTGGGTATAAATCCATCTGATAATAATGTAAACGAAAGACATGTTTTAGTCTTGAAAATTTATTAATATAAGTTCTTGAAGCATAAATAAATACATAAAACTTATTTTAAACAAACTCTCATGAACGTGCTTGTGACGAATAGAATAAAGAAGTTTTCATTCCGGCCGCGAAACCTTGTTCGGTTGCGTAGATTGCTTCTTGGGTCGAGTTGCTTGCGGTGTACCCTATGCCCTGAGATGGTAAGACTAATGGGTTGGGTAACGGGTCAAAACTCAAAAAAAGTTAACAGGTTGTTTTGTCAGTAGGAGTCAAAACGGGCCAGGTTCGGTTGACTTGAAAGTATTTTCATGGATAAATACTTATAACTTTGGTTGCGATTATGAATGTATTTATTAAAAAGAAATTAATTGACGTACCTCCTCGTTATAGAGAGTTGTGTGATGATTATATTATTTATCCATGATAAGAGTTACTTAGCAACACAATAAACAATGCACTTGAGAAGTGGTATCTAGAATTCAATATATATAGAGTCATAGCCACTACCATAGCAGTTGAAACTCCACTTCCCAACTTTGTAGGAGATAGTGGACATGCTGTGTGAGAAGTAGTTGATGAATATAAAAACTAAAATTGTCAGTATGTTTATATTTAATAATAATTCATTTACTTTATTAAATAGAACATTTGAATTCAGCTTATTTGTAGGAGAGCATGGTAGAGGACAATAACTAATACCCAGTTGAGAATTTTATTTGTAACATTTTACCCTAGAAACAAAAAGTTAATAAAAATTATAAGACGTATTTAATCACTAGTGCAATTTATTAAATACTGTACCTAAATATGTAAACGTTGAAGATGCAGAAAGTACCTTTGGATTTGGAATACATACATCATGATCTGGCAATTTCTGCAAGGCATTAATAGCAGCCCGTGGGTCATTTTGTTCCCAAAAACGTCATACCACCTAAAAGCAGTAGCATCATAGCAAGGTTCATTTGACTAATGGAAAATATACTGCATGGTTTAAACTTACCTGGAGTTTTGTGAGGCGAGTTTTGTGTATTGTGCAAACTTAATTACAATAAACTTGTCGTCGTAGATCAAGAGCGAGATAAGGGAATTGAGATTATAAGGGTCGAGTATAAGGTAGGTATAGGATCCGGTTTTAACGTTAAATAATTATAATCCACCCCTTTTGATTAATTTGGGCTTATGCAACATTGGGCTTATGTGTCTAGTTATAAATTGGGATTTAGAGCCAAACAGAAAGTATGATTATAATAATTGGCTTAAACATTTGTTCAGTCATGTTATAAAATATTAACTGATAAAGTAATCTTGTAACATAAACATAACACAACTTAAGAAGCCAACAAAAAGACATAAGACAACATACCAAAAAAAACCCTATAAAACAGCAACTTAAAGCTTGACAACACGACAATGGCGGTTAATGAAAACTTTTGGAATGTTCAGTCCTTTGTAGAAACTCTCTAGCGAATCAGCCGTGTCGGCAGTTGCATCTTCGGAGGGTGTCGAATCATAATCAGACGGGATGGTAGCATCGACAGTCATATCAACAAACTCAATAGATTCCTTAGAACTGCTGATTTCGACAACGTCATTCCATTTCCATTATATCAAGGCTCAGGTTCTTTTTCTTTTCTTCACTATACGACGGATCTACAAAACATAAATAACTTGTTTGTTGGAAGTTCATAAACTCAATAAGACATAAATACATTAAAAGTCGAATTGAAGAACTTCATGCAAACTACCTCTTCGTTGAACTCACGAGAAAGTTGTGATTTGTATGGACTATAGGGTCCGAATGATACAACTTCAACACTCTCACAACATGTCTGAAAATAAGCAAGACCATAAGCAACCAAAGAAAATATATAAAGTGTACATTATCATTGTAATTAAAAATACAACATAATCATTTTTCAAATAATATGATTAAATGATGAATGTAAGACAAAAGAAACTCACATATGTATTGCACCTTACGTGGACATGTTTATCACTTTGGTTTTCTTCCATCTTTTGTGCAATGGTTGATGTATGCATAAAAAAAGTTTCAAATTTTATATAAATATTGGCTGGTTACCCATGTAAATAGGTGTAATGGGGTTAGTGTGGTAGTTATCAGGTGTAGTGGGGTAGTTACATATGATGAAAAGTAACCGCTCTTTAATTCATCCTTATCGAACGGCCAATATTCAATCTTGAATCTTATCGGACGGCCATAATTGAATCCCACTGTTCTGTAACCTATTATTATAATTACCATTCAAGAAACGTATAAGCTTTATTGTAAAAACGTCCATGTTATCATAGCCCCTAAAGATGCTATAGAAACTTTATCCATTCATACAGTGTCCCTCTAATGTTTTGTTACACATGATCTTCTTGTTAAAATGGCGTTTTCAACCCACCACTTGCTTGACAAAATGCCTTAACCGAATTTGTATTTTCCCCCTATTCAAGCTTTTCTCAGGTCATCAACATTTATAATAATAGACACAAATTCACTGTTATGAAGTTAGTCCCTGATGTTTGTTTAAAGTAATAAGATTATGTATTAAGGTTTAAAAGTTACAGATTTAGGTCCTAAAGTTTTCATTTTGTAACAATGTTAGTATTAACTTTAACTTCTGTTAAAAGTTAACGGAATTTGCGTCAACTTGCCGTCATAACGCTCGGATTTTACCAACGGCCGGTTTTACCGACCGAATAAACATTGTTTTAAATGTTTTAATTTTTTTGGATGTTAATCTTTTTATATGTTAATTCAACAAATTTATATTTTGGGTTTTATTAAGGTACATTACTAACGTAACCAATACCTACTGAATATGTGTCAACTCACTGTTGTAACACAAATACAATGTATGGTTTTACCGGGTGAAGAAATATCATTTTAAATGGTAATTTTAAAAATAATACGCTATACGAGTGCCACTATTTTTTAAGTAAGTTAATATGATGAATTTATTTTTTAGGTTTAGTTTCAATACTGTAATGAATGTAAATACAAACAGAATTCACGTTGACTCACAACTGCAATGCCTGAGTTTTTACCTACTGAATTCGTCATGTAATACGCCGGTAAATCACTAGTTTCCATACTGAATAGAACGTGAAATTCTAAAATATTCTTAAACACAAATATGCCATATAATTAGTGACAATGTGTAATTTCAATTAACCAGAGCGTTATGACAGTTTTTAACGGAAGTTAAATATGCCAAATAATTAGTGACACAAATTCCGTTAACTTTTAACGGAAGTTAAAGTTAATGCCTAACATTTTTACAAAATTAAAACGTTAGTACTCATACCTGCAACTTTTAAACCTTAGTAACCAATCTTATTACTTTAGAAAAACGTCAGGACTAACTTTTTAATTGTGTCTAATAATGTATTTGTTAAATGGTTGTTACCGAATCTCTAGTCCTAATTCCTATTTCCTAAATGATCATTACATGCTTCAGCAGTTACAGTTTAACAAAAAAAGGTTGTTTACAGCTTCAAGTGGCCTCACATGCTTTTTAGAGAATATATATTATTAGTAACAACACAAATGAAATGCATATAAAATGCCTAATGTATTATTCACAAGTTTTTAATGCATATAATGCAGTATATACAGTACAGAAACTTCTTTATCAAAACGAGTTCCAAACAGTGATAGACTGATGATGATTGATGATTATTATCGTGACTACTAGCAAGTGAACAAGACTCACATGAAGCCATGAACAAAAGCTTTCTGGTTCGCAATTAAAAGAAGAATGTCCCAATCGATTAGATGTCATCAGTCCTTGTACATGACAAATTAGGGATTAGCTCGGTACCATACCGGTACTGATTCTGATTTTCCCGATCTCGATATTTTTAAAGACCTAGTACTGATTGTTTCGGTATCAATACCTATAACCATTTGCTCACCCGTAAGGAAAAACATGGAACAAATTAGGATTATGTAACTTATGTGTACGATATTGAGTGTCATGAAGAAATATTATGTTTTTGTTAGAATGCTCTCATTTCATATAAGGGGAAAACATAAACAAAACTTGGCTCTCCATGTTAATATTACAAGATGCCGCTTCTCAATCTAAAAGAGATCAAAAATAAAACATAGAATTTTCCAAGGGGGTTTAGAATAAAATTCCTATTTCTTCTACAATTTCAATTTATGTTCAAGTAAATGTCTTTTTAACCCCTTCATCTACAAATGAATGTTCACTTGGCCATGGCTCTTGATGTGGGTAACAAGCTTTCCTCAACTCCTTATACTTCTCCACATCAAACCCTTCGCGTTTCATCAACTTCATCTGCTTCGAACTAAACCGGCTCTGATAGAACCCTTCAAAAGACGGTTCTTTTGAAGTCCTCAAGAAAAACGTGTATCCAGCCATGAAATACATCGACGTAACATAAAAACAAATGGGTTCCATCACGTCCCATGAAAGTTCCCAAAACGTGAGCCTCATGAACACGCTAGTCTGGACAATCAGGTATGCCAAACCACCCCATAGCTCGCGCTGAACCATGTTTCTCGCCCGAGTATCAATTGCTGACTTCCACTGCTCCATCTCTTCCAATTCTTTCACAAACCGGTTGTGGGCCACCGGAACATTCTTGGGTAGCAAGCTGTGTATTGCTTTCACCACCTGTAACACAAAATTGTTGGTAAAACAAGACTCACCCAAATTCAAATTTGACAACTTTTTATGACACTTTCGTCCCTAAACATTGACCACCAAAATACTTCAAACTAAAACAAAATAAGTGAAAATCCAAAAAATATACAAGTTGAACACATAACTTTTGCCTACCAAAACACACGCAAAAAACTCAAACATACAAATCTAATTTGTTCTTTTCTTAGAACCCAAAACCACTTACATGACCCAAAAACCCAATTTTGACCACACCTAATTATTGAAAATTTAGTCAAACCCCAGATCCCTTTCCCAGATCAGATTTTATAAAGCCAGAAAATATATATATATATATATTCAAGTTGCACTTCATGCAATGCAATTTGTATATTTATCTAGAAATTAATGAAACCAGATAAACCATTGCTCCAAAACTGAATTATTTAATTATTAATAATTTATCATTTATTAATTCATTTGGTTGGAAAGGAAGATGGATCATGATCTCTAGGTCGGTGTCCACGTCAAACCAACGTGTTTAACTACACGCTTTTAGATCTGGTTGTTTCTGAATCATCCCTGTCGAGAAAAACATAACACAAAATAATACAAAAAAAAAAACTATCAGATTTCGGTCTATCTTTTAACAAACAAATTAATATATTCTATGCAAATTACAAACCTTAAAAACACCAAATCCCTAAAATAATAAATTCTGTAAAACAACTAATTCGTATATGAAATAAACCAACCAATTTGTATAAAAGATTAAAAATCAAGTGCTAACCTGTTCAGGCTTAAGGAACACAACGTTTCCTAGTATGATGACGTCACCGGAATCATCTAACGCTTTAGCCAAATCCAACCCTTGATCTCTGTTGCCACATCCATCCACACACATCTCAACATACTCGTCATAAGATATATTATTATTACCACTGCTTTTTAACTTCGACTTCAACTTTTCAATTTGCAAAACCCGAAGTATCTTCTTTGCGTCCGCCGCCGTCAACTCCGTCTCCGGTGAACTCTCCGGCGACCTCTCCACCGACGGAGAAAGTGAAAGTGCATCGAGACGGACCCGGTTTCGGGTAATGTCCATTTGTTTTAACCTCTCCAATATGTTTTCTGTTTTTGGCCGGAGTATATTCGGTAAAGATAACCGCCGGAAAACCGTCTGGTCGCCGGGATCTGGTGCGGCGGGATTGGGCGGTATGAAAACGTGAGGGGCTGCGGCGGAGGAAGAGGGTGAAATGCGGCAGTTGCGTAAGGTTTGGTTGGAGAGTTTGGTGTTGCAGATGTTTAACATCCGGTGAATAAGGTTTTGCTTGAATGCCATTGATGATGATGATATTGATAATTGACAGACAGACACAGTTGTTTGGTGTTTTGGTTTTATGGGATTAAGGAAACGGTTGGTGTGTTTTTGTAGTGAAATGTGAAGGCTTGAATGAATAAATGAATGAATGGAGGAAGACAGCAGTTAAAGACTCCACATTTATAGGGGGATTGATTTTGAGGGTGTACATGGATAGGAGGATAAGAACAAGTTTTCTTACGCTAATATGATGCTTCTAATAAAAAATTTAATAACAAAAAGGTTTATGCGTATGCATATGTACTTGGACTCGTATGCTATCCATAGCAAAATGGGCCGATTTATGAATATGACTCACAATCAGTAAATAATGAATTTTTGTTTTAAAAATATAAATGGTGTTATACTCCCAACACAGACTAATAACAATAATAATAAACAAACACACACTGGCAACAAAAAGACGCCCCCTTGCCGCCCTCTTATCTGCCCCGGGAAGGGGGGGCGTTCCTCTAAGAAATCGCCTTATTTGCCATATCGATATACACCCGTCTAAGAAATCGCCTTATTGCATTGGTGTATATTTTTTTGAACGGGCAACGAATCTTTTAAATGGGCTACTGGCTAAATTTACCATATCGATATACACCCGTCTTTCGATATGGGAAAAACCTTCACTAACGCTCGTGAACACTCTTCTGAAGGCATGACAGTGCAGTAAGATAAAACTCATTCAGTTCAAACATCCAACTAGTTAAAACCAATTACTTGCCTAGTCTCATATCATCTCCTTGGTGTCTTTGAAACTAAATGTTGAGAGTAGGAATCAAACCTTGGTCACAAAGAACACTAAGGTAGTGTTTGATATGAAGTAATGATAAGCGAAAGAAATGGATTATTCCAAATGAATGAAATAAAACATGTTTGGTTGTCATTAATCAATGTAATGAATCATTTCTAAGGAATGCAATTTCTTTCATGTATATATCATTTTCCATTCCTTAGTAAAAAGTGGTTGTTCTTTCATTCCTTCTAGGAATGAAATGGAAAATGATTAATAATAATAATAAATATTATTATTTTTATTATTAATTATTTATTATTATTATTATTGCTACTACTGTTATTATTGTTATTTTATCATCATCATTATTATTTTATTATAGTATAAATATTATTAAATTATAATTGTTGTTATATTTTTATTACTATATTGTATTATCATATTACCGTTATATTAATTAACTAAAAATATTATGATTGGATAGTTTACTATTTAATAAAAAAATAATAATAAAGTGATGAATTATTTCATTCATATATGGTAATTAAACAAGACAATGAAATAGTAATGATTCATTACATTTCTTTGCTCATTCCATTCACTCGTTCATTCCATTACCTCATACCAAACAAACCCTAAGTCTCTCTCTTATCGATCTACCAGTAGCTCATTGATTGTCACATTGGTGTATATACGTACCCTTTATAACCAAAAAAAAAATTTAGTTTTTTTTTTGAACATTTAATTTATTAAATAATAAGAACTAGCAAGTAACTAGCCATAAAAAAGCGAACACGAAAAATACATCACCACCAAATATAGTTTATTTAGTTACTTTTTTTTACGACGATGAAATATTTTTAATAAAATTCTAGTGATAAGTTAGAACCAATAAGCATATGTGCATCTCATGTTAATAAAATTAAGATTGCATGTTTTTTAATTTTAACAAATGTAGATTCGCTCTAACTTTAACACGCATGAATCCTATTGCTTCCTCTTCACTGTTTACGAAGGTTGTTAGTAAGTTTGTTAATTTATTTAGTTAAATTACTTTGTTAAATTGTATGGAAAACTAATATTTTACTCTTATGCACACATGGTGTAGTGAATCGATTAAATCTAACCAGAAACTATTCAAGTGTCATTATGCTTACTTATTTTAATACACACAAAAAATATGTAATAATAAAACAATATACCCTTAATGATAATTTCAATATTTGTAAGACTACAAGAGTATATATGAAGTATTTCTTAAATAATGGTAATCAATTCTATGATTGTTTTATTAATGTTATGAGGTTTTAAAATAACTTTTAAAATTTTATAGTGAAATAATCTAAAAACTTTAGTTTGTATAGTTGGACAAGTAGTGGTTAAGGTTGAAATTCATTTGTCTATAACTAAAATCCAAATTCGCAATTGTATAACCGAATGCAATTCCGTTTGGTTTTGGTTAAGAACCTAATCGCTTCTAATCGAATATCGATTTTGCCTAGTTTTGCTTCCCATATATGTTCCGACCATTAGTTGTGCATCGAATGTGTAACTAGATGAATACTTGCTAACTGAGATTAATTGGGTTGGTTTATTAATAATAAACTTACAAATATAGACTGAACTAGAAACCGAATTCGCAATTCAGCTGCAGTTTTTTTTTCTAGTTTTTTACATCTCTAGAAGAGGTTTTATCCGAAAACATGAAAATTTATTTACTATTTTATAGTTTTATTCGAAAAATATTTTACTATGAAAATCATTGTCACCTAAAAGGCTAAAATGTAGTTGTACTTAATTTCGAGTTAGTTCTAGAAAGTTAGATAATAAATACTTGTACATGATTATTACTATTTCTGTTTGTTAAATGAAGTTGCTTTAAAATTAAAATACGTTTTGTCAAATTGTGAACCACACACCCGTGAGGAAAGAGAGGCCGAAGAATAGGAATGACGTGGACGTCAACAAATGATTTTCTGGCAAACGCAAGCGTGTCGCCACGTAGAAACCACAAATATCTTACCATTTTCGTCTTCTTTTATTTCTATGCTTCAAATTAGTCCCTGAACTATTTCTCAATAATCACTACTACAAATATGAAGACAATAAGCACAATGAATTACTATATTTTTTAATTTAAATAACCTTTCATATATGAGAGACAGATATGAAGATAAACACTTTTAGAATTGTAGATATTATAAGTAATTATAGATAGAACGTATGCAACAACAAAACTTATTTACCATAAGTAAAATAATATTTAGAGTTTGAATCAAATACAATTATACAAATAATAGTTATTGTACAAAAGATACGAACTAAAAAAAATGAGACGTTAGCCTTTTTGTCAAGTAAAATGTATCATAACTATCATTACATGTCACACCCCAACTTTAGGGTCTAGGCGTGTGACCAATAGTTGGTACATGTTTTGTAAATAAATCAGAGTTGCGAGTTTCATTTCAGCGGAAGTCTTTTATAAAATATTATTATTGAAAACTTATTAGAATCTCGGGTTTAAATATCCGTTCAATGTTTCAAATACATTTCTTTCGAAAACATATTTCTTTTATAATATTTTGAAATAAAATATCTGAGCTATCAGATAGCATCTAATGACTATAACTCCAATCTTCTATTCCTCTTTGCTTGTATAGTCTAACCTTTTTTGTTTCCCTGTAACATGGGGGAAAAATACGTCAGCACAAAGCTGGTGAATAACGCTGACTCTAAAATCTCATTTCAATACCTTTGTGAAACCAACAATAATACCTTTGTGACTACTCATTAGGCACCCAACTAAATTGGGATCAAATTACCCTAAGTACCATGTACAATTAATTATATACACAATATCATTTCTTTGAACAGTCCCGTAGACCTTCAGAGGAATGTTGATGATATGCATGGCCTCGGAGAAATGCCGAGTCACCATGTATGTTTGGATCCAGACACATGTATACTCTTAATCAGAGTGTCCGTTTCTTATTATTGTACACAAAGTTTTTAAGGATTCGTAAATCCTATGCAAACATTCAGACTCATTATAAAAAGTTTGGGGGCGTATTCACCTTGTCTGTTTATAATCAGTTTCTTTACTGATTCCTGTTTTCTGATTCCTCTTCTTGTTTTGTTACCTCGGACCTATAGTACGAGAATAACATTTTGTATAAATAACTAGATCAGCGATCTAGCTTTAGACCTTTAGTCTATTTCGTTTAGCTTTAACCTTGATAAAAGCATTCGTTTATTCAAAACATTTGGACATTTAGTCCCTTTGTTTGTTTATCATTTACACACGATGTTTTTTCTTCTTCAAGAAGAAACATTACTTTATAATATTATATTTCTTAACAATAAAGAAATACTATTTAATTATATCCCTTAAAAACTTGCTTACGTTTCTTAATCAAGAAGAAACTATATTTAACTATAACCTTTGCTTAAGAAAGATTATATTATATTTATTCGTAATCAAGGTTCAGCTATAACTTCGACTATTGTCTAAGCCATTTATAATAATAATAATATAATAACTTAGGCAGAACCCCTTACCTCGCACAGGTATTCGGAGTTAGATATTCCTAAGTTTATACGGGCAGTACTTCTACTCTATGCACGTTTATCGAGGCGTCCTTGACCCACCTTTTCTTGGCACGCAAATCGAGGCAATGTTCGGGTGTCGCCGGGTCGTGCACGTACTTCAAGACGGAATGTCGGGTTTCTTGAGTGGCACGCACTTCGAGGAAACACCGGGTATTTGGCACGAATTACGAGGTCATGATTGTCGGGTCGGTGTCACGCAAAACGATGTTCGGCACGCAAACCGAGGTAGAGAGAGTAAAAATCTAGAGAGAGAGTGGAAAGGTGTGTGTGAAATGAGCCGGATCCCTCCCCTTTTATAGCCATTTTTGTGTCCCATCGCGGATTTTCAACACTGTCGCGTACCGCGACGAATACCAATCTGACACGTGGTCTGACACATTCTGCCACGTGTCCCGTCGTGTTGCCACGTGTCACCAGAGTGTGACACGTGTTCGTGAGTCATCACGGCCCATCGCGTACCGCGATGACCGTCCTCTTGGACTCATCGCGTACCGCGATGGGTCCTTAGATATTATTTTTCGTTTTCAGTCCTTTATCTTTTGTAGCTTGTCATTTCTGGTCTAGTTCTCATTGTCCAAAAATACTAAGGCGGCTCTTAAAGCGGCTTGCGGCGATGCGAGCGTGCGAAGTGCGCCATCAAAGCGCCACATTGCGCCCAACGCCCTTCGCCATCGTCCTCGTCCTCGCCCGAGCGCGTGCACCCGCTAGGACCACTTCGTACATGATATTCATAAAAGAATATAACTATGGAAATTCTATCTCTTATAAAGAGCTTCCATTTTTTTACCACTTTCCATGTGGGATGGATTCCATCTTCCTTATTTATACCTTGGTGGAATGCTTCCACTTTCTTACATCTTCCAATGTGGGATGAAATTTCTTTCATGTAAGTAAACTTAACATTAGGAAATATTTTTATTTCCTTATTTTTCTTATAATTCCTTATTTAATATTTTCTTATTACTTATCTTGAGATTATATTTGATCTCTCAACTTTCCTAAGTTGTTAAATTTGGATCAAAATTTTGGGGATGTTACATTACATTACTTATATCTTCTTGTTGCGTACAAAATTGCCACCAAGCATTTTATCTTTGATTCGTAGCATTCGCAACATAATTCTTATCTTTATGTTATCCAAACCCGTAATATTTGATATTTTAAATAGTTGGTTAGGAATCTTATACCCCGATCCCAGAGTTCATTTAAATCTGTTATGCCTAACTCATAGTGCCATATCGATGCTAGAAAGGTGAAACTAAGGTTGTGAACCTCAAGTTTAGTCCAATCATGTCATTAGGTAATCTTCTAACGCTTTCCTTTCCTTTTGTTTTGTTTCTCTAAACAAGGTTTTTCTACTTTTCTCGTGAAGAAAGATAAATGTCCTCACTTCTCAAATAGCGTTGTGCTCTATCATCTTTTTGAGGTTAGGTTTGGCACCGTCTCTCATTTGATAACAAGTCGCAAACTTTGGTGTTATACTTAGGTGTAATACACTACTAATCAAAATACCAAGTGACCACTAAGGACACCTTTAATAAATCACTTATACCATACTTTGCATCTTTAGGAAAATAAAGTAACATATTCAAACAATAGGGATTATATAGAAAAGAATGGGTGGGACATATTTCGAGCAAAATCAGGAGAGAAAGAGGCCCGAAGGAATAGGTAAGTTGATAGACATGACCTAGTAAAATCTGGCCTGGATACAGCCTGCCACATTTATCACATTTTTATTTTATTTTTAATATTTGACTAACATCCTTTTTATTCTAGTTGTTTATTCTCATGCTGATCCAGTAGTTCTCCTAATATAGAAAAGAAAACCTAAACTTTGAAAGTTTTAATGTTTAAAAAATGTGTTATGGGTCAGCAACTGTGGACGGTGCAAACGAGACGAGTCCGCCACAGAGCTTATACGTAAGACAACACGATAATTTTTGAAGTGATAAATTAAATTTGCATACTAAGATAATATTATTTGTTTTAGAAATTGATTTAAGTTATCTCCTTTAAATTATAAATTATTAGATTAAGATTTTATTATTTAAGATAGATGGTGATTGGTGATGTCATAAATACATACTACTACAATACTAGGATTAGTTTTTTTGTTAAAGTGATTCGTAACATGACAATTGATCTATAACAATACATTGTTTCTCAACTCCGATGAGATGACGCATTGCTTCTCCTCTCTGGCAACAAACCACTTACATATATCCCCTCTCCATATTTTATCCAAGTTTTGATTCTTGGTTTGAAAATCAATTATTAGCTCCAAGCTTACGGCAAACATTTTGATTTCAGCTTTGGGGTTTTTGTTGTTTTTATTACATTTTACAATTTTTTAACAACAGACCCACACACCTCTAAATTACTCCTAAAATTTACATTATTTGTCTACAATATGTCAATATGACATGAATGATCACCACTTGAGTGAGACAATTTTCTAACACCTTTGTACCGGCAAACTTACACAACCCAAAACCGACTTTGATTCTACGTTGTTTGTCCATAAAAAAATTTAAACCCCACATCACTTGGAAGAAGTGTTTCAACACCTAAGGACCATGCATTGCATTATACCCATTTGGTTTAGAGATTTTTAATTGCTTATTATATCTAGTTAGTAGTTAGAATATCTTTATTAGGTGTTGGAGGTAGATTATGGGTTATTATTTATTACAATACTCATCTTCTATCCAATATAAATGTGGATATACTCACCATACGTGTATCTAACATCCTACTCAAAATTTAGTATTTTAAACCATCTATAGTACATCTCCAGTCTGGCAAGTGGCAACTACAATTTTTTGAAAACATGTTTGGTCAATAGACACATTGGAAATAGCAGAAAATATCCCCATAAAACCTTTTCTCGAGCAATTTATTTCATCTCACGAACCTATTTCAATATCTTCACTTACTTTTAATTTTGTTCCTCACGATCTCAAATTTCATTATTTTGTGACATTGTAACTTCCAAGAATATATAGTATTATTTAAATATATTTATGTTATTTTATATATTGCAATTGCAAATATTGTGATTATACCGACTGGCCACCTCATCCCATCCAGGATTGTTCACAAGTCGAGCTCGAGTGTAACAACGTGAAAATTTCGAGTTTAAAGTATCAACTTTACAAGGTATAGGGACTAAAATTGCCAAATTCCAAAGTTGAGGGTCTAAATTGTAAAATCTGATTTTCCTGACCCATCGCGGTACGCGACAGGTCAGAAGAGACTCCCATCGCGGTACGCGATGGGGAGCCTGACACAGCGTGACACGTGTGCCACGTGGCACTATGTGCTGCCACGTGTCACCACGTGGCAACGCCTGCTGCCACGTGTTGCCACGTGTTGCCACGTGTCGACACGTGGCAGACCTACCCTCTGCGTCATCAACCCTACGTCGCGGTACGCGACGGGGTGCCCAAAGGACCCATCGCGGTACGCGATGGGATCCAAAATATTGCCTATAAATAGCGGCCATGGGCAGCTCATTTCTGCACACCAACATTGCTCTCACATCTCACTACTCTCTCTCTAGCTTTACCTCAATAAGCGTGCCATAATCCATCGTTAAGCGTGCCTCGAACCTTCATTTGTGTACCAACGTTTTCTTGGAGTTTGTGCCACCCGCCACCCACATTCGAGCAAAGGTGTTGTTATAATGGCGAAAGATCTCGTAAAGCGTGTCGACGAGTATTAAAGATTTGGCGTTCCTCGATTCGAGAAGATTGAAGCGGCGTTGAAGTGCTGCTCAAGTCCCTAGAGTTTCTATACGCCACTAAGGTTAGGCGTTATGATGAATTCATTATAATTCAATATTATATTAAAGGCTTAAGCCTTAAGTCGAGGATATACTCGATACCTCGATAAAAGAAAAGAAAAGAAAACATAACAAAGAAATGAATGAAAGAACAGATATTGAATAATATGATAACATATATATGTGTGTAAGTATATATGTAAATATTCTTTGGTATGAAATATTATTTATTGAATAAAGAGTATTCTTAAATAATAAAAGAAAAAGATTACGTTTCTTGGAGAAGAAGAAACGTCGGGTTTCTATATAAACTAAAAGTTTATAACTTACTTTTAAACTAAAGGTTTTCAAGTAAATAAGAATTGAACTAAAGGTTCAATCGAGGATTGAGATATAAGACTAAAGGTCTTAAGCCGGATCGTGTATCCGACTAACAAATCTAACTATACTATTAAAGCAATAAGTTTTAAGTCCATATACCCCCTTCTTATTGGTTGGTTCTCATACTTTCCATATATATCAATGTCTTCTCTAATTTTCAAGTGAATAAAATAAATCAATAATATATTAAAATAAGATTAATCAATGCTATTTAATTATTATCTTTTCCCTTTCCTTTAATCTTTATTTTTTCATTTTGAATACTTAAATAATAATGTAATATTTTAATATTCCATTGAGCTAAAAGTGTAAATTTAGATTCATTTAATAACAATAAAAAATATTCTAATTAATGTAATATTTTAAAATCGTAGCTATAGTTTGAATACGAATTATTCAAATTTTTTATTTGAAAATTGTATTATTTTTTGTTGATTTCATTCACCACCTTTGTTATTTTTTGGTTGATTTCATTCACCACCTGTGTTAATTTTATAGATAATATATAATAAATAATTTAATTAATTATTTTTTATTTCATCAATAGAAGATATTATGGATTTAATATAGAGATTACGGATAATATATATATACATATATGTATAATATAGAGATACCGATTTAAAATATTATAATTCTGTTAAAATATGATATTATTTAAATTATATTTGTCAAACTCGTAAGGAAATTAGGAAAGGATGACCCATTTCATTAAGGAAATGTTTAATTACGAATTTGTAAATTTGTAAATTTGATATTCCCTCCTTCCTATTTAAATTAATTATTGTCTAAATTATGGTATAAATTTGAATGTCAATTTTATTTAATTAACAATCATTAAGTTTTACTATAATTACGTTAGTTGACCCATTGACCCACTTATATAATTTCACTCATTTACTTTTAAGAATTAAAATACAAATACATTGACTTATTATTGTTTAACAATAACAATTGAGTTACAAATCCATTGTTGACCCATTCACCCATTCACTTATAATTGTCAACATTGACTTAGAAATACGATTTACTAATTAACAATTGAGTTACATATATATAACTAAATTAGTAACTTTTATTTTCACACCTTATATGAATTACAATACGTACTATATAATTAGTAACTTACATTTTACATTATGTAACATTTTATTTTACAGAACCACCATTACATAAAATTCAAAAATTTCAAAATATATTATTTGTATTTCGAATAACATTGCATATTATTTGGAAAATCCATTAATTACGATATCAATTCTATTCCTTCTTACTATAATAATTTTGAAAATTTTTGAAAATTCCTAAATTTATGTTTTTAATCAATTACATTTATACCTTCATTCTATAATTTTCTCTACCCTAATTCGTTTCCTATAAATATGTACATTTGAAAGGCTAATTCTTACACCATCAAAGCCTCTTTAGTAAAAACGAAGAGCTTTATGCCAAGGTTTTTAGTTTTTTTTGTTTATATATCTTCCATTTTCATATTTCATTTTTTAGGCTTAAAAGTGTTATTGTTGTTTAATTTTAATTTATTTGTGTTTTTGTTAATTTTTTCTAGTAAGATGGAGCCAACAAATATCACCATGTTGAACCAACTTGATGTTCTTAATAGTGAGTGTATCCTAAAGGTCCGTATATTGAAACTTTGGCGGCTGAAGGATAACTCAAAGCCCGGGCAAGATTGGTCCATCGAAATGATTGTTCGAGACGAAATGGTATTGTTAACACATTCAATAATTTATTATATTATTCATGCAACTATTTACTAATCTTAATAATAATTTCCTAAGCATGATGTTTGGCTTGCCGAGAATAAATCTTTGATTGTTCGGAAGGCCTCACTCGGTGCAAATATGTGTACTTACAAATACATCAACTGCCCACACAAGCTTTGTTTCATCCATTGATAATTCTTACTAATTTGTTTTTTAATAGTTCAGTATATCTAACATTAATTTATTTTAAATAATTTCAGTTTATGGCGGCCCAAATTGGTAGATTGGCTAATTGCATGGAAAAAGTATTTGATGGAGAGTAGTTTGATTATGTTTGTTTTGGTCATTACTAATGTATTTTAGTTATTAATTTTCTATCATTTTTTATTTTATGTAGCTTAGACAATTTATGTAAATTATTTCATTTTTATATGAATAACAATCTTTATTTTTTCTGTGTTAAAGTTTTTGAAACTTATCTTGAAAGTTTTAACAATTATATATTGAACTTCCAAAAAATCGATCGTTTTTTATAATAATATTTACAATTATTTATTTTTGTTTTCAAAATTCAAAATTGACCATTATTACAACAATCTTTTTTTAGTTTTTAGTAGTATTCAATCTCAACAAACTTTTCATCTTTTATATTATACCAAATTTTAATTAGCATAAACGACATATTTAATACATACCGGAAATTTTAAATAATTAACTTTTGATAATACATGAAAGTTAATAAGTTTTGGATTAAAAACACATTAATTTATTTGACCAATTTAATATGTGGTGTATTACTTATTTCAAATGTATATTTAGAACATTTTAGATATTTACTATAATTGCTTATTTATTTTAAAATATTCATCATCTTTAATTTAATGATACATTCTAATCATTTATACATTAATTTATTTCTATTTTTAAGAACCGAATTTGACCACTCTTTTTTAGTTTTAATATTCTCTAATCTCAATAAACTTTACATCTTTTATGATTGACCAATTTTTAATTAGGCATAAATGTCAAGAATTACCTATTCGTCTAAATTATTCTGGTGAAATTAAAAAATAAACTAATAAACTAAATAGAAAATAAAAACTTTCCATCTTTTATATTTGACTAACTTTTCATAAGGCATAAATGTCAAGATTAATGTATAAAATTGAAAAACGAATTATCTAATGAATTTATTGTTAAATAAGTTAATGATGCTAGAGTCTTGACAATAATTTCGTGATAATTAAAAAAAGTTAATAGTATATTGTGTTGGTGCATTTTGTGACCGTCGCTATGCAATTTTGACTAGATGGGACGTGTTGGTGAAGTTAGCACAACTTCACGTGTTGGTGAAGTTAGAAGAACTTCACATGTTGGTGAAGTTAGAACAACTTCACGTGTTGGTGAAGTTAGGACAACTTCACCGTAGGCCCAAGCCCAAGCCCGCGAAGATATTAGTCTATATATATGTGTGTAATGTTTAGGGTTTGAGAGTTAGTTTTTTTGTAGTGGTTGTGAGTTGATCAAGAAAGAGAGAGTATTTGTGAGAGAGAAACCGAGAGAGAGAGTCGCGTGGGACGGCCCGAGGTAGAGCTCACCTCGGGTCGGTCGTAGTTTGATTTCGTGTTTGGTATGTAATGTGTTTTGGTTATTATATAAAGGATCTGCAGATTCGTTTATCCCATTCGTGTATTTGTTTGTGTTTAATCGTGTTCTTCGTCTCCAACACCATAAACGAGTCTAGGAGGATTCCGCACTCCTAGACCTCGTGCGGATCTCGTATCGATCATCGACGCCCCGGGGGGACTTACATATTGTTTAGTTAGTAAACTTATAAAAAAATGGAAAGTTTTTATAATAATATTTACATTTATTTATTTTTGTTTTTCAAAACCAAAATTGACCACTCTTGCAACAATCTTTTGAAGTTTTTAATAGTTTTCAATGTCAAAAAACTTTCCATATTTTATATTTGACCAATTTTTAATTAGCATAAATGGCAAATTTAATGAATACAGGAAATTTAAATAATTTACTTTTGATTATACTGAAAAGTTAATATGTGTTATATTAAATACACATAATTATTTTTGGTTAGTTAATTAAAGAAGAATTATTATTTTCAATTGCATTCAAGGTAATCAGTTTCATATAAATTTGAATTTTGACATATGCAACAAAAAAAGGAAAGTTCAAACCTATAATTTATCTAATTAATATTGTTATTAGTAGTCAAACGGTTTTAATGTAAAAATTATTTCATATTGATTTAATAAAAAATAGATATCTACTTATTTAAAATTCAAATTGTTGAATGAAATTAAAGAATATACCATATACCATACTTAAGATAGCTATATAAATCTAATATAATAGTTTAATAATTAAATTAACATTTTGAATTAAAGAAAAATATATATTTTAAGGTTATATGAAATATCATAGAAGCTAAATATACAAAGATTTTTTAATATATAAAAATAGTAAATGCTTTTCAAAATAAAAGTTTTACTATAATTACGTTAGTTGACCCATTGACACATTGACCCACTTATTTAATTTCACTCATTTACGTTTAATAATTAAAATACAAATCCATTGACTTATTATTGTTTAACAATAACAATTTAGTTACAAATCCATTGTTGACCCATTCACCCATTCACTTATAATTGTCAACATTGACTTAGAAATACGATTTACTAATTAACAATTGAGTTACATATATAGATAACTAAATTAGTAACTTTTTATTTTCACACCTTATATGAATTACAATACATACTACATAATTAGTAACTTACATTTTACATTATGTAACATTCATTTTACAGAACTACCATTACATAAAATTTAAAAATTTCGAAATATGTTATTTGTATTTCGAATCTAATTATGTAACATTGCATATTATTTGAAAATCCATTAATTACGATATCAATTTGAATTTTGAATTTTGACCTAACAAGGTAATCAGTTTCATATAAATTTGAATTTTTACATATGCAACAAAAAAAGGAAAGTTCAAACCTATAATTTATCTAATTAATATTGTTATTAGTAGTCAAACAGTTTTAATGTAAAAATGATTTCATATTGATTTAATTAAAAATAGATATCTACTTATTTAACTTAATACATTTAACTAAATGGTCTTTGAATTGAAATAAAACAAAAGTTTAATTACAAATAATTTATAATAAAATATATCTTTATTTATTTATTAATGTTGAAATGAAACTCATAATACGTTAAAAACTTTAGCTATATATTTAATCAGGCTGTTATGGTTTATTTTGTTTTTTAGATTGTGAAGCAAAACGATTTTTTTTTTTGTAAAATATCAAAGAAGTTAATGGTGGGCTAATATGATTATAACATGTTCGTATCTTCATTTGGTTTTTTAGTTTAGGTGTATAGTAAGTTTATGTAAGTATTAACCTTTTATGTATACAGTCTAAATGTTTAATATTTTGGTTACAAACTTATGTTAAATATTTTTGTTGGTTTAATATGTTAGTTATGAAATTTTATGGTTGTCTATATGTATTTGGTTGTTTATATATTTTCAACCAATGTGTAACATGGGTTACTGTTCTAGAAATATATTGGTGGGTTAGATACTTTTACATAAATGAATTTCTGATAATCTATGTGGATTCAAGTTAGCTTGTAACAGCCCAGCTATCACCGCACCATAATATTGTCCGCTTTGGCCGGGACGTACCACCATCGCCTCACGGATTTGCTTTTGGTTGCCCAGGTGGTCACCCATCCTCATACTTCTCCCACCTGAGCACGCTTAACTGTGGAATTCTCCTCTCATCCACTACCATTAAGCGCCCAAAACTGTGGATACCTTCCCCATCATAACTCGTTTTGGGCGCTTAATGGTAGTGGATGAGAGGAGAATTCCACAGTTAAGCGTGCTCAGGTGGGAGAAGTATGAGGATGTGAGACCACCTGGGCAACCAAAAGCAAATCCGTGAGGCAATGGTGGTACGTCCCGGCCAAGCGCACAATATTATGGTGCGGTGATAGCTGGGCTGTTACAAGTTGGTATCAGAGCAAAGTTCGAGAGATTTAAGCATCCTACATGCTTAGACTCGAACAGAGAATGGGATTATAGTAAGAAAAGAAAGAAGATGCCAGTACGAGAATGCCATGTGTCACTCAAGCAAGCTAAGTAAAGGTAAAGTATGTGATTAAATTTACATGTAAAGTAGAATGATGAATAAATGGTTGCGTAGTAGCTAAATAAGGAATGTATGGATGCTAGCTTAATTGTTAGGGATAAAGTATGTGATGATATGAACTGCTTGATTGTCGAACTGTTAGAAGTAGAACCAGCACAAATAGACTCATAAAGGGAAGTGTATAGGACACGGAAAGTAACGTGATCAGCTAATCACAGCTGGCCACTGTTATCACCTGTTAGCCTTACTATCCTTGTACTAAATGGTTCCTTAAGTGATGATGTTTGTGTTTCCTTATAGAATACGAACGGCTGGAGCTAATAAAGCTGCTGAAAAAGGAGGACGTACGGGACGTCGTGGCAGGCCACGCGTTGTCCGAGAACCGTCAGTGGAAGCAGCTACTAACAATGAGGGAGAAGGAAGTGCAGCTGGTCGAAATCCGAGTAACAACGAGGGGTATCAACTTGACCCTACTGTTCAAGCTGCCATTGCTCAAGCGGTAGCAGCTGCTGCGAAGAACTGGAATGCTGAAGGGTCTGCTGGAGGCCGTGAAAGAACCGCTGAAAGGGCGGAAGGAGATGGTAAGAAAAATGGTGAAGGGGAAGGGGAAGAATCAAGCGTGGTGAAGTCAGTGAAGGTTGATGACAAGAAAAGGGGCCGAGGTGGGTGCAACTATAAGTCTTTCAAAGGCTATGGTCCACCGGAACTAACCGGCTTGGGAGACGCAATCGCTACTCTCCAATGGATAACCGCGATGGACAAAATTATCCGAATTAGCGAATGTCGTCCCGACCAAGCTGTGGGGTATGCTACCCAATCATTCGGTGAGGAGGCGATGTACTGGTGGGAGACAGTTGAGCAGAGGAAGAGTCAAGAAGAGATCAAGGCCTTGAGGTGGGATGATCTGAAGGAGTTAGTGATGAAACGATTCTGTGCTGATGCAGAGATAGAGAAGGTTGAGATGAAGTTCTTATCAATAAAAAACAAATTGCAAGTTGTAATCCAACCCGTAAGCAAAAAATACAAATCTAGGTTCTTTACACCGTTAACAAAATAGGGAAAAATAGTGAACAATACGAATATTTGAAACTTTATACAGCAATTGAAACCATACGAAAAATATCCTCCAAATCTAAATTTAACTGAGGCAATTTTGACACGAAACCTAATGGAATTTTCAACCTGCTTACAATTTGCAATCCATGTCCTCAAAACATTTTCAACCTGTACGCTCATTCTTCCGCAGAAAAACCTGAACCCGAAATAAAAAATGATCCCTTGTAAGTCATCGAACATGCAAACCAAGTGTTTGGTACACCCAATAATTCAAGAAATTAGAATGCTCAATTCACTGCGAATAAATTTTGATTCAAAAGTTATGAAGCATTAACCTGCCAATCCATTGAAAGTAACTTTGATGCAAATTTTACGAAGCACGGCGTTTACTCCTATAAGCTATAACCCATGGAAAGTCACGGAAACATTATTCTAATATTGGTTGTTAAAGAACCCAAATAAGTATGCATTTTATCTTTAAAGCCATTTGGTAGGGATAATAGCTTGGTTGACCTAGCCTCCGTTAAGTACCAAACTGAATCAAATTTAAAGTTAGAATTAAAATCACAAAAATGGAATGCTTACAGTAAGTGACAGTACGGATAATAGGTTGGCCTCTATGCCGAGTTTTCCCAAAATAGAGACCGGGTGCACCGTTAGCATTCTGCTTCCTTCAACCAACACAGATGATGCTTTATTGAATCTTTTAAGCCATTAACAAAACTAAAACTTTAAGCAGAGACAAAGATCGGAACATGCGATGATGAAAGAAGAAAAGGACGGTTTAATTAAGAAACAACTCTGATCGTCACCGCAACCAATTGATCGACGTTTGCAGGTAATCCGACGCCGTTCGATGAGGGCTTGTGATACCCTAGTCGGTGGTGTCTGTTGTCACTTGTCCCTTTTCCTTCGTCGTACTTGGGGGAGGATAAGAGAGTGAGAAAGTAAATGTGGCAATCCAAAATAAAGCTTGTTGTAGTAGTACAGACGGCAAAATAATGTGTACAATTAGCTCCAGTTGAAATCCTCTCAAAAAGCCAACTTGCTTTCTAAATAAATATATATATATATAATTGGGATTGTAATAATGATTTTTTTTGGTGACATTAGTCCAACTGATAGGTCCTCAAAGAGAAACTCATACATTAATCGCTCCTTACTCGAGTTTGAATCCCCTTACAACGATATTCTCCTTAATAAGTGACATACACTTGTAAGAGCCGAATCTAGGATCTCCTAGAAGGAAACATTTTAAAAAACTTCTAACCATTGAGCTAGCTTGTGATGGCCAATAACGATTATCTATATTAGAGGTGGCAAATGAGTTGGGTTGGGTCAAACGAGTCATGAGTAGAAATGAGTCATGGGTCAAAACGAGTATGAGTCAAAATGAGTTTGGGTCAAAACGAGTCAATTAAAAAAAAGGTTGTTTTGCTTTGGGTCAAAATAGGTTATGGTCAAACCGGGGTTTTTTTTTGTAAACGAGAATAACGGCGGAAACATTTTAGTTTTTTTAGATTTTTCATTTTTTACTTATATTTTAAGTTTTGATTTTTTTAATTATTTTTTAGGGGTTTTCTATTAAGATCAAAAACTCTCAAAAAAATATTCAAAAATAATAACTCAAAATATAAATCATAAACAAAAAAAGTAAAAACACTAAAATGTTTCATACATTGTCCTTGTTCCATAAAAAAAACCATCTAGAATCGAACCGAAACCGAAAGAATCGACGAAAATGAAACAAAGAAACAAAAAGCCAAAACCGGACAACATCAATCGAAATCGAAAAAATCAATACAAACGAAACTAAAAAAATTCAAACCGAACAAAAACAAAACTGAAAAAATGAAAAAAAACGAGTCCGGAATCGACCAGAAAGAAACAAAAGAAACCAAAACCCAACACGTCACGGGTGAAAACTCGTATTGACTTGAAACCTGAATCGAACCCGTTCCGATCTGAAACCCGTTTCGTGCCGAAACCTGTCTTGTACGAAAACCCGTTCCGATCCGAAACTGTCACATTTCCTTAGGACACTAACCCACATCGACCCATTTCTTTGAACTTGTCGACCCATTTTGACCCGATAATAAAAGGATGAAATCCCAAATGACTCATTTTGACCTATTTATTTAAAACATTTTACCCAAACCAACTCATTTAACTTTTAAAACAATTCAAATTGACTCATTTAAAAGGGTTTGAGTCAAGATTGCCACCCCTAATCTATATAGATTAAAAATGGTGGTTGATTTCATAAACTGTAGCTTGCTATTTTGACTTTTAAGTAAATTATTTGAGAGTTTAACAAACATGATGTGTTGGTCTGGTGGTTGATGTTCCATTAGTTAAAGCATTAATATTGACGGGAACGCTCGAATCCGATTTCAAGCATGGGAACCTTCGTCTTTGATTTCAAGTAGTTTAATCCGTGTTTGCTTTGTTATTTGGTATACCCAGTTTTCGACGTATATTTTCCATTTCCTTCGTAAATAATCTTCTTTTATTTATATTAAAGGAATGCATTGAGCTTATACATGTATGAATATTTTATATTATTATTATTATTATTACAATCAAAATTTGTTAATGTTTTATGTCTATGGTTCGGGTTTTACTGACTGAATTAATGTCTTTTAAAAGATTTTAACTTTTTATATGTTAATCAACCGATCCCATATTAGTGCACCACTACAAAGTGGCATGTACATAAACATATTCGACCTACCCGCTTAGTTATTTTGTATAATTAAAATTGTGACGAGTTAAATTTACAAAAGGTAAAAAATAAAAGGGAAAACACGACCGTTGAGATCAACCTCACTCTTGCTTCGCTTGAAAGATGAAGCATATGCCTGCTTATATACTTTTACAGATAAGTGTACAACTTTATTAAAGCAATGTACAAGTGTCATTGCCCCTTTCTGGAATAATAATCATAAATTTATCAAAGTGCAGTGGCCTTTTATTCCACCACTTAGAGGGACACTAACGTCATTTACCTACTACCCTTTTCAACACCCACGTTCTTTCTCCAAAGGCGGCCTACCAAAATACCAAAAAGGACCTTGCTTTAACGGTACATAATCCCATAATCAAAAAACATAATCACCATTTCCATTCCCAAGAATAATATTTAAATATAACATCTACCACTTTTAGGGCTGTCATTCAATATCAAACACGACATGATAAAATACAATGACTTGTTGTATTAAATACAAACACGATATGATATCTAATCGTGTCATTTTATTTAATCACTAACTTGTTTAGAAACATGCTAACCTACTCCCTTTCCACTAAAAACAATATATAACTTATATACACACATGTATAATTTTCTCCACAAACAAACATAGTCATATATATTTTTTAGCGACTAAATTTTACACTTTATAGAGTTTGAACTTATGATCCTTATTTCAAACATTAACCACCTTATCTCATCATCAAAGTAGGAATAACTACAGACATAGTAATATCTCACTCTGTCTAAGAGGTACATAGATCAAGAAATTGATCATAACGAGATCAAGACTACAAACATTTTTCTCCTTATAAAAGATTCAATTATGTTGTATGCTTCAAAATATAAGCATGGGCATACTATCTTCATTTTCTTACGAGAAAACGATGAAAAAAAGTTATACACTTTGATGTGTCATACGGATTGAATGATGAGTGTTATAGTGGTTAATCATATGAATGAATCATAATGTTCATGCAAGTCATACGACCTGTGTGTTGTATTAGATTGACCAGAAGTGACTAATGTATATCTAGACATCTAGCTAGAGGGCTGCGTTTGGATGAGCTAAAACTTCCATTTTAAAGCTTTTAAAGAAACTTTACCAAAAACTTTTTGCTTTTCAAAAATAGAATGAACAACATTTAAAGGCTCACCCAAACACCCTGTGTTAGTTAGTATGTGAGTTGTGTAAAAAATTGCTAAGGGCAGTATAGTAATTTTTTTAAAAAGGTCCAAGCTGTCCTACCAAATACTAATAATAATAATAATAAAGATTTAGAAAGAACGTGAACGATACGCGCAAACCCACCAGAGAGAGAGAGAGAGAGAGAGAAGAAAATAATAAAAGAAAAAGAAAAGTTAGTTTGGAGACGTTACCGGACTCGAACTGCTTTTATCCGCCGGAATTTGGGATTAATCTCACGTCCGGTTACTCTTCATTTCATTTCACTTCTCTCTTCAATTCTATTCACTCTCAAATTTATTATTAGCAAACACTGTGTGGTGTTTTATGGTTTCAATTTATACGTGGGTAGATTTAGGATCTGCAATTCAGAAAGGTGTATACGCCTCAAAAGAAGGTGTGGTCAGGCTAGCTGTCATCGCCTAGAGACGACAGTTCGAACCCTAATTCAAGCACTAGGGATAAGGGGTTTGCAATTGGTGGCGAGTCTACACCCAAGGGTTTGGTGTCCAACCTTATGGATCAGGATGCTGCTGCTGATAATAATATTAATAAGCTTGAGAAGGAGGTTAGTAACTATTAATGTTTTGTAATTGCTTGATTTGGATGGGTATTTCTCTTTTAGTCAGTAAATTGGGGCTAATTAGGTCTTTTTTGGGGATGTAAACATAATTACTGAACATGTGTGTTATTTTAATTTTCATAATAATAATTTAGGTGTTAGCAAAGGGTTGGGATTAATAGTGGACCGGGTTTTCGTTAGTAAATCGGGTCTAATTTGAGTCTCGGTAACTCGAAACAGGGGAAATTTGGGGTTTAAACAAAGGGTTGTCTTGGTTTGGGTCGGAACGGGTTTGGGTCGGATAGGGTTGAGATCAAAAACCCCTAAAAAGATAAATAAATAAAATCATAACTCAAAATATTAAAAAAAAAAAAAAAACTAAAACTAATATGCTTGTACTCGTTTGAAGGTAAAAAAAGCAAAATCAAACCGAAACCGAAAAATATCAATTGGACTTCTTTTTAACTCCAAACTTGATACAACTGATTTAGTTGTAAAATATGGAAATTTTCTTTTGTTACTGTTATTACTTTAATTTGTTTCTTTTATAATTAGTTAAAGGAAACACTGTTTACTTTTTGGTAGTAGATCGGGTCTAATTCGAGTCTCGGTAACCCGAAACAGTGAAAATTTGGGATTTTTAAACATAATAATAATGACGAGTTTTATGTTTAGTGAATGAATGCCATAATTGGGCTGCTTTAAGCACTGCAATTAGATTTTATATGTAAATGATTTATCTTTATAATATGGTATATCGTGGAAGTTGGAACAACCCTATGAGGAAAGTTTTGTATCTTTTGTTAGTGTTATTACTTCGATTTGTTTGTTTAGTTATTTTATTATATGTCTGTTTGGAAATCGAGTTTATCTGATTATTGGTTTACTTAAAGTTATATGAGTATCAATACAACATGGGGCTACTTCTAATCGAGAAAAAGGAATGGGTATCCAAAAATGAGCAATTTGAGCAAGCATTAGCGGAAACCAAGGAGCTTCTTCAACGAGAGCAAACCGCTCATCTTATAGCAATGTCAGAGGTGGAGAAACGGGAGGAGAAGTTAAGAAATGCATTAGGAGTTGAAAAACAGTGTGTTACTGAGGTTATATGTTCAACTATTTTTATTATCTTTGTTTATGTTAACTTGAACTTAAACCATGTTGTTGATAGTAATATTTAATGATTGGTTATTTCAGCTAGAGAAGAGTTTGCGTGAAATGCGGTCTGAATATGCAGAAATAAAGTTCAATGCTGATTCAAAGCTGGAAGAAGCACATGCATTGTCTGCCAGCATTGAAGGGAGGTCACTAGAAGTAGAGGCAAAATTACGTGCTGCTGATGCTAAGCTTGCAGAGGTTAGCAGGAAGTTATCAGAGCTTCAAAGAAAATCCGTTGAGGTCGAGGCAAAAGAAAGCTCACTTATGAGAGAAAGGATGTCGTTTAACAATGAGTATGCTTCACATCTTGTTAAAACTTATACTTTCACCATTTTGTTATTATTGAAATTTTTTATGCTATCTTTATGTCATCAGGAGAGACGCACATGACCGCAGTTTATCTCATCAAAGGGAAGATTTAAGAGAATGGGAGAAGAAATTACAAGAGGGAGAGGAGAAATTGGCTGAGCTTCGTAGAGTGATTAATCAAAGAGAAGAGCTGGCAAATGATAACGATAAAGTATTTAAACAGAAACAAATTGATCTTGAGGAAGCACGGAAGAAGATTGAAGTGGCTAATTCAGATTTGAAAGATAAAGAACATGAAATAAGCACAAGGATGAAAAACCTAGCTTTAAAAGAGAAAGTAAGTGTTCTAGGGTTTTGGCTAATTACCATCTGAAAAGTTGTGTATTTATAGCTAAATCTGTATGATTCTTCTGCAGGAAGCTGCTGCTATGAGAAAGAACTTGGAGGTAAAAGAAAAGGAATTACAAAAGCTAGAGGAGAAGCTAAACGTGAGAGAAAAAGTAAGTACTTGATTGTAAATAATTTGAATCTTATTGTCAATATGTACTTATAAATGTTTAATATCATCTCCTTGCAGGTAGAGATTCAAAAGCTTTTGGATGAACACAAGGCCATATTGGACAAAAAAACACATGACCTTGAGTTAGAAATGGAACAGAAGAGGACATCATTAGATGAGGATTTCAAAATCAAGGTTGCCGATGTGGAGAAAAAGGAAGTCGAAGTGAATCATTTGGAGGGTAAAATTGTAAAAAGAGAAGAGGCATTAGAAAAGAAACTAGAGAAAATTAAGGAGAAAGAGAAGGATGTTGCTTCAAAGTCAAAAGCTTTGAAGGAGAAAGAGAAATCCCTTAAAGATGAAGAGAAGAACTTAGAGAAAGAAAGGAAAGAATTAAGCAGTGAAATGGAGAATTTATCAAATCTCAAGACCGAGCTTGAGAAATTAACTGCTGAAATTGAAGAACAAAGGTTGAAAGTGGTTAAAGAACGGGAAATGCTTCAAGTAACAGAAGAAGAACGGGCTGAAGTTGCCCGTTTACAGATGGAATTAAAGCAAGAAATAGAGAAAACAAGGCAAGAAAGGGAATCAGTTCTGATTGAGAAGGAGAATCTGAAGCAAGAAAAGGAGAAATTTGAAAAAGAATGGGAAGAACTCGATGAGAAACGAGCCGAGATAAAGAAGGAATTGAAATCTGTTGCTGTGCAGAAAGAAAAAATGGAAAAATTGAATCGTTTAGAAGAAGAAAAATTGAAAAATCTGAGGTTGGAAACAGAGAGTTATGTGGAAAGAGAGTTGGAATCTTTGAAGTTAGCTAAAGAATCATTTGCTGCTAACATGGAGCACGAGAAATCTGTGTTATCAGAAACGTACAGCAGTAAAGAATCCCAAATGCTTCATGATTTTGAACTGAAGAAACAAGAACTCGAGACTGAATTGAGAAACCGAGAATTGGAGATTGAAAACCGCATGCGTGAACGTGAGAAATCATTTGAGGAATATAGAGAAAGAGAGTTAGCAAATGTGAAATACTTGAGTAATGTTGCAAGTCGAGAAATGGAAGAAATGAAACTAGAAAGAATAAGCTTAGAAAAGGAAAAACAAGATGTTCTTGCAAATCAGAAGCATTTAGAAGGTCAACAGCTTGAAATGAAAAGAGACATTGATGATCTTGTTGGGCTTAGCATGAAATTGAAAGACCAACGTGAACAATTCTTGAAAGAAAGAGAACGGTTTATTGCTTTTGTTGAGAAACAAAAGGGATGCATTGAATGTGGCGAGATAGTTTCTGCGTTTGTTCTATCTGATCTTCAATCATTAGCAGAAGATAAGACCACTGATAGTTTTTCTTTACCAAACTTAGCAGATGGTTATTTGAAAGAAGCGGTTCAGGTTACTTCTGAGAATAATAAACAGAATGTAGGGACTTCTATGGGTAATTCGGGAACACCTGGTTCTGGTAGTAAAACCTTAAACTGGTTGAAGAAATGTACATCTATATTCGCAGCAGGGAAGAAAATAGAAAATGAAGCCGGTGAAACAGAAACAGAAGCACAAGAGAAGCTTGTAGATGTTGGTGAAATACCAGAATATATACTGAGCTCAGAGGATGAACCTGAGCCTGAACCTGAAGTATCAGCTAGGGTTGCACCGGATTCTTCTGATGCCCAACGACAGGTCAACCAATCAGCCGGTGATGATCTTCAACACACCAACAGCCAATCAGATGAGATTGAAGAAGTTTCTCAGAAGACTGATGGGAATAAAGGTCAAATTAAGTCAATCAAGAAGCGGGTGACCAGGGCTACTCGTTCCAGGGCTACTACTGAGAGTTTTAATGGTGTTGCAGAGCACACAGTTAGCCAGGGGGTTTCAAAAGGTGGAAGCCGTAAGCGTGCAAGTGAACACGAGCCTGGACACAGTGAACAGTATGCCAGTGTTACAAATGGGCCCCGCAGGAACACGAGGCGGAAAGTTGCTAGAGATGTTGAGGCTCCAGTAAAAAGATACAACCTACGACGCGCTAAGGCGTAAGTGTAAATGATTCTATGCATGTTTTATTGTTGTTATATTATTCAAACCATCATTTACAACCTAACCTTTTGTGTCCGTTTTCATGTTAATCAGGGGAGGAGCTTCTGCAGCTAGTAACGGAACTTTGTCTAATCAAAGCGAAGAGAATGTTGTTGGTAGAAAGAGAAGAGCGCGCGGTTCAAATGCTCAGCCTGAAGACTCACAAGCCAGTGTATGCTTACTTCACTTCTTATTTTTGAAGAATATTAGATTATTGTTATTATTATTGATAATTGGTTTTGGAGGTGGCAGAAGGAGATTGTGGATAGGGAGGATGAGGTAGCAAAGAAGCTTCCAGAAGATATGACTTTAAGCGAAGAAGTGAACGGGACGCCTCAGCGTATCAGAGAGAATGGCAATGATGAACATGAGACTGGAACTCCTGGTGCGCAGAACCAGGAAGAAGATGGTGAAGATGAAGATGATTCTGAAGACGAAGAGACCGAACATCCTGGTGAAGTATCCATAGGAAGAAAGCTATGGACTTTTATCTCTACATGATGAGATGAGAGCATTATATAGTCAGTCAATATGCATAGAGTCCTAACAAGTCTTTCCTTTTTCTTTTTGGTGGTGAGAATTGTTTGTTGTGTTTTCTAGTGTCAGTCAGTCAGTAATTGTTTTTATGTAGCTAGGCTTCAGAAGTTATGGGGTTAGGTTGTTTTTGCAGTGAGAAGAGATGCTGCTGTTGCTGCTACATAAAATTCATGTAAAAACCTTCACTTGTTTTCGTTTTCTTGTGTGGTGCTTGCTTGTGACCTCTTTTCCCTTGCTACTTTGTTGTCAGATTGTTGTTGTCAATTTGCATCTTCTCCGTTTTCTGTCATTTTACTTGATATCATCTTTCACATCATGGCTATAAATTTGACGTGCCGAGTTATATAAAAAACATCATAACACCCCTCTAGGTTGGGTTACAATTTCTGGCATGGACTTGCCGGGTGTAGGCTTAACAGGTTGACGTATAAGACCTGTATAAATTCATGTCTAACCGGTTGAACACATGTTAGTGACCTGTTTAAGCTTGTTCGTATTATTTATTTATTAAAAAATAAAGTATACGCCCTACTTGGTAAATGGTATGATTTGATTTTAGACTTGTGGATTTTTGTTTCAAATATGTTAAGGAATGCGTATAAATCAAGACTTTTGGTAACTCTTGTTTCACAAAATATGTGATATTTATCGTGTTCCTAAACAGGTCGTATCGTGTAACATGTTTGTAAACATATTCACGTTTGGAAAATGTGACACGGTCTTGTGTTCAGGTCTAGCCCCACAAATAATCGTGTCTTATCATGTCGTGTTTGACCTGTTATTCACTTCAACATTACACTTGCAATTGACCATTTAACCCTATTAGTGTCTATAAGTTGTTGAAACCCGACCAAAGCATCCAAAACAAAGCAAGTTTGGCCAGTTTGAAATCCAAAAGGTTTTGTCCCATTTGGAGCCATCCTGTAAACCAAACTAACCGTTCATCTTTTGATACTTATATTATTCCTTTTTTTTTGAAAGCATGTAATTATATATGTATAATCACTAATTATCTTTATCTTTTAAAATATATCATTAACACAAAACAACAATTTAAAAAAATTCGGCTCAACCCGTAAAAACCAAAATGTCAACTCACCCAACTAACCAATTTAGTTTATCGTTTCCCAAAACTGCAGCTAGCGGTTCAGCAAGTAAAACTTTTCTAAAACTGGCTGAACTGGACCATGAAACAAAACGGGAAATGAGTCATCCAACATCAAAACTAAGAAAACTGAATTTCATCTTTACATGATTGGGGGCAAAATCATTCCAGACTAAAAATAATCCAACTACACATTTTCCTACACAAGGCAAGCTTATCAGTTTGTCATCTTCAACTACCCTATAGATTAGATGTTCCCATTTTCACAAGACAGCAAAAACAAAAACATCATCTATGACTCTATAAAACAAAACCTCCAACAGATCTATCCAAGTTTGGTATGCAAAACTCTGTACTTCCTTTACATTAAGCTATCCAACACAAACGTCAGCACGCTAATCCACATTTATGGTAACATGCTCACTTGCGGGCCCGGCTGCAAGCATCCCCCTATGCTTCTTTATATCCCTGAAAAATACAAAAATCAAATAATAAATTAATACAAACCACATTCTTGATCTGAAACCAGTAAATAACATGTTTAGCACGACTTACATGCAGCGAGGTATTTTGCAATCAGAATCTGTACATATTTGTGAGTGCAGCCTTAGTATTGACCATACGCGTCGACAAAATTTGCAATCAGCACGAGGTTTGACACTGTATCTAACAGCATGGCAAAAAAGTCTTCTTATTGTATTGCATTCTTTATACGCACATGGTATCCTATCACAGTCGGAGGCGTGCATTAAAGTATTCAGCACGATCTTAAACTGCATATAAGAAAACATTATTAGCATAAGTTGTAGAAAATATAACTATCTTAATTTTGTCAAACTGAATTTGTACCTGCCAATCTTTTTGCATCTGAAGTTGTAAACTTTCGGACCCACAGTCAATATCCAAGGAAGGTGGATATAATTTGTGAGGGTGATAAGCACCATGTCTCAGTCTGTAGCATGATTCACAAATATAATACTTAGGACAGGTGTCGCAATAGAAGCATTGCCCAACCACAACATCAGAATAACAAGCAGTACAAGTCGGTTTAGTAGCAGGCTTGTAGATTAAATGGTATAGAATCATCATAGACGAATATTTGGCACGCGAAAGTGTATCAAACTGAAAATGGGATTTCTGGCATTTGTTTAAAAATGCATCGCGCGTCTCAAAGAAACTGTTCACAAACACGTCATCTGTATCCTTGGTATCAACAGTCACATCATTCACTACCACCTGTAAAACCAATTAATTAAACAAAAACCAAATATATAGAAAATAACACAAAAGGGAAATAAAGGTCTAACCTCAGAGAGTTGATTTTTTTCACCCGAGTGACACGTGTGCAGTTTACTCTCAGATATATACTTATCAGCATTGAAACATCTGGCAATGAACATTGACATTATGACTTTAGAATGCCCAAAGAATAAAATATTAAAACAATATAGAGCTTCACGACATTATTTACCTAGAACACAGTTGAATCTTGTTGCAATGGCTGCAAAACCATCTACTTCCAGATAAGATAACTTCACGACAATGTGTGCAAATATGTTGTAAATGAACAATCATAAAGTTTTCCTTCACGGATAGAATAGTTGATCCCAACTGTAGAATATAAAATAAAATAAAAAAGAGAATTTCTTTAAAAAATTAAGCTTAAAGTTGTAACCTTATGCATTACTAAGACATCCTTAACAGCAATATCAGCTTTGTCCTGTCCCATAGCTTTCAAAACTCTCTTGTTAGGTAACTTGCTCTGCAATCCACCAGGAGCAGTTTCTTCTAGTTCAAGTGTCCTAACATAATTTTCAGCAGCAACTGACCAATAATCACCATCAAAATAAGGCAAACGGGCTGCAGTTATCTTCATATTATTCCCCTCTCCACCAGAAACAAAAAACTGATTGTAGAAATTAGTGTGGTCAATAACAACATTAGCTTCTGTTGCTTTCTTTAACATCGACTTATACCTGCACATAAAACACACACATTTGAACACTAAAGAAACCAAAACTCAAAACTATTATAAAAATTTGATTTAAAAAAAATGAGATACCACTGGCGTAGCTTATCCTGCTTTGGTGTCCTCTGAGTCTCGGGATGGCAGTAAAAAATGTAATCTTCCCCTTTTACAAGAGGACAGCCCAAATGTAACAGGTGGTAAAACCTCGTTTCTTGCAATAATCAAGGTATCCAGTCTGTTTTCCATGGTTTCACATTATTAGCATAAAGAATTAAAAGTATACAAAAAAAAACTATTTACAGAAGTTTCAGAAAGGAAAAAAGAGAAGTACCAGTATTTCATGATAAACGAAGGTCCGAAGAGATTCACCGGTCACACATTTTCTCTCGGGTCTAAAGTACTTTACAGAATCAAGATACGAGATATACACACACCGATTATTCGGGCCACCACATTCTGATCCAAATTCCTGAACACACATTCCAAATAGGCACACATCTACCCCTTCTATTTTCTGGAACAAAAAAATTAACTGATGGAAAAATAATAATGTCAGATAACCAGTTTACAACATACATAACTAGCACAATATTTGTAATTTAATCTTACCTTTGACCTGTATGTAAATCCAGATGGATAATCTTCTCCGTGAAGTATGCTTCTAAACTTCTGCCTAACTTCCAACTGTTTCTCAACAGATACAACTACTCTCACAACAAGACCTTCAGCCATAGGTACCTACATAAACAGACAAATTCTAGATTCGTGAAGCTGAATAAATTTAAATGTATTATATTCAGATTTAAGGTATATGAGTAATTTTACCTCACTTGGTTTGATTCCAGACACTTTTGCCATTTCTTGTCTTTCTTGATTAAGACGTTCGAACAGTCTTTGTTCAATGTGATCACTTAAATTAGTTCTCGGTAAATCTTTTGCTCCAGAAGCAGTGGATTGTGGTAATGGGACACGAATTCCACTTTCTAATTCTTGTAAATAACATTTAGGGCAAATATATTCTGCTTTACCTTCAACGTCTTTTTCATCATTGTAAAGACCGCATATTCTATGCTGCCAGTTTTGACACTTGTCACAAAGAACCCACTGCAAAAAAAAGACGAGTCTGTTAAATCCAGGGGCTAAACTTGTATAAAACAAAAACCCCAATTGCGTTTGGTTAAAAACTTAAACCTAAACTTACCGAGTCCTCTCTTTCCTCATCATTTCGCGCCCTTTGTAGATTTGATTTGGGCATAAGATACCCATACCCACGCATTATAATATTATTCCCATGAGTTCCCCTGTAACATGATACACAGAAACAATAGCGTGTGCCAATTTCACCGGTTGTTCGATAATACCCAACGTTGATGAACAATACATTGGTGTAGGGGCAAACACAAGCTTATCATTTGAACATAGTTGGCATGTATTGGGACCAATTGAAGGTGCTCTGTTTTGTGATGAAGCCTGCATTAATGTGTTTTATATTAGAATCCATAAGTTTAATTAAACAAAAACATTAAAAAAAAAATAATGACAAACAAACCTTTTGAGATGTAAAACTCAACAAATGCGCTTTAATTTGATCTGCAGTAAAAAAATCAGCCAAAGATACAGAGGCACTCGGTATCTTGTTCTTCTCAGGCTCCAACTGTGAGTCATTATCAGTCAAAGATGCGGTTTTTATTTTGGTCTTATTTGTTTCTAGGACCGAATCACAATCCATCGTAGACACATTTGGTGTCATGAATTTATTTGAATTTAAATCCGCCTCATCAGCACCGGATTTTTCTTTTTCATCAATGATCATTTCTTTTGAAGAATGATGATCAGAAAATAACTGGGCCGATTTAACTATTTCATTAACAGTCAAAGATGCGGTTTTTATTTTGGTATGATCTGATTCCAGGACCGAATCACAATCAACCATAGACACATCTGGTGTTATGGATTTATTTGAAGTTAAATCTGCCACATCAGCACCAGAACTTGAATCAGTGTTTGCTTTTATTATGGCCTCCCCGGATTTCTCTTTTCCATCAATGATCATTTCTTTTGAAGAAAGATGATCATGATCAGAGCATAACTGGGGCGATTTCATCATTCCATTATCAGTCAAAGTTGCAACTTTTGTTTTGGTGCCCAAATCACAATCAACCACAGACACATTTGGTTCATGGGTTTATTTGAATTTAAATCTGCCACATCGGAACCAGAAGTTGTTTCATTATTAGCTTCTACTATGGCCTCTCCAGATTTCTCTTTTTCATAGGTGATCATATCTTTTGAAGAAAGATGATCAGAAGATAACTGAGGCGAATTCATCATTTCATTGTTTACAATATTACAACTCTGTTTTACCACTTTTAATTTCTTTTGATCGCGTACCCTATGGGCTTTCTTCCTCTGGTTATCATCCATAACATCTTCCTGAACAGTTGAACTCTCCAGAATTGGATATTTCAGCATCTGATTGTTGGCAATATTATGAGTCTGATTTACCACCGTTGATTCCAGTTGATCATGTGCACCGTTGACTGTCCTTTTCTGCTCATCACCATTAGCATCTTCCCCAATTGTTGAGCTATCCGACTTTGGATATTTAATCATTACATTATTTGCAGCGGATAACTCTGATTTACCATTGCCGATTCCTGTTGATCAAATACACTGTTGACTTCCCTTCTTTGGTCAACATCCATTGCATCTTCCTCAACTGTTGAACCATCCGACTTTGGACAATTCGCTGTTTCATCGTTTACAACATCATCATTACTCCGACACACCACGGTTAATTCCTGTGGATCGTGTGTGCCATTGACTTCCTTTGTCTGGTCATCACCCATAGCATCTTCCCCAACGTTTGAACTATTCAACTTTGGATATTTCAGTATTTCATTGTTTGCAATAAGATCACTCTGATCTACCACTGTCGGTTCCTGTTGATCATTGGTAGCATCTTCCCCAACTACTGAACTATCCAGCATTGGATATTTCAACATTTCATTGTTGGCAATTTGATCACTTTGATTTAGCACAGTCGATTCCTGTTGATCGTGTGCACCATCGACTCCCTTTCTCTGCTCATCGTCTAAAGCATCTTCCACAACTGCTGAACTATCCAACTTTGCATAGTTTATCTTCTCACTGTTTACAACAACATTATCACTCTGACTTACCACCGTTAATTCCTGTTGATCGTGTGCACCATCTACTTCCCTTCTCTGCTCATCATCCATAGCATCTTCCACAACTGCTGAACTATCCGACTTTGGATACTTCAACATTTCATTGTTTGCGACATTATCACTCTGGCTTACTACTGTTGATTCTTGTTGATCATGTGCACCATTGACTTCCCTTCTCTGCCCATCATCATCCATAGCATCTTCCCCAACTGCTGAACTCTCCGTCTTTGGACGATTGATCATTTCGTTGTTTACAGCATTATCACTCTGATCATCATCCATAGCATCTTCCCCAACTGCTGAACTCTCCGTCTTTGGACGATTGATCATTTCGTTGTTTACAGCATTATCACTCTGATCATCATCCATAGCATCTTCACCAACTGTCGAACTATCCGGCTTTGGATATGTCATTATATCATTGTTTGAAACATTACCATTCTGATTTACCTCTTTCACTTCATGTTCATCATGTGCACCATTGGCTTTACTTATCTGATCATCATTCATAGAACCTTCACCAACTGTTGAACTATCCAACTTTGGACGTTTCGTCAATTCATTTTCTACAACATTATCACTCTGGTTCACCAATACTAATTCCTGTTGATCGCTTGCACCATTGACTTCCTTTCTTTGGTCATCACCCGTAGCATCGTCCACAATTTCTGAACTATCCGACTTTGGATAATTCATCATTCCATTGTTTGCAACATTACCATTCTGATTTACCACCGTTAATTCATGTTGATCATGCGCACCATCGACTGCCCCTCTCTGCACATTATTCATATCATCTTCCCCAACTTTTGAGCTCTCCAACTTTGGATATTTTGTAGGTAACACATCTAAAAGAGTTACAGTACTAGTGGGGCCTGTATTATCGGTGTCCTCTAATTGCTCAAGCTTCCTTTTTCTAGATTCCAACTGAAAACTACCAGCAATGGCAGAAGAAGACCTTGCAGGTCCACAAACACTGCAATCTAAATCCTTTCACTTGTCAAAATGGGATGCCAGTTCAAGATGCAGATGGCACTTGCACAAGTTCGCCTGGCATTCTGCTTCATGCATATAATCCTGAAATGAAACATCTTTTCTCAAGTTTGCTGGCATACCCTTGTACATTACATATGCACCTAGCACCTTAAAAGCATATGCATCACTAGCTTCTGTGAGGTTATGGAAACTCTGTTGGACATTGCACGGATTCGAAAGTTTGCTGGCATACCCTTGTACATTACATATGCACCTAGCACCTTAAAAGCATATGCATCACTAGCTTCTGTGAGGTTATGGAAACTCTGTTGGACATTGCACGGATTCGAATAAGGAGATTGCACATCATCCACCGATAAAAACGGATGGTCCATGTTGTAAGTGCTTATGTATTGACCTATTGGTAACAAAAACACAAAACAGAATATTAGGTTGATGTCAGACACATATGGTTCTCGGACAGATTATGTTAAGAAAGAAACATACTGTTATGAAAAGGTTGTTGTTGGAATGAACTTATTGCTGTTAGACTATCAAAAGCTTCAGTATCTGATATAATATCACCATAAGAACATGCAGTGATGGTTGAAACCTGTTCAGGTGAAGTAATTATGTCCAAATCGCTCTGTTTTACACCCAATGGAGAAATTAAAGGCGTTCCACCATAAGCAGCATTTTGGATATACTCGTTATATGTTGCACCTGTACAAGTGAACAATCCCATCATGAATGACATTAAACACAAATGATTATAAGTGTTGAGTCAAAAGAAAGATTGAAAAACATACCTCCACAAAAAGTAGGATTATATATGTTGACAGCAGCAGGACTATAACCACTATATCCCAAATTCAGGTCACTTTGAGGCGAAAAATATGAATTTGAGACCAACAAGTCTGGCAAAGATGTATGTGAGGATATTATCTGATGAAGATTAGCATCCTGCACCTCTTGATGAATAAAGTTCTGCAAACCCGGTTTACAATTTTAACAGTATTTAAAAGTATAAAAGTTCAACTATGAAAACAGCGTATGCAATAAAAATAAGCTAATTTACACCTTTGAAACACAGAAACTCAATTTCAATATACATACTCGTAAGGCTAAAATAAGCCTAGAATCCATTTGCACGCAGTTCATTTACCCCTTTTGCTAAGACTTTTCAACAAGCAAAAAATCAGAAGTATCCCAACTACGATTCAATTAACTACAATCTACAAAAACTATAACTGAATAGATCTAGCATAAATCATACGACAAACAACCAATTTGGAGAATTAATCTCAAAGGGTGCATCGGAACCCCAAATCTTGTTCCGATTTGATCATTAAGGGACTGATTACAACCAAATTGCAACAATCAATTCTACTTAACAAAAAGAACAAGCAAGCATGTCTTTAGAGTATCTAAAATAATCAATTACCATATGAATCGTCATCAATTCATATAGCATACAACCGATTCGATAAACAAAACCGAAACGGCGAATCGGAGCCCTATATCTTCAAATCGATGTGATTAGTACTGTATTAACTAGTTGAATCATATATACATAATCATCCACATTGTATTATCAATTCAACTTACAACCGATTTGGAGATTTTTTATTAAAAGGGTGCAATCGGAACCCTAAATCTGGTTCCGATTCGATCATTAACTTACTAATTACAACCAAATTTCATCAATCAATTCTACTTAACAAAAAGAGCAATCGCACACGTTTTTGAGTATCTACAAACAACCATTACCATACAAATCGATCAAAAATCATCTAGCATACAACCGATTCGCAAAACGTAATCGAAACGGCGAATCGGAGCCCTAAATCTTCTAACTGCTGCAATTTTTACAGTATTAACTAGTTTCACCCTGATTCCAAACTACAACTTTCACACATAACGATCCACATTGTAACGCCAAATGAAGTTACAAAACAGAACAAGAACACTAACCTTGGTATTATCGATAGAAGTCGGAAACCGGCGGTTCAAGTGACTAATAAGGTTGGATGCCCAATTCTCACCCTCAGTTGTCTCCATATAATTCTTGGCACTAAAGATATATATAAAAACACACATATTAATTAATCACACAAAACATTAAATGCACCATATTCATTCATTCATTAATCCCCCATATTATGCAATTCTATGTGCCACTTTATTCCCAAAAGTTAAAAAGTAATCAAACAACACCATATTATTAACACACTTACTTACAACACTATTCTTAACATATATAATAAAACCTTAAATAACCCAAACAAGACCAACAAACTTACATGTTTCCGATAAACTCATTAACATTATCAGACCCACAACGTCCAATGTTGTTATTCTTGAACCGGTCTTCTATATGATGACCCAATTCGTAAACCATTCTCTCATAATTTCAAATCACAAGAACCCAATTCCAAGATTCAATTTGGGAGATGGGTTTTCAATAATATTGCGAAATAGCACGAATTTGATTGAGATTGAATAACGAATTTAGGAACCCTAGTTTTGTAATGGCGTTAAAATAAAAGGGGGGAAGTGGGTTTTATTTGGTGTTACAAGAATCGTTGGTTTGTATGTTGGAATTGTAATTGGAATTGGAAGTATGAATTGTTTGATTTGTGGATAATGATGATAATAATAACTAACTAGGTTTTTTTTTTCTTATGTTGTTTTGTATGAAGAAGAAAGAACCTTGGTTTGTGAGATTATTATTAATGATTAATTAAGGGATAATGGCGCCAAAGTTTAGTGTCATGTTTGGGATTAATTTTGGTTGATTGGTAAGTTAGAGATTTTATAAGTTTTATTTTTTTTAATTAATCAGACCTGCTTTATATAAATTCATTTATGTCATGATGTTGGCAAACATGATATTTGATAAAGACGTATTTGTGTTTGTTTATGGTATTGTTAAAGACAAGTTATGGAATATTTTATTTTTGTACCATGTTTATATATGGTATATGTCAAAACTGTACAAAAATAACAAACTTGGATTTGTTTTTCTTTGAGTTATTATTTATCAATATGGATCTATTTGGGTACCCCCTTCAACTTACTTTTTCATTTCAATCTGTTTAAAGTATTTAATCGGGTAGGCAAAAGAGTAGTAGTACTCGAGTAGTGAAGAGGAGAGGGTGTGTTCAAATGGGCTCGCAATATTTACCTACCAAATCATCCATCATCTTTATAATTATTAAAAAAACAATACAAAGAACAGTTTTACGCTCTGCGCCCGATTTTCATTTAAGGAGGGAAATGAAAGGAATTGTTGTGTTCCTGAGTTTCATTTAAGGAAAGAAAGAACAAAATGTTGGAATACTGTATGCCCGAGACACATAATTAGGTTAATGTGGCTAGTTATGTTTGATCCAAGTCGGGTCATACCCAATAACGAGTTAGACACACACCAATTATGTATTTGTTAAGATAAGATCTATAAGACAAATACAGAACACGACGCATTCAGAAAATCGGGTTTCTGAATACTTACTTGAAAGTGTTAAATAAATTAATTGGTTAATTTATTTATTCAAATAATTATTATTGGAATGATTATTTAAATATGTGTTCTTTTATAAAATGGTTTATAAAAGATGGGGTGTTTATATATATTTTATAAAGTATAAAATAAATAAAATAAAAAAAAAATAATAATAATAATAATTATTGGGGCCGGTTTTAGGGTGGGCCCCACACCCCAATGTCTTGGTCAAATTTTGTCATGTATTTGGTGGAAGTTGAGTAAAGGTTACTTGACTAAAAACTAACATGATGAATGAAAGGATTTGAAAAGGTTGAGTGTGAATATATAGATATTCTTTCAAGTAACCAAATACACTTTCAAGTAACAAAAGAAACACCACTCTCTTTTCTCTCTTGTTTTGGGTTCGGCCGAAAGCCAAGAAAGGAGGTTCGGGTCTCGGTTTCTCGTGTTCAAGCTTCCTAATATAGCTCGGTGTGTGTTGGAGGCTCGGGGTATATTCCGTTTGAGGATTTTCCTTTTGAAAGTCTAGCATCAACATCATCATCTTCTTCAACATCAACTACACTCTTAAAGGGTTAAGAATGTAAGTGTTTATAACTTTGATAGTTTAGTTTTTCCGTATCATTTGATCCTTGCTTCGGGTTTCTAATATATAGATTATTGGTAATCTTATGACATGAATAAACTAGGTTGTTCATGAACACATCTTATATAAACTTGTAATATATACATATATATAAACACATGGATACATATGTTTAGTTTGTAAATATCACGCTTCCGCCTTAATTGTGACTAGTTAAATGGTTAACTAAGTTTAAAATATCCATAGAAATCCAACAAATGGCATCAAGAGCCGGGATACGGGAAACTAGGCTTCGGGTTTTCGGTTTTATATTTTTCCCTTGAAAGATTTTATACAAAAAATTAACATGCATATTTTTTTTGTATTTAATCTAGTTATTTTTTTTGGCTTTGTTCAAAAAAAATATATATAAAACCGAGTGAAATGGGCCGAAGCCCATTTTGGATGAATGGGCCGAAGCCCATAAGACCTTTCATTGGGCCGAAGCCCATGTGTTTTGGACATGTGGGCCGAAGCCCATAATCGAGTTATTGGGTCAAGCCCAAATGGGTTGGGCTAGGCCCGATAAGGTCGAGGTTTTTTTGGAACGGGTTCCTAAGACATAACGGGTTATGTTTGTTAAAACTAGACCGAGCCGTAGACCAAATGGATGTTTGTTGTGATTGTTATTAATTATTCAAAGTTTCGGTTTGTAATAATTAATTAAGGGCAGTTTTGTAATTATTTATTCATATGGGTATGTAATAAATAGTTTATTTGTAATATCTTTATTTTATAGAAAAAATGTATTAGGACATTTGTTTTGTAAATTTAAAGAAGATTGCAAAATTGGAAGTTTGGGCCTTATTGGGCGGGGTATGGTGATAATGGGTCTCACAAGCCCATTAAGGGATTCAAGCCCAAAAGGACCTAAGCCCACCTATTGAGCCCAAATGGAAGCTTATGGAAGCTAAGGCCCAAGTTCAAGCCCAATGGATCACAACGGGGTTGAAGAAGATGCTCGAAGCATTTGGATGCGGGATCGAGTGGGAGCTACAACATCCATGTGTCATGTGTCCCTTAGGATCGGACCTAAGACACACACTTGTTTCGGCTAACAAGTGTGGTCTAACTTAGTGGCTCATGTCTAGTATAATTGTGTATGCTTGTTAATTGATTGTTTGATTGTGTGGTTGTTAGATATTAGGATATCAACTTCGTCACATAGAATTAATTAACAAAGCATAAAACGGGTTCTAATAATTATCGGTAATTACGTGACACGTAGTTTAATAAAATGGATTTATTAACTAGCCGTCTCACGCCCATAATAAAATGGTTTTATTATAAATTAGAATTTTGAAAATGGTTTCAAAATAATCATGTTACTAAATGCATGTTAGAACATGATTTAAAGTTTTACAACTAGAATTATTAAAACTAAAAAATCCCTTTTAAAATTAAGGATAACAAGTTAAACACCATCCTTTTGTATAACGCTTAACATATTAGTAAGCTCTTAGTGGGAAAAAGGTCACCTAACCGCGTAGAGTAAATTAATATGTTGAGGTAATATTGGCATATAAATGGGAAAAAGGTCACCTAACCGTTTGTATGTTAATATTACAAGTTGATACAAGTAGGACGACTTAAATTAGAACCATGTGAAGAGGGTCACCCAAACATGGGGTCTAATAGGTGTTGATGGGATTAACATGCCGACACGAAATATGATTTCGAACCGGTCCCATAAACTCTAGAAGTTGCAAAAGGGTTTGCAATTGTTATGAATAACTACCTTGATAAACCGACAATGGGAAAAAGGTCACCTAACCGGAGTCGGGTTTATCGTTGGATTCTAGATTTTAATTATTAATTATATTTGGTATATATAAAAGGGTATTAATAATTAAAAAGGTAAAACACTAAAATGAACTTAATTAAAATTCTGCAGATGGCCGCACACGTCGACGACAACATAATCCCTAACGTCCAAAATGTATCTCTCCGATCTATTCTCGCTAAAGACCGTCTTAACCACAATAACTTTTCGGATTGGTTCCGAAATTTAAGGATTGTTCTAAAACAAGAAAAAAAATATCATGTTTTGGAAACACCTATCCCCAATGAACCGGAAGAGGGAAGTGAGGTCGAATATATGAATTGGGTCCAACACACGGAAGATTCCATTCAAGTGTCATGCCTCATGTTGGCGACTATGGTTCCCGAAATCCAAAAGGATTTCGAAAACCATAATGCGTACGACATGATTACTCAACTTAAGGAAATGTTCCTTAAGCAATCAAGAGTTGAAAGGTTCGAAACGGTTCGAGCCTTGCATGCATGTAGAATGGATGATAATCAACCAGTTTCAACTTATGTGCTTAAGATGAAAAGTTACATTGATCGCCTCGCCAAGCTCAATTGTCCCATCTCAAAAGAGTTAGCAACGGATTTGATCCTTAACTCTTTGTCGAAAAGGTTCGACACTTTCGTGTTGAATTATAACATGAACGGGTGGGACAAAAACATTGGAGAACTTCACTCAATGCTTAAAACAGCCGAGGCGAGCATGGGCAAAAGGGTTTTACCCGTGTTTGCGATCAATGAAGGTAGATCCAAGAATCGATCTCAACCCAATCCTAAGGCTAAGGTAGCAAAAAGAAAGGGTCCTCCTGTGCATCTTAAGGGTAAGGGCAAATCACCGGTTATGGCAAAGAAACAAAAGGTTGTGGAACCGAGGGGTCATAAGGATGATCCTTGTTTTGGTTGTGGGGAGACCGGACATTGGAAACGCAATTGCCCGGTCTACCTAAAAGAGCTAAGAGACAAGAGGAATGCGGGGCATGCCTCGGGTAATGTCTTTATGATTAATATTGAGCTAAATCTTATTTCTTCTAACACATGGGTATTGGATACCGGATGTGGAACTCATATTTGCAATTGGTTGCAGGGGTTCAAAAGGAATGAAGACTTAAAGAAGGGCGAAGTGAGTCTTTTCATGGGCAACGGTGCAAGGGTGCACGTGGTCGCTAGAGGAGACTTCACTTTATCGCTTCCAAGTGGTTTGGAAGTTGTTTTGAGAAATGTTTTGTATGCTCCTAGTTTGACTAGGAACATTATTTCTGTGCACCTTCTTAGACAATGTAACTTTGACTTTAAATTTGTAAAATCAGAAATGCATGTATCATCTAATGGTATCTTTTATTTTAAAGCTGTACCAAACAACGGTATTTATGAATTGGTTCATGACAATACCTCAAATAGCTCATTATATCAAACTTCCACTAAAAGACTCAAAAAGGATTTGAGTGATTCCTACATTTGGCATTGTCGTCTTGGACACATAAACAAGAATCGTGTAAATACTCTCCAAAAGAATGGTCTTTTGAAAACAAATGAGTTAGGTTCGTTTGATGAGTGTGAATCTTGTATTCAAGGCAAGATGACCAAAGAGCCTTTTAAAGGTACAAATGAAAGGGCTAAGGACTTGTTAGGTATCATACATACGGATGTATGCGGACCTCTCAAGCCCACTAGTAGGAATAGTGAAAGGTACTTCATTACCTTTACCGACGATTTTAGTCGATATGGGTATGTGTATCTAATGAAACACAAACATGAAGCCTTTGAAATATTCAAGGAATTTCAAAATGAAGTACAAAATCAGCTCGACCGAACAATCAAGGTACTCCGCTCCGATAGAGGAGGCGAATACCTAAGTGATGCTTTTCAAAGTCATCTTAGAGATTGTGGAATTGTTTCACAGCTCACTCCTCCTGGTACTCCTCAACATAACGGAGTATCCGAGAGGAGGAATCGAACACTGTTGGACATGGTTCGATCAATGATGGCACGAAGCTCACTACCACCATCATTTTGGGGATATGCGCTACTTACAGCGGCTCGTATTTTGAATATGGCCCCGACCAAAAAGGTGGATCGAATACCCTATGAAGTGTGGCATGGAAAGGTTCCATCCTTTTCATATTTAAGGGTATGGGGATGCATAGTTTATGTTAAACGTGACACCCCAAATAAGCTTGAGGCTCGATCCATCAGGTGTATCTTCATAGGATACCCAAAGGATGATATAGGATATATATTCTATGATCCTAGTGAACAAAAAGTGTTTATTTCACGCAAAGGTTACTTCTTAGAAACTAGGTTCCTTATGGAAGGACCTAGTGAAAAAAGAGTGGAACTTGAAGAGGTTCAAGAATCACTGGATGATACACAGTTGGTCGATACTAGTTTTCAACACGAGGATGTTGAAGGTGATCAAATGGTTGATCATACACACGTTGCTCGCAGATCTAGTAGGATTAGTCAACCTCCCGAGAGATATGGATTTCTCGTGGATGGTTGCTACTTGGTCGATTCGGATGAACCGATCTCCTACAAAGATGCTATGTCACAACCTGATTGTGAAAAATGGCTTGAAGCCATGAGCGCCGAGATGCAATCCATGCACGATAACCAAGTTTGGGAATTGGTTGATCGTCCACTTAACTCCAAACTGGTTGGATGTAAGTGGGTCTTCAAGAAGAAGACCGATATGCATGGAAATCTAGATACTTACAAAGCACGACTTGTAGCGAAAGGTTTCACACAAACTCAAGGGATTGATTATGATGAAACCTTCTCGCCGGTCGCGATGCTTAAATCGATCAGGATATTATTTGCCATTGCAGCCCATTTTGATTATGAGATATGGCAGATGGATGTCAAGACCGCTTTTCTTAATGGATATCTTGAGGAAGATGTCCATATGGTTCAGCCTGAAGGTTTTGTCGATCCATCTAATCCTGACAAAGTATGTAAGTTAAGGAAATCAATCTACGGGTTGAAACAAGCATCACGGATGTGGAATCATCGTTTTAATGAAGAAATCAAAGCGTTTGGTTTCGTCCAAAACGGTGATGAGGCGTGTGTGTATAAATGGGCTAGTGGGAGTATAGTCATGTTCCTTATTTTGTATGTCGATGATATACTTTTATTTGGAAATGATATACCAAGTATGGAAAGCGTTAAAGCGTGGTTAAGTAGTCGTTTCTCAATTAAGGATCTTGGAGAAGCGACATATATCTTGGGAATAAAGGTCTATAGGGATAGACAAAGGAAATTGATCGGACTCAATCAAAGTGCATACATTGATAAAATCCTGAAAAGGTTCAGGATGGAAAACTCTAAGAAAGGTTTGGTACCTATTCCTAGAGGAACCGTGTTAAGCTCATCCCAAAGTCCTAGCTCTAAGGAAGAGCATGATAGGATGAAGCATGTTCCTTATGCTTCGGCAATAGGATCTATTATGTATGCAATGATGTGCACCAGACCGGACGTCTCGTATGCTTTAAGCATAACGAGTAGATACCAGCACAACCCAGGTGACAGTCATTGGATGGCTGTCAAGAATATATTAAAATACCTTAGAAGGACTAAGGATATGTTTTTAATATATGGGTCTGGTGAGGAGGAACTCGTCGTAAAGGGTTACGTGGATGCGAGTTTCCAAACTGACCGAGATGATTCTCGGTCACAGTCGGGATATGTCTTCATTTTGAATAGAGGCGCTGTCTCTTGGAAGAGTTCGAAGCAGGATGTTGTCGCGTTATCCACTACAGAATCTGAGTACATCGCCGCTTCAATGGCAGCCCAAGAGGCTGCATGGATGAAAAAGTTCATCATGGATCTAGGGATTATCTCTACCATTCAGGAGCCCCTAGAGATATTCTGTGACAATGAGGGTGCTATTGCACAGATCAAGGAGCCTCGTGCTCATCAGAAAACGAGGCACATTGAGCGCAGATTCAACTACATAAGGGATGAAGTTGAAAAGAGAAAGATATGTATTCATAAAGTTCATACCGATCAAAATATTGCGGACCCACTCACGAAGCTCCTCGATAGGCCAAAGCATGAGGGTCATGTTTGTGCATTAGGACTTCGGTATTCTAGTGAGTGGATTTAATCTATATTTAGTGTTTTTTATAAGAACGAATGTAATGGGTATCTCATGAAAATTAATTATGTTTTAATTATTCAATGAGTTATGTTCTATATTTGCATGTTTAATCCATGAATGACTTATGTTGTTCTAAACGTCCGTAGTCGATCATACTTGTGGGAACAAGTATGAAGTTAAGACTATTATGAACCCGGATTGGTTGATATTCATGTGATGAATATAGGGCATAGGTTTGCCACCAAGGTTCATAGATATTTGTGGAATACAAATATTGGACATGATCCGCTCTCAAGGATCACTGCATGGAGTTAGTGCAACTGATCATAAGTAATCCTTGAGTAAAGGCGAGTATCATTGTGTCCTTTGACCTGAGATGCATATTGGATCTGGTTTCTCATCAAGTCTGATAACTTGACTCTCTTCTTTGTTATTTCGGTAACACGATGACGTGTAAGAAAGAGCTCAGATATCATATGAGATGTCAACGAGGATGTATGCAGTCAAGATGGGATTTGTTCCTCTTATGTGTTGAGAGTTTAGATGTCTAAGGCCTGTTAAGTTAAATCATTGAGAGAATGATCACTCTGTGTCTCTTCGATTTGACAGGACATCTAGTAACAAAGGGATGTAATGATAAGACTTACCTATATCATATCAAGTATGGACTTGAAGGGGATGATGTTATTGAATGGCACTTAGTCAAACACACTAGGAGTGGTGACCTGTTGTTAGGCGGTATTCACCATTAGCATTAACTTCTTATGAGTCACGTGCAAGTGGGAGATTGTTGGAATACTGTATGCCCGAGACACATAATTAGGTTAATGTGGCTAGTTATGTTTGATCCAAGTCGGGTCATACCCAATAACGAGTTAGACACACACCAATTATGTATTTGTTAAGATAAGATCTATAAGACAAATACAGAACACGACGCATTCAGAAAATCGGGTTTCTGAATACTTACTTGAAAGTGTTAAATAAATTAATTGGTTAATTTATTTATTCAAATAATTATTATTGGAATGATTATTTAAATATGTGTTCTTTTATAAAATGGTTTATAAAAGATGGGGTGTTTATATATATTTTATAAAGTATAAAATAAATAAAATAAAAAAAAAATAATAATAATAATAATTATTGGGGCCGGTTTTAGGGTGGGCCCCACACCCCAATGTCTTGGTCAAATTTTGTCATGTATTTGGTGGAAGTTGAGTAAAGGTTACTTGACTAAAAACTAACATGATGAATGAAAGGATTTGAAAAGGTTGAGTGTGAATATATAGATATTCTTTCAAGTAACCAAATACACTTTCAAGTAACAAAAGAAACACCACTCTCTTTTCTCTCTTGTTTTGGGTTCGGCCGAAAGCCAAGAAAGGAGGTTCGGGTCTCGGTTTCTCGTGTTCAAGCTTCCTAATATAGCTCGGTGTGTGTTGGAGGCTCGGGGTATATTCCGTTTGAGGATTTTCCTTTTGAAAGTCTAGCATCAACATCATCATCTTCTTCAACATCAACTACACTCTTAAAGGGTTAAGAATGTAAGTGTTTATAACTTTGATAGTTTAGTTTTTCCGTATCATTTGATCCTTGCTTCGGGTTTCTAATATATAGATTATTGGTAATCTTATGACATGAATAAACTAGGTTGTTCATGAACACATCTTATATAAACTTGTAATATATACATATATATAAACACATGGATACATATGTTTAGTTTGTAAATATCACGCTTCCGCCTTAATTGTGACTAGTTAAATGGTTAACTAAGTTTAAAATATCCATAGAAATCCAACACAAAATGTGTATTCCCGACTTTCATTAAAGGAAAGAAAGGAAAGGAAAAATGGGTGAAATAAGGAAAAAATTACGGATGATCTCTTTCCTTCCAAAATGAGAGAAATTGAGGAGAGAAAGGAAAAGGAAAAGAAAATAATAGAAAGGAAATGAAAATGTTTAATTTCGTTTTTTCTCTCGTTAAATAAACTCGGGAACACAGCGTTAGGGTGGATGAGAAGAGTGTTGTGTATGATTATGGTGTTTTTTGGTAATTTGATACGGCAGTACAGGATGTATAGAATTTTCAATTATGGGTACATGAGAGGAGCATCATTTAGTGGCAGTTCATGGTTATCTCATGCCTAACATTTTTAGTTCGTTTGTCTTTTTCTTTCTTGTTTTAATTTCTTATATTATATTTTAGGGACATACTAATTCATGTTTACGATTTAGAGTCAATACCATGTCGACCAAATTGGCATCGGTTCGCCGCTGCAATGCCCGAGTTTTTCTTTTTTGTTCTTTTATTTTTTCGTTTAATATTTTATTCTGTTTGTTTTTTATTATTTTTTTATTTTAGGGTTACCTATATGTGTTTACGATCCAATACCCATACTAATTATGTTAATTTTTTGGACTTACTAATTTATGTTTTATTTAATATGTAATTGTTGTATTTGAGCGTTAACAAATTTATTTTTTGGTTTAGTTTCAGTGTTGTAACTCGATAACGACCATATTCGTGTCCATTTGTAGTTGTACCACGCTGGTTTTATCAACCATTTACACGTTCTTTTCACTAGTAGAAAAAATGCCTTACATGCGCATTATGACATGCGTTGATTTATGACGCGCAAATGTATGTGTCATTAAAATAGCGTCATATTTTTAAAAAATTTGAAGATTTATGACTCTTATTTTTATGGGTCATTAAACTAGTGTCATAAATTAAAACACTGACTTAGTGTGTCATATGTGCATGTCATCTTGCGATCCAAATGAAAATTTGAAGACCCGCCCAATTCTCTCAAAATAGATACCAAGAGCCAAGTTATAACTATGAGTCCCACGATCTTCTCACAGTACTCTCTCACAATTGAACGCTTTCTAGGGTTGAGTACAACTTCGGCCATCGATCAGTTCTGCTACACCACGACGCCATCTAGGGTTCAATTGGCTAGGTTTTGCTTATTTGATGAAAAAATTTTCTGTCGATTAAATGATTATTTGAGGTATATGCCTTCATTTTGCCTTATTCATCTACTGTGAGGTACATGCCTTTAAGTATGCCTTCAACATTTCATGAGATTTCTCACTCTGTCATCGTTCGCATATCTGATATGGCCTTCAAGTATGTAGGTATTGGTTTAGATCTGTTTACTTAATTCGTTTAAGTAAGCATGCTCGTATTTACCGGTTGAATTAAGGTGAACCGCAACTGTAGTATAGTTGAGAATGAGCTTGGGGTTTTGCTGGTGCTAGTGCATCGTTATGTTGTTTATGTGTGACTTAAACTTAAAATTTTATGAGAATTTTATGTTTATTGGAGAAACAATATGTAACTGTTTTGAATTTGATAACATGGAATTCAAAATTGTAAGTATGAACACAGAAGAATAACTTGAATTCTATGAGTTTTGAGATTTGTTAGGGGTTCACAGAAGTTTAATTTCTTCCATTCTGTTGTAATGCTCTATGTAGGGATGAAAAATAGTAAATACCGAATAGATCGTTACGGTGCCGGTATTTTGGTAACTTACCCCTTCAATACCGCTTTAGCATTATCTTTCTTTTTAGCAGCAAAGGTGTCTGAACTTGCGTTTTATTTTTGTAGCAGCAAAAGAACATTCTTAGCTTATTTATATGAGATAGAACTTCAAATTGTTATATATCGTTGATTACATTTAATTTATTGAGCTTATTTGAGCTGTTATTGTAAAAAAGATTCTCAAAGTAATGTGATTCGATAAAATTCTTACAAAACCAAGCTGAGATAACCATAACAAAACCAACTTCATAGAATGCCAAAACTTACAAAACCATAACAAAACAAAGTTTTTTCTTGCTGTGATAATGGCTCAAAAAGTCCCAAAAACCAAATAACAAAACATGATTTTCAAAAGCTCGATATCATTTATGCTCGGCTTGATTCGAGTTTTTAACGAGCTGACCTGGAGTAGCTCACGAGCAGCTGGGCTAGGTAGCATAGTTGTCAATAGCGAATAGCGGTAAATAGCGACGGGTCACCTATATGCTACATAGCGAATAGCGGTAAATAGCGACCGCTATTTCATATTTAGCAATAAAGGAGTAGAAAATTTTTAAGCAAATAATTAGGCTTTATATTCACAAAATAAGCTTTTACGGTGGAACTTGTAGAAGGTGCAGCTGTTTGGTCGATAAACAAGCCTTAAAAATAGGTTTCTACAATTTTTTATATTAAAAAATAAAATAAAAATTAAAAAAAAAACCCTAAATACCGCTATAATCACGCTAAATGACCGATATTTAGTATATAGCGGTCTATAGCCGCATCACTACATAGCGCGCTATAGCGCCCGCTATCATCGCTATTGACAACTATGCTAGGTAGTTAATTATATTTTGTAATTGTTATATTAAATACACTATAGATGTGTCTATGGACTCTAACAAGAAAGCAGGACAAATCACCGATCCTTGTGTTGTTTGTCATTGTAAGCGCTTTATATTATGCAAATGTTGCAACGAAGCGTAGGTAAAAAGTACAGTTCATGAATATAGATTCTGCAAGGTTGGTCATTGCAACAAGTTATTAATATTGTAATGACAGAGTTATGGTGATCTTTTATTCTTATTCGTGCTACAATCTGACATAAATTGCATTGCTTTATCTTGTGGAAATAGTAATTTTTATTCAACATTTTTTCATACCACAGGACAGGATTATTATGATGAATCTTGCTGCTGCTTTTGCAATTGAAGGAATTAGTATCACTATATGATGGATCTCACTTGAAGTTGTAAACACTTTTAGGGAACATAGAGTATCTTGTGGCAGAAGAAAGTTTCATGGACTGTTTAACTACCTAAAGAACTGCAGCATGCCAACTGATTCACCAAAATTGCAGGTTTGTAACTTCTACCCGTTGTCTTGTTTCCACAATTTGTCTAAATTCATTCTTTCTTGTGTGATGTAGTATCATTTTGTTTGTAAATTTAATATTTGGTTGCAATCAAAACTCGAGTGTGATGGTTTAAAATTTTTATTTTCTTGCATACATATGGTCAAGAGGTCATGCTAATAATATTATTGTCACAACATCCACTATGTTTATACAGTTTGTGATTGGTCTAATGATAATAATTATATTATCACAACATTTGTTGAAGTAACAAAAAAAACCCATGAAAACTAACCTGACAGTTTCCATGAACTTTTATGGTACATCATTTGTGATTGTAACACCTTGTGTCTTTTTAATAACTATTATAGTTTGCATCATGTAAGACTACACCAGGTGGTCTTTTTCTAAAGCTCGAGTTTGGCTCATGAGTCATTTTTTCAAACTCGAGCTTGACTCGTTTATTATTCAAATATGTTTATATATATGTATGTATATTTGAACTCCCATAGCCTTTTTGAAATAAAGAATTTGATATTGTTTGTCATGCATATTAGATTGTTAGTAGCATCTGGTAGTTGAATGTCAGATTGTTACTAAGCTATGGTATTGCCTGAATGTTAAATTGCTAGGCATAAGCTTTGAATTTTGCTTCATCTTGTTTAACTTCCATGGTCTTATTAAACTTAAAAATTTGATGTTGTTTGCCATGAGTTCTAATATTTTCTTTGTTTAATTTTCTTCTTAGGTTTGGGAAGACAAAGATGAATACGTGGATGCAATTATTGATGGAATTCGCAAACAATGGTCAAGTTTTGTATCATATTTTATTTTTTGGTGATGTATTGTATTGACAAACTATGTTTTTGTTAACTTAACAATTTTTGTAATATTTGACTAATTTCATGAAATGAATAGTTTTGCAGCTATATTTGGGTCATTATTGTAAAAATTAGTAATTATGCAAATATATATATACTAAAAAAACTATAAGATGACACGCATAAATGGGTTGTCATATACTAGTGTCGTAAATGCGAGTAATGAAAGCGTGTCATTAATGCGTGTCAAGAAACATGACGCGCAGATGCGTGTCATGTTAAATTTATGACTGGGGCTTCATTGACATGCATTTGCGTGTCATCTGTACCTCTTAATGACACGCAATGCGTGTCGTTAAAGGCATTTTTTCTAGTAGTGTTTAAATATGTTTTTTATCTTAAGTTATACGAGTGTTAATGCTACAATTCACGTTTATTTTTTGGGTTTATTAGCGTTATTGTTACGAATTTAACCGATACCGATCAAACTTTAATTACTTATAATGATCTTGATAATGACTAACTAAACTAATGTGACTTGAAACATTATTAGTTTATCGATGATACTATCGAACGTATTGAAAGTTATGATACAAAACATTGTAAATAACAATCATAGTAGACTTTTTAACTTTGATAGACATGACCAAATTTGACTGGTAGACATGATCAAAATCTAGATATTCATAAGTATGAGAATACTATTCAAATTGGACGGCTAATGGATTTCATAAGTAGATAGCAGAAATATGCAAAAGTGTTCAATTTTAAACATCAATCATATCCCTACTCTCACAAGCATGATCATGCTAATAAAACTACTCAACAAAACATCATTAAAACCGAGAAAAATCAAGAAACACAACACAACATTTTGCAGAATGCAGTTACTTGCTACTACCAACATTCTTGGTTAAAGAAACCGACCTCTTTCGCATACTGCTACCAACAATTTGCAGATCATCACCCTCATCGATAATCTCCACTTCTTGTTCTTCAACGATTTCCTCATGATCATCATGATCATCATCATCGTCGTCGTCGTCGTCGTCATCATCATCATCATCCTCATCAATAATCTCCACTCCTTGTTCTTCAACAATTTCCTCATTATCATCACCCTCATCAATAATCTCCGCTTCTTGTTCTTCAACAATTTCCTCATTATCATCATCATCCTCATCAATAATCTCCACTTCTTGTTCTTCAACAATTTCCTCATGATCACCACCATCTAAACCATCATCATCATCATCATCATCACTAGAGCTTTCTGGCTCCATTAAAGCCTTCCCCTTTGACTCTGTCTTTTCTTCATTGCTGTTATACTCATCTGAATAAGTGTCGCTAATTATATCGAATATATCGGCGCTCTCTTTCTGCCCACTTTTAAACGAAAAACTCTTGCTTTTCTTATCAGAGAGTGGAATTAGTGGCTGTGATTGTGGGCTTGGTGCATCTCTTCCCAAACTGTATGTGGTTGAAAGCTTTCTCTCTATACCTTCTCGTTCTTTCACCAAATCCCCCAGTTTTTCTAGCATTTCATTGCTTGGTGATCCCTCGGCTGTTTTTTTCTCCAGCTCGGTGATTGTTCTATCACATACCTTCTTTTGAAGCCGAAGCGAACTCTGCAAAACGACGACACATGACTGTTTATTAATGATGTTGTGAAGTATAATTTTCTTGTTTCATTTATGCAGACAGATACTTTATCCAAACACCAATAATTAAAGGCACTTACTCTCTTTTCCAGAAAGTTTCCAAGATCTTGATTTTGAAGCTTCTTTTTCTTCCAAAATACACAGCAAAATCTTACCAGGGCTGCTAGCAATATCAACGTAATTGTTTCAAAGAAGAGAAACAATTCGATTGCTTTCTCATTACCTGAATGAAGTATGGATATTAATTAGTATAACTGGATGCAAAATTCTATAGTATGAGATTGAGTGGTATGCTTATAGTTTACCTGTGTAGATGCTAACTTTCTTGATGTCCATCATTGAACAGGTTGATGTGAGTTTCTGATCTGTTAAAACAAAAATATTAAAACACAGATTAATGTAATAATAATGTATAAGGTTGTTACGTGTGCTAAAGCATGAAAGCGGATTCCCAGTATCTGCATCAGATTGAAATAAATAAAGTTATAAGCTCCAACATATTCTAATTCAACACGATGATCTCAAGAACCAAAATAAATAAATAAATAAATAAATAAAAAACCTTACTTGAAATAGAAAGAAAATCAAGAAGTATTCTTTCATCCACAACAAAAAGCCTTAAGTCACTCTCGAGAAACAAATTCGATACCGCGCCTATTTTAATTATGAAAAAACAAAAGGTCAAATTAAGTCGTTTTCAGTTATTTGTAAAAATGTCGACTTTTGATGACAGTGAAGAAACCAGATCACCAGGATAACTTTCAGACCAATAAACATTTCCTGTTGCAGGAACCAGCAATGTAAAAATCGTCTCTACCGGTCTCGTTGCAGAAACATATGTGTTTTCCTCATCCGTACGTCTAATCATTCCCGCCATTTTTGTCTGAGATATATAAACCGCATAGCCAGAACAATCAAGAACCGGTTTGACTTGAATCACAGTATCCGTTTTCTTTCTTGTGTGAAATTTCTTCACAATCCCAGATGGTGAGATTGAGTAAAGAAATCCATCTATCGAACCGATAGATATCCAACCTGTAAGTAAATCTCATTCAACAGAAGATACATCAATATTTCGTATATTCTTAATAACTTAAGTTACCATTAATATCAACAACCGGTGCAGGGTTTTGTGAACCTAATGGGCCGATATCATTCTGCCATAAAACGGATCCTGTCAACACATCTAAAGCCAGAATAATTGATCTTTCTGGAACAGTGATGTACAACCGACCATTGTTTCCAGCAGTTATAGTGAAATTCTTATTCAGATAGCTTAAATCCTGAATCCACTTTACATAAGTACCGAGAAACGACATTGCATAAACTTCTCCTTGATTATTGGAAAACTGCAACAGTAACAAGAACTTAATACCAATATTAATCATCAAAACGTAATCAACAAACCGTGCTTACATATAAATTAGCATCACAATGATCAAACACAGGGGTTGAAACAATATAACATCCTGTGATACTCTTCCTACAACCGTAACGGAAACGAAATCGATGCATTTCAGGTCCGGTGCCCCACTTTGTTCTCCCATCAAACCCGTAAGCATACAGTCCCCATCTTTTCAAATTAACAATAACACAAGAAGCAGGTATGCTCGCTGTGAGCCCAAGAATCACAGTATCATTTGGCCATAGGACACCGCTTCCCAGGCCCAAGAACACTTCCCCTGCAGATTCAGGAGTTGTCATGTACATAGTATCGACTTTTAGTACTCGGTTTTCTGCAACCAAATATACCTGCCAAATAACCAACAGTCATCCATCATATAACCTAACCTAACCAACAGTCATCAAGAGTATGCTAATATTTTATTACTCTTATACCTTTCCAGAAGCACCAAGAGCTGGTGTTATATCAGCATTGCAAGTGTAGTTAAGAGGTATTCTCTTTATAATTGAACCATCATTCTGGAATATTATTAAGTCCTTTTCCAGACATATGTAAACCTTTCCTTCAGTGACCAAAGGATTTGAGAGTGTTGTTGTTGGTATAGGACGGTGCCTGTGACCTAATTAAAATCATAAAATTTGTAAAAAAAAAATAATAGTGATTAAAGCTTAACTTAGAAAAGATAAGATAATAATAACCTGAAATCAAGGGAAGATCTGAAGCAGCAGAATGTAATCCGAGCATATAAAGTGTAAGAATGTGACTCAAGATTTTGACAATCGGTGACATGGTTGAGTAAAGATCGAAACTTTTTTAGGGTTTTCAATGGAAAATGAAGAGGAACGGTTATTTAACTGCCACTAGATGGCGGGAAATGCAAAAAGATAGACACCCAAGAGATAAAAATAGAAAAATTCGAAAAAAAGAAATTTGTACAATATAAAAATTAAACTACTACAATAATATATAAAACTGGTTTATAATGAAGTAAACCAACCAATATTTCAATTTATGAAACTAACAATTTCAATGTATGTACATCATTCCAAACTTTAAATCCACTATGATATCAAATACCGCGCTTTCATTTCACAAGATTGAACCAAAATTTGCTGGGGACCGAACGCAGGAGCTTTCGTGTTAAATCTACAAATCAGGGTGGCTTAAAACGGACTCACCATACCGGCTAACTTCAACAAGGGTTCGGGACAAAGTCGTTTTCTTGTAGGTGCATTTGCAACCTTAGCGAGTGCAGTAGCATCACCAGCATGTATGTAGTTGACTATATAGTCAAACAGCTCGTCTTTACCGCCTCTTAGAGGATCCTGTACAGTTGGCAGAATCCCAAAATTCAGTTAATTGTCAAAAAAAAAAATAAATCAATTATGTTCTAAAGTGAAAAGTGAAAACTTACTTGAACAAATAAATCTGTGTGGGTTTTTCCTTTGTATAGTATTAGATCAGCTGACACACCAGCTTGCTTAAGAGCTTCCACAAAAGTCGTACTGCAAGACACAAATTACTTATAAATGTTGATGTATTGGAGTAATAAATGATGTGATAAAATGAAATAGGGAGTTTTGACTTTTGAGTGAGTCAAACCTTGCAAGCGGTGGTATTGTAAAATCTTTGGTACCATGAAAAAGAATAATACGTGGTAGGATAGCAAAAGCATTTCTAACACTCAGATCCTCAATAATCATTTCAGGAGAAAATTGTTTCAAGGATTCTTCGCCTTCCATTATACTGCCATAGCATGTTAATAGTTAGGTGCCTGTGAAAAAAATGACCAAAACATACTGGTTTATTGAATGTTATTTAATGCCTTAAAAATATAGAGCGGTGGAGGCCTCGTCGTTCAAAATGTTCAATTAGATTGGGAAGATGGTACCTGTTGAGTTACAAGAGAGAATAATTTATTTGGCTAATGTGATTAGTTAAAAGAAAACAAATGTTTTTAAGAGAGAATGTTTACACTCCGGATAAACCAAAATACGCTTTAATCTGAGAGATACTCCAAGAAACACTTTCTCCCTTGAATTCATTGATTGCTTGCAGAAACAGTGCACAAGAAGAAATATGTGCACCAGCAGACTGTCCCATTAAATAAATCCTATTTGGATCACCTCCGTATTCAGAAATATTTTTGCAAACGAAAGATATTCCTTGAGAAACATCATCAACCATATTGCTGATTGTACCTTGAGGAAAGTTCCTACATGCAAGATTCATGCAAAATAAATCTTAACTGAAATCATCAAGTCTTCACAAGATTTGACGAAAAAATGATAATTGGATTTATTAAGTCACCTGTAATCAATGGATGCTACAATGATATCTCTTTGTGCTAACTGAAGCCCTAAAAGAGCACCCCATGCTTTATACCCTATGATCCATGCTCCACCAGTCACAAAGATGACTACTGGTTTTGGGCCATCTATATTATTCGGTAAGTATAGATCCAACCTAAAGAACAAATTTACATTCACTGATCATATGCATAAAGGAACATAACGTGCTAAGGTGATATCAAATCACAAACCAATGTTACCTGTTTCTAGGTTGATCGCCATAAATTATACTTCTACGGACTTGGCTTGACATGCAAAATTGATATAAAACTGAAAACTTGTAATGTAGAAATTTAGCTTAATCATTCAAGATTGAAAATTTGAAATGTTGTTATATGTGAATGTAACAACTAATCACTAAACAAACCAACCTTTGAGGAAACCGGGCATCAAAAGCATTGCATAAAGAAGTAAGGCAAGAAGCCTGAGCATCCACCGGCGGCCTAACCTGGTAAAGAAACATTTATATGATTAGACCAAGCGTAGTGGAGGACGTGGGAGGCGTCAATCCCTTCCGCATCAGCTCCAAATTCTCATGAAACCAAAACAGAGGGGCGGTAGACGGAGGAGGCACCAATTGGTTAACGGGCTCTTTTTGTGTGGGGCAACCAATAGCATTTTCGCACATGCATATTTATAAGTTAAGAAACGATTAAATAATAATTGCGTTGTTAATTAAACCATTACGTGTTTTTGAGTGAAAAGTTAGTGAGACCCCATGCTTGCGTGGCAATGAGAGCGTTTTTCACGTTTGTTGTAAAACCAGTACACATAGTCTTAAAACTATACATTTAATAGCCATGATTAATCATGACCTATTAAAAATGAAATGATAATATTATTATTTGTATGAAAAGCTAGCTCTGTAGAAACATTGATCTAACATTACTAATAATTAACAATGAAATAAGAATAGAATATAATATAATATACCCTAGGTAGCGAAGGAGAGTAAAAGCAAGGCGAGTAATGAGATAAGTTTCAGAAGCAGCATGTCCGATTTCACGACTGAAGGATTGTGATCGACTCAGACAAGGAGAATTATTATTCGCCGGCGAAGCATTGGCTGAGTTTATCCGACTTCCAACGCTGCTGCTGCTGCTGCTGGTCCTAAAGCGTAAGGAATCAGGAGGAGTATTCATAATTCAATTCAATTCAATTCAATTCCCGGGGAAAGAAATAATAATAATTTGATTGACAGGTATTATTATTATTATTGATTGGGTTGTTGTTTGTTGGTATTTACGGGTTACGTGGATTTGAATAGGGTTTCTTTCTGTATCAAATCGAAAATGAAAATTAGAAGCTGTAATTCCATACATAACGAATTAACGATCCAAAATCATCAACCAACCAATACAGATTTTAATTATTCTTTTTTGTTTTTGTTTTTTCAATGCACTACTTTCTAAAATTGATTTTAAAAAAATAAAGTTGGAAAGTAAAATAATATTTGGCAAATCCACAGAAACATCTAAACCTTTTGTTATTTTCTATATTCGATTGGCTTTTGTTATATACGTATTTATTTAGAATAACAATTTAAAACTTGAAAATTATCCATTGGTGCTTTTATGGTACCATTTCCGTCAATACTCACACGGGATTAAAAAAATTCAAAGCTATATTTAAAAAATAAAAAATAAACCTCTACGTATGTATGTGACATTATTATATATTAAAGGGTCACACAAAATAAACTACTGGGAGGACATCAGCTAATATATTAGTTAAAATTTATTATCCAGATAATAGTTGTTGAAATTATATCATAATCAGATAATAATTCCTAATCATGATAATAACTTACCGATTTTTCATTCAAATATAATACACATTATTTTACGGCATACAAAGGAGAATATATTAGTTAAAATCAAATCAAATAAATTAGAGGGAATTACACGGATCATTCATTTTCTATGACAATTTATACATTTTATCACTACTATAAGGTATCATAAATTAAGAATATGGTCCCTAGTGCTCACTAGTTTACTCAAAGACGTTTACACTATGGACGAAACTAGGACGACTTAAGTAATTTGTATGGATCGTATCTATAGTTTTTTTTATACCTATGATTAGGATGTGAAATTTTGGCATAATACATGAATGATATACTAGATAGGGTTGGTTATCTGCCATATTATTTCCGCGGCTATCTATACTGTAATTATACGTAAATCAATATTGACAGGTTATGTTTAATGACATGGCAACTATTTGAACATATTCAAACATAATGCTTGTCATTGTCATATTGCCGTTAATATTTATATGGTTCAAACGTAAAATAAAGAGAATAAGAAACATAAACTACGTCTTGTCACTTGTCAATAAAATATAAATTCATACAAACCTTAGTGAAGTTTCTACAGACGAATCATTCCCACGTTGTGTGGATCGAAATGATTGATATTCCATGCCACATGCCACTTTTTGCAAGTCGCCTTCATGCTTCTAGCACAAGCAATAACTTTATAACCATTAATAATTAAATCAAATTATTGAAACAAATATGTATATTGACCTTCTAGTCAAATTGCACAAGGTAATGGTTAAGGCTTGGACAGTTAGCATACCGTCTATCAAAGATTTCTAAAGAAAGTTTTGTTTTTTTTAACTAATGTAAGAACATGCAAATATTAAAACTAAAAGAATTCTAATTGTCAATAAGTATAATGATTAGAAAAACACATATCAAAATGCAGAATAATAATAAATCATTCTTAAATTGTTAGAAATTTTTTATAGCAAAATTTACATGGAAAACTTGTCACAAGACTACTACCTATAAAGAATGACCAAGATGGCAATCACCATGCTAATATCATCAGATTTTATATACACTCACGGTGTAAAAAAAATCACGCAAACAACCTTAAACCGCGTATCTAGCATATATCTTAGTTATACTGCACCGCATAATAAAATGACATTGTTATGAAAACACGCTTCACGTTTCTTCAACTTCTCCAGCTGGTTTGAGAATTATTGAAATATTCAGAACTGTAATCTTGACTACCAAACGCCATCCTTTGAAATAATCTAATCTGTGCAGAATGTTCTCTCGAGTCAAATATTTCACTTTGTCCTGGTTTCATCCCGTTTGACAAATCTGTTGTGAATTCAACAATCGAGTCTAGAGCTCTCACCACCTGCACGAATCATTTCATGTTTTTGGGTATTTCGGGCAAAAAATAATTACATGTTCAATGAAACAATTATTGCCTGGCTCATTCGTGGTCGTTTTGGGGCTGAATGGCGAATGCAGGCTGCAGCTGCTTCAATCATCCGGAACATTTCTACCTGCACGTAGTTCTTTCCCAGCCTTGGATCTACCAGTTCATCAAAATCCTCATTTTCAAGTGCTTGATTCAGTAGAGGTCGGGCCTGAAAGTATATGATGAAGACCAATGAGTTGAAGTTTAATAAATAGAGAGAATTAATTTCTGAAAATTTGAATAGTTTATCATAACCCTACCCATTCAACCAGGCTTTCATCACCAAGGGGCTGGGATGCATCAACAGGCTTACGGCCAGTGATGAGCTCTAAGACCACCACCCCGAAAGAGAATACATCTGATTTTTCAGTCAGCTTCCCGCTTGAAGCATACTCAGGAGCCATATATCTGAGCAAATCACAAAAATATTTCATTTTACTGCTGTAATATATATTTTTCTTATTTACAAACATGGAATATTGGATTTTAATAATCCCTATTGGATGGTATTGGCCGATAATAATCCCTATTCATTTTATCGCCACTGACGGTCCCAAATTCAAAAAAGTTGGCCCTCAATGGTCCCCCTTAAATATGACTTAACGACGTTATAGTTTTTTCTGAATTTCAAACCAATGTTTTAGGGCTTTTGATCCTTAGGAGAATACGAGTCGATTGGTGTAAAACTTAGTTCGAAACAGTGCTTCAAAATGACGAAACAATGTTTCAATTCGGGTGTTTGAACTTACAATTAACCAAAATCAAGCCGTTTAGATCATTGTTTGAAGCTAAGTTTTATATCATTCGACTCGTATTTTCCTTCCGATTAATAGCCCTAAAAAGTTAGTTTGAAATTCGGAAAAAAATATAACGTCATTAAGTCATTTTTAACGGTGGACCGTTGGGGGCCAACTTTTTTGAATTTGGGACCGCCAGTGGCGATAAAATGAATAGGGATTATTATCGGCCAATACCATTCAATAGGGATTATTAAAATCCAATATTCCTACAAACATTAGCATTAAGGAGAAACTTAAGCACTACTTTGGATGAAGCTTATTTCAAAAATCCTATTCAACCAAGCCAAGGCTCAAGCCTATATCAGTCCACAGTACCCGATTTGTAGACAAGCTGCACAACGAACTCATAGGAACCAAGCCTATACGATCTAATCAAGGTTCTAGCTTTAGGCAATTCAATCCAGCCCAAGCTTAAGTTGTGCAAGCTTAGGAAGCCATAAAAAGAATCCAAGCCTAACTACTTTTTCATGAGCTGACCAAGGTAGGGATTAGCTCAATTCACATACAGCAGTAATAGCCAAATTCTGCTTTAATAATTCTCAACAACCATATAATATTATCAAGAGTTATGTTCCTATTCTAGTAAAATCTAGGTTTTCAGAAGAAAAGCACAAAACAATACGCAAAGAAACGAGACATTTGTTCAAGAGAGAGTATGTTTAACCTATTGATGTGATCGATACCAAACCGGTACCATACCAAACATACCGAAAACAAGTGAAAGCATAAAGTTCCGAATACCTGTACTGATTTTGTTGGTTCGTAACAGGTATCACTGAAAATACCAAAAAATACAGAAACCGGAGGATACCGAAACCGAAAACACGAAACAATGAATACCGGTAACGGTACTGATGGTGTTTGGTCAGTATGATTTTGATATGGTACCGATACTCGGCAAAAAATGCTCATTCCTAGTTTAACTAACTGGATACTGTTAAGAGGTTACTTACCCAAAGGTGCCCATGACACGAGTTGTGACGTGTGTATTTGAATCCATTGCCAACTTTGCAAGCCCGAAATCTGCCACCTGCCAATTAAGTGATATAACTTTTAAATGCAGTTATCAAAACTTTTTGACAATCTCACTTGCTTTTCTTGAAGGCAGAAAAAACAATACAGTTTGCTAAAAGCCTAGAATGAGTGATTTTAACACAAATCGAAGAAACTAAAATGCATATATTTTCACTCATCTTATGGAAAAAAAGATAGGCTTAGGGGTGCTAAATACAACTGTCAAATCATGTTGAAAAGAGTAAGATACCTGAGCATCAAAGTTGTCGTCCAATAGGATGTTTGATGACTTAATGTCCCTGTGAATGATCCGTGGATGACCTGATACAAAACAGAAACAGCAAAGTTATAAAATTACAAAAGTAAAAAAACAAAAACAAATCTCAAGACTCAGAACTTACAATCTTCATGCAAGTAAGCTAAACCACGAGCTGCACCAGCAGCAACTTTAATCCGGGTCGCCCAGTCCATAACCGGTCTGCCTTCACCTACAAACAGATAAAATATAATATAAAAGTTTGAAACTGCAAAAAACATTATCCTAAATGAACAAAAAGATCCAAAACGTACCATGAAGATGATAATGAAGGGTGTCATTTGGGACATATTGATAAACGAGTAATCTTTGATGCTCAGAGATGCAATAACCAACAAGGGAAACTAAATGACGATGATGGACTCGACTAATAATCTCAACTTCAGCTCTGAACTCTCGTTCTCCTTGACCACCACCAATTTTCAGTTGTTTAACAGCAACTTCTCTCCCATCTGGTAACAGCCCCTTGTAAACACACCCGAACCCACCTTCACCTAAAAGATTGCTTCCAGAAAACCCATCTGTAGCCTCGGATAACTCTTCATAACTGAACCATGCCCTTGAGTTTTCCACACCACCATGGTCTGGTGAGTACATGGATTTACTTAATGATGGGCTCCCAGATAACGGGTGAGATGATGGTTGGGACCTCAGAAATTGGGAGTCTGTAGACCACATAAAAGTTATGGAATTTAATAACCAACTACCAGCAATAAAGGCGCATCAAATACAAAATGTGGTTTAATAAATTACCTGATTTTTGGGAGGAAGCAGATGGTGAAGGCATAATGTAGTGAACATTAGGGCGACGGGCTCGTCTTTTTTGCCTTTGTTTGAACCACACTGCCATCAAGAGGAGAGAGAGTGTGACAATACCGACAACCACGCCAATTGCTACTACGCCACCTGTTTTTGATCCGCCGGATGAGCCATTTTGTCTAGCGTTTGTGGTGGTGTTGGTTGATCGTGCGGTTGGTTTCTCGGTGGGTGAAGGGGGTGACTGTAAACCAGGGGTTGTGGGAAGAGATGAATTGGTAGGGGGCGATAAAGGAGGCGGTGATGAGGTTGAAGATGGTGGGGTGATGGTGGTGTTTGAGGGGGGAGCGGGTGAAGGAGGTGATGGAGGGTTTTTGGGCGGGTTTGCTGTTGGTGGAGGTGGAGAGGCGGAGGCTGGTGGCGGTGATGGAATGTTTTCTGGAGGTGGTGGGGAAGGAGGGAGTGACTGAGGAGGTGGCGGAGACGGGGTAGCGTCTGGCGGGGATGGAGACGGTGGAGAAGCGGTTGGGTCTGGTGGCGGTGGAGACAAAACTGGAGCAGCCGGGGGAGTGGCGGTGGCAGGAGGTGGTAACGGTGGAGGAGTGCTTGCAGGTGGTGGTGCTGCAGGTGGCAACGGGGGAGGAGAGGCAGGTAATGCTGGTGCTGGCGGTGACGCATCTAGTGGTGGTGGTGGTGACGCATCTGGTGGCGGTGGCGGTGACGCATCTGGGGGGGGCGGTGATGCATCCGGTGGTGGTGAATTGACGATTGGTACTGGAGGCAATTGAAGAGATGGAGCTGAAGGTGTATCCGGAGGCGGTGGAGTTGCAGTCGCCTGATCAGGCTGAGACACGGGAGGAACAGGCGTAGGGTTTGAAGAAGCAGGTGGAACTGCTGAAGGTGACGAACCCGGAGAAGGTGAAGATGAAGCCATTAAAACAATACTTAACTTACCTTGCCAACAAAATGCTTTAACTTTACTCTAAATTCCCATCATTAGTTCCAGAATGTAGCAAAAATCACCAATCCCAAGTCTCAATAAATCAATATTTGGCAAAGAAAGTCAAGAATTTATGATTGCAAATTTGACCAAATTGATGATTCAGCAATCAAAAACCTAAATTCCCAGTACAAAAATTCAAGATCTTGACATAAACACGGAGAAAAACCCCAAACCGAAGAGTTGGTAATCAAACGAAAAGTCCAAGCATTTCAACAAACAGCTGGTGCGCAAATCTACAATGAAACCAAATCCCAAATCTCAAACTTCATAATTTAAGCAACAACATGAAAAAAATAACAAATTGATGTAAACCCAGATTTCCAACAAGTATCTAACCCCCAAAATCCAGATTCAAATGCAAATGCAGCAGGTAATTAAGTAACAAGTACTATAGTAGTTAAAACAAAACCCTAACAAAATATCATATAATTTATTTACCTAATAATAATCTTTGTTGATCGACACACAGTCACGGACTGGGACGTTGATGATTAAAATTAAAGTTGGAATGAATAATAAGTTTTGTAATTTTGTGGATCTGAGAAAATGGTGGGGTTAGGCAAGGGTAACGTGGGGACGACTATGAGCAAAGTAGTGTTCACATTCAACAAGATTAGATTAGATTAGAATAGAATAGAGGTGAGAATGTGATCGTAGAAGTGAAGTCAAATAAAACATCATATCATATCATATCATGTTGGAGAGTTTGTGGTCTGTCATAGACTCATTGTGACCGAGTTAAGGTACCCAGATTCATAGGGATTTTCAACCATTTTTTATTTATGGACATAACATTATTATTTGATTATCTGGTAAGTTATCTTAATTTACAGCAAAATATTAAAGTTGTTGATTTTTGTTTAAGTGTATCTTTAGTCTTAAATAAATATTCGAATCATCATTATTTTCATACATTAATTAATTTTGATGAATCAGATCTGACTAACGGTTTTATGACCCCGTGTGATTCATTCAAAGCTGGATAACTCATTTTTGCCCTATATAAAGTTTGTACGTGACTCAACAATGAAGATCTTCACAGTTACCTAGACGGTCAATTTGATCCAGTTAACAAAATAAAACACTTTAAAGACAAAAAAATAAATAAATAAAGGAAAGTCATGTTAAAAGTGAGCAGGGTTTTAAATTTTCCTTATTATTCATGAATGCATATTTAAAGGAATTAAATTTATTATAGAAAAACATATTTTATTATTACCCAATAATCTTCTGTTTTTAATGTTTTAATTATTTTGGACCGAGTAAAATATTAATATTAAATTGAATCAAATAGGTTTATTTTGCTGCACTTTTCACGCGTTTGTTAAACTAATCCTAATAAACAATTATTAAAAAAATAAAAACTTGACTCCAAATTTTAATTATAAAATGCTATAGATAGAAGTAGAATGTTGGGATTGAACAGCTCATGTTAGTTGGGAAACAACCTCTGTTAATAAACATGAGAAGCATGACTAATGAATCTCCATTGATGTAACCAAAACCAGCTAAATGTGTGTCTTCCTTTATAAGCTATCCCTTATTTGATTTATATCATGCAGAAACTCTTACTAGCAAACGTTCCATCTAAGCATTGTTTCTTTCAAGTTCCTTAACCGAATTCGTCAGCTATCAATGCGAACCTAGCTGCACTTGCAACCGATTTTCCAAAAGGTATAAAGGCATGCTCTCTATCATAATAGAATAAAAACCATTAGGGTGCACGACTGCACCGGGCATCATTGGATAAGACCATTCGTAGTGGGGCGTTTCCCACATCAAGACTCTCCCAAAACTCTATGAACACCGCCCCCCTCTAAGTTATGAGCTAAGTTTTGGCATTGAGAGTTATCCACAAAACGCCTCTCCCCATCTCTTCCAGCCAATCAAATTTTTTGTCCCACATTTTTTTATTTTATTTATATTAAAAAAATAGAAAGAATTATAAAAATAATGATTGCTGGAGAGTTTTGAGGTTTTTTACCACTACACCATTTTTTACAAAACTTTTCATTGCTGACTGGGATGACACGTGTCACACAATGCTCATATGTAAAAGATTTTGACTACACATGGTCTAACCCCATCAAATAATTTGGGTACTTCGGGAACACGACCCCATGTGCCTTCGGTAGTGAAATTGGGTTTTGAACCCAAAGAAGAAGCCGAAGAATTTAGATACTTTTGGGTAAAAATGAGGTGACAGTGCCTTAATAGTTAGTAATTTTGGGTAATGTCTTGCATAAAATCATCAGTGATTAAGGCCGGTTATGATTATTTTTTAACTTCTTTGAGTAGCGTAAGTAGTGATAAATCATGTTAAACCATGTCAACTTTCAAGACCGTGAATTTCCAACACCACCCATGAGTTAATTACTTACAACCATCAATATTAATGGAGTAAAATCATTTGATTGGTGTGGGTTTGTCTAGTACTCAATGGGAGGTTATTGAAGGCTTAAGTACAATAATAACAAGATTAACTAACTTTTAAATAGTTGGTTAAGTTATAAAACATATTTAGACAGGTTGAAATAAGTGGAGAGCGGCCACTAGAAAACTGATGGTGTTGTGACGCTGAATTGCGTCGGAAAAGCGTCAGAAATGACCGATTCCGACTCATTTACAACGCATTGTGCGTGTCAGAAAAACCCTCGTCGGAAATTCCTTTATGACACGTTTCCGACACACATTAAGACACTTTTCCGACGCAAAATTGTGTCGCAATTTTCCGACACTTTTTAATTTTCCGACACGTTTCCGACACTTTTTAACAGCTAATTTTAATACTTTCAATTACTGTATTTTTAACACCTAATTTAATAATTTTAATTTTTGTATTTATAATACCGTATATGTATAAATACAGTATTAAGTTTTTCCTTTTCCGACGCAATTCTGACACCATTAAATTATTCGACGCAAATATGAAATGTTTTCCGACGCAATTTTGACACCTGCATAAATTGTTTTTTTGACAAAATTCCGACGCATATATATTGCATTATAATCCATTTATTATGCTAAAAATACATAAAACTCACAATACCTGTATAAACAACCACAAACTCACACACAAAACAACTTTTACCATATTAAAACACAAAATACAGTCAAAAGTCATGAACATCCATAAGAAAACCACAAAACCAGTTTAAACGACCACAAATCCACTACATAGTGAAATGTTTAAAAACACCAGATATAAAACTACTACTGAGGATCGGAAAGTTGCGAGTTTCTGATGGCCTCTGCAACACCTCTTTGTATTGCTTCGTCTATTTTTTGTTGCAGGTCTTGTCACAATTTTTCTTCCATCTCCTGTGTTTTCCTTTCAACTTCCATTTGAACTTCCATATTATGAATCTACACATTTTTAAAACATGTATAATAATTAGTAAACGGCACATAACAATAACAATAACAATAATAATAAAAATATAATGATAACAGTAATAACAACACACATTTTCTTGTAACTGTTGCTCAATAGATGATCGTGTATTCTCGTAAGATGTTGGTCTCTCGGTCACCACGTAATTCAGATCCGAAGATCCTATCCCAAAGACCCGTTTCGTGCGCCCTTTTGCAACAACATGTGACCACACAACATGATCATCTTCACTGAAATCAGGTCCGTACTTCTCCAACATCACAAACAAGTACTCCTCCTACAAGGTCACCAACAACACGATTGTTTGTGTGCTAAGCTTCCTACAATAATTATTTTAAGAATTTTAATATGAAACATATAACTTACATAAGCTTCTCTAGCTCGTTCAGTACAAAACACCATCCCCTCCAAGTTGTTAACGTCTAGCTCTCCAGCCAACAGTTTTCTTTTACCTTCTTTGTTAAGGTGGGTAACAAGAAATATTTCCTTATAAGTTGGTTCCCTACCAAGGGCCTTTCTCTGGATAAATAATAGGATATAGAATGAAGTAAGTGTTAAATGATATACAGTTATTAGAAGTGAGAAAAATATTAACTTACCAGTCTAACACGATACTCATTGTATCCAATTGAGCCACCTGTATGCCGGGAAAACTTGCCACTACTATCGGTTTTAATTTACAAAATATTAAAAAAATTACTACATTTTTCTCTCTACTCACAACCAATTCAACAAATATTAAAAAATAAATAGGGACAAACTTTGTTTTCCCAAATTTACAAAAAAATTACTACATTTTTCTCTCTACCCTATAATTTGCACTCATAACCATTCAAAACTCCACCCTGTAATTTACCAATTCCCCTCAAATAATTATGGGGGATGGGTTGGGAATGATCTTACATCACACATCTCTTCCCATACACTTTCAGCAATCAAATCAGGTGGGAATCTACGAATGATATCAAACTTGTTATCGTTTTCCTCGATTTCACATCCGCCTAACCTGGCTTGTTTTGAAGATTGTAACTTTAAGTGTAAATGATGTCCCTGTATCGTGACTTTATCATGTTGATAAAATCTTCACGATTGTATTCATTGCAAGCAGGATCCCAACTCCAACGAGTCTGCAAAAAATAAAAAGTGAAAGTCAAATGTGTAAAGTTAACAAAAATAAGCATACGCTAGATTAGGGGTTTTCGTGGTCTAGTTTTGACGATTTTAGGTCAAACCATAAACCAAATAGTTAATGAATAACTAACTGTATGATACATTACCTTAGATTTGTCATACATCTTATCTAGTATATCCTTTGGGACCTGTCTAAATGTGATCCATGGTCCTTTAAGATGCTCACGTAGAATGCCGTAAATACTTTGGTGAACTTCAAATTTTTCAAACCTGTAATATTAAGTAGGAAAAATTCAGACGAGATGTAACATGTTTTGAACAAGTGATTTCAAATTCCAAAAATAGCCAAAATATATTTATAACATAGACTAAAATGAAGAAACTAAAGACATACCCTTGACCTACTCGCTCTATAGGTGGCTTCTGAGATAGACCACGAGCTCTGCCTCCGGAAGTCGAGTCACGTTGAGAGGCATCATTAGGTGTTTCATCCCCATCGTCATCGTCATTATCCAACTCATGATCATAATCATCATCCTCAAAGTCAGAGATCGATTGTAAGTGTCGAGAGCGTGGGGGATCATGCGAACTAGTACGACTACTATTACCAGGACCAATATGTCTCACATGACTTACGACACGACCTCCTGCCCCACGAAATTCGACACGACCTCCTGATGAGGTGTATTTCTGTAAGCTACTAGCATCACCACTAACAGGACTAGAGTCAACTGACTGTTGTCTGCCTGATCTAGCACTTGGATGCGGGACACGCCCACGAATACCAGGACCTCCACCAGCACGTCGCTAATTGTCCTGACTACCAGACATAATGAATATACCCTGCATTTATTATAAAACAAAAATGGTCAAGTACGTAATGTTTACTTTATGAGTTTATGCTTTTTGAGTACTCAAGTTTAACCCCTCAACAAAGTATACTTTACAAACAAACTAATAAACAATTTATGTTTATAAGTATACAATATCAAGAAATATTTTAGACATATAACACATAACCATAGTTCATTATTCTAAAATATGAAGTATGCTTAATCTTCAATTGCGCATGCTAAAACTGAGCAAATTTCACCAGTTTCAATTATGCACACAACTATGCATTCAACCTCTATTAAATGGTTAATTACAAAAATAAAAGAAATCCAATTTTGCTATCAAAATGGAAGATGCAGCCCAAAAACTCACTCCTCCTCCCGGTGAAGACCTTGAATGAAACCTAAATAAACTAATAATCTATATCTCAACAAGCAGCACATAGTAAGCACTGATATTCGAAATTAGTTGATCGAGCGGATTGGTTATTACCTGGAATGATCGCCAGTGAATAGGATTGAATAGATTGTGAGTTCGAACAGTTGCATATGGATGACGGCTGTTAAGATTTTTAGGTTAAAAAATACCAAGTCAAATTGTCACGCCCCGACCAAAGGCGGCGGGACATGCCGGGATGCAACGGATTGCCCAAAACACAAGACACTATTTAAGTGACAATATTTAATCAATTCATTTATTTCATAAATCAATAAAATACACATCTTGTTCATACAAACAAATTGAATACAAGTAAACAAATAGATTGTTCATTTTTCTAATATCCTAATAGTCTTGATAACGTTTTTCGTCAAGTTCTCGAGTCAATCAAAGTCAAACCTGTAACATTTCATAAAATAAAGTTTATCAACACAAAGGTTGGTGAGCAATTCATAAGTTTGTGCATATAGTATATAGTAAGGAAAAGTCACAAAACTAGTATACGAAACAATAAATAAAAGCAATAATTTTGATAAATATATATCGCTAATAGAATTACGTTAGCGACAACTAGCTATAAGGGGATGCCAGATAGTCTATAATTTTATAGTTATCGTTAATTGCATTACGTTAACGACACCTTGCTACAAGGGGATGCCAAGTAGTCTAGGATTTATAGATCAACCAACCAAAAGCGATAAACACATAGGCATAGAATCATAGAACACCGAATCGAGCAATTATTCAAGTAAAGTATACAATAACGTTTGTGGTTTAAGATTCAAGTAAATAAAGCATTTCATTTGATAAGTATGAAATGTCACCCCAAAAACAAAAGATGGAAAACGAGGTATGAAAGTACTCACGTTCAAGTAATAAACTTGATCGGTAAAATGACGAGTAACCGGAAGGATGGGGATGAACGAGCAAGGTCTAGGTGAAAGGAAAGCTTGTCTATGAAAGGTTGTCTAAGAAATATTTATATAAAATAAATGAAAATAAATGCAAACAATTTAAAGTTTAAGGTTTAAAAATGTAAATATTAATAAATTGTAATACTAGTCTTTAAAAATATAAGTTTGCTCGAAACCGGGTTAAAGTATCTAGCTATAATATTTACTCAACCTATGTTAAGTAATAAGGTGGGTAAAATGCAAGAATGCAAGTCCCTTTGGGATAAAGATACTAAAACGGGTTTTAACAAGTGTTTCGGGTTGTTGGTTCGGGTCTTGATAATTGGTCAAACCCAAGGTCAACTTCCCAAAATATTAAATGTTATGAGATAACTAATAAAAAATCAAGTAAGGCTTAACCAATTATGTAGATCTATTGTTTTAGAACTAACAATGTACGTTAAGCGAGTGCTCGATTTTGTCGGTCCAAACTTTGTTATGAGATCAAGTTGGATCCAACATTTCCAAGTACTTAGGAAAATAATTAAAATCAGTTTGTAAACTATTTTTAAAGAAATATACAAGTCTTGGTAGCTAAAAACACACTTGTGTGTCTTAAGCGAGTAAATGTCGGTTTAGTTCGGTTTCCATCTCACAAATAGTTCATTGATGGTTTCCACATGCCCAAATATCCAAGAACTTGTATAAAAATGTATAATTGAAGAAACTCAAGTTTTACAACCAAAAAGTTAACAATAAAGTCTTTAAACAAGAGTTCGGTTTTGGTTTGGTTTCCATCTCCCAATAAGTTCATAGATGGTTTCCACATGCCCAATATCAAAGAACTTGTAAAAAATGATTTTAGAAACTCAAATCTAATATTAAATGTGTTTAAACAACTATTTTAACAAAACTAGTAAGAAAAAGTTCGGTTTACAGTTTTGAGCTATTTACGGTTAAACCGAAGCATAGACCCTCAACTCATAACCATGGAACTTGTAAATAAACTAAAATGAGCAGAAAAGCATGGTTACTATGTATAAACAAGTTATATAAGTATATATATTTCAAGAACACGAAGTTCTCCATGAAGCCTTGCCTTACAAGGTCCGAAACTTAACCAACCAGGGTCGGATAAGTAACTACCAATGGTAACAAAGGGTGTATATTATATATATGTTGTATCACCATAATCAAGTGTTAGTAAAGTTAGAATGAAAGACTATGGTTAGTTTGACTTAGGAAGTCAAACTACTAGTAATATGAAGAACAACCTTTAAGATCTTTGAATTAAGAGAGAATTTGGAGTATGAGCAAGTGTAAAAATGAAGAAAATGGGTGTGTACATATAGGTTAAGTTTAAATGGTCAAACATAAAGAGTCTTGCATGAAAATAGGTTGGTTATAAACACAATAAAACATAAAAAGCCAAAAAAAAAACGAATTTGCAGGTTTGAGGCCGCCACCCGCGGCCGCCCTAGCCTTCATGGCCGCTGAGCGCGGCGCCCATGAGGGTGGGGTTTGGTCAGATCGTCTTGCGTGGTTCGTTTTGCGTCCAGGAAGTTCGTTTTTGATGTAATTTGATCGTTTTAAAGGCGTTTTCGAATCTGTAAAAGGGGTTTTTCAAATTGAACATGTGAGAATGATTTAGTAACATAAAATCTAATATTTTATATATTTGAAATGTTCGGGATATAAATCAGGTCGGTTTACGTGATAAACGAATACAAATAGAACCAGAAATTGACGAATGTCATAGTATCCTCAACTTTTTGGAAATTTCGTCCCGAAATTAAAAATAAACTCAAAGAAAAGGTACTTACTACGAATGTCGCTTTTGGTAAAACAATTACATGAAAAATTTTAAGAAAAGAATAACGTCAAATCCTTGCATGATTCGAAAAACGCTACAAATGAGAAACATAATAAAGGCACTTCTATATAGGATGTACCAGACCATGCCTTTGTCATGATTCGCATTTCCATTTTTTTTCCGCTATCATTCCCGGGTCTGAGTTATCGCACACAACCGCACTTACTATGGTTCCATACGGGGATTCTGATAATTAAGTGTGCACCCCTAATCATTTCGATCGTCGTATGGTCCACATGGTTTTTCCATTGTGTGTTTTAAGACACATATTTATTTTGAAATCTTAAACATTAGAAACGTACATAAGGCTTGTTAAATTTTGCAAACATTGATAAAACAATACCAACGGTTGAAAATTTTGGGGTTGACTTTTTAAATAAGTAGAAAAATGAAATAAATAATTGAAACAATTAAATCTTAAAATATAAACAAAGGTGAAAATATCAATTTGGTTTAAATAAGTAAAGACGATCGAATAATATAATTCTTAGGGCAAACAATTACAAAACGAGATTTGAAGTCAAATGTTCTCAGTGTGAAAGAATAAATAAATCGTTAAAATCCCTGGTTGAAAGTCAGGTCACTAAATTAGTATAAAATCCGATGAGTGAAATCTTAATTATGGGAACTACGATAAAAGGAAGTGAGAAGTCCAATAAATGAAAACGAGAATCCAAATAGTGAATATGAAAAAATCTGATAGGTGTAAATGAGAAGCCCAACAAGTGAGTACATGAGGTCGGGGTAAACGACGTTACAAATTAATAATAGTGTACGATGAGTTTCATACGTGAACAAACTTGAGGTTATAAGCAATTGAGAATACGATCGCGTAGAATGTAATAACATGAGAATGATGTGAGTTCCTTGGGGTGACTCATACGTGTATCAACATAAATAAAATAGCATTTGATTAACAACCAAAACAATCGATGAAATGTGATAAAACGTGAATACGGCCACTATTGTGAAACCATTTATATAATCGTCATTATAATAACGGTTTCTAATAGCGCCAAAACTTGCGGACAACAACGCATAGGCCGCTTAATAGCTCAAGTGAAACGAGGTAGAATAATGCATAGAATCGTGTTTACATAAATGCTCAAATACGATAATATAGTCATGAAAATATCGTTTAAAAGATAAACGAAAATTTTAGCGAAAGTGAGGCTTCGAAAGTAGTACATCAATTGTTATTAAGTAACTTGAATTCGGTCATGAATAATCAAAACACAAAAAGAAATCTCACATGCATAAAATTACCATCGAAACATCTCATCAATTGAAAAGAAAATCGTAATAATCGTGAGACTCGAATTAATGACGAAATATGTAAATCGCGTATTGTCGCACCCCAACCTACGGCGGAAATGCCGGGGCGGACTGATTGCTCACAGCTTTTCAAAGGTTACTATCATGCAATATTAAATGTGACAATATCTATTAAATTAATTAAATAATCAAAAACATTAAATACAAAATCCATAATTCAAATAATTAAGACAATACAAATATATCTACAATCTTGTTTATTCTCTCTAACATGCAATCCTACGTTTTTCTTCCAAACCAGCTTGAACATCAAACGATAACCTGCATATGCGTTGAAAATAATATAGTTTTGTCAACACATGGTTGAGTGAGCAACACACCAGTTCAAAGTATAAATAAAAATATGTATTTGCAACAAGTCATATGAGAATAACAAAATAACCAAATGAGCAAGTATAACTGAGATGTCGAGAAGCACAAAGCTATAACGACTGGCGTATGATCATACTAGACTGAGATTATGTTGGACCTCTCCGAATGCGAAAGCATACAAAACAAATAAGCACATAAACAAGTAAGGTATAAGTTCTTAACACATAAGACAAAGTTGCAGTTTTAAGTATAAGTATATAATGAGAAATATATTTACGCATATGTCCCCAAAACATTGAAAGCGGTAAAATAGGGGAATGTGGTAGTCACCTCGAAGATGAACGAATGATTATTAAGACAATGAGAAGACAAGAAAAGTCACGCGCGAACGTTAAGCCTAATGAGAAACGAGAGCCAACGAAAACGCTAAGTTAAGAACTTATTATTAACACTAAATAAACAATATTAACATATTATATATAAGGTTTTAATATGTAAAATAATTATTTGAATCTATGAAAACATAACTTAATAATTATTATTTATAGTTTTATAAATATATAAAATTAGTTTAGTATATTAAAAACATTAGTATTTAAATTATAATATATATACACACACACACACTTTAAGTTTAAACGTATATACACGAGCAAAACAAGAGTTAAACGAGTATTACAAAGACGGTGTTTATTAAAATAACCTTATTTAGTTATTATTATTAATACAATTATAATTTACTTAAAAATAATAATATTAAAGATTTTTCCCAAAAAATCGGGTGCAAGGGGATCGAACCTGCGACCCCTGCCCATTTAACGAAAGCACTTTACCAACTGAGCTACCAGCTACAGTTTGTTAATGACAGTTTTAAAGATTAATATACAAAAGCCGTTCATTCAAAATGATTACATAAACCCTAAAAATCAAACTGATCCAATTCGTTATATTGGATCAAATTAACCATAGGGTTAATGGAGAACAAGAAATCTCGATCACAACCATGGGTTTAATTACCTTAGAAGATGACCGGAGATGGGTTAATCGATGGTAGCAGTGGCCGGCGATAATGGGTTACGGATGAGCAAGTAAATGCGTAAATTAATATAATTATTTATAGGGTTATAGTCTGCTAGAATATAAGGATTATATCTGCACAGTTAATTGAAATATCTTTGATGATTTCGTGATCAACAAGGGTTAACGAATGTCTGTTAGGTTAATATGGTAAACGAATCACGATTTTATATAATTAGTTTGTTTGGGTGTCGGTTAAGACCGGAATTAACATAATTATATGATACACAAGATCAATTACAACTAATAAACGAAGATTAAGGTCCAAGTCATTGTAAATTGAATTCGGGTACAAGAAACGAATGTGGATACGGGTTTGATAAATGGATATCCAGTTTGGAGATATGGGTTATAACTATTTTACACTCTGGACCCTGAAGTTTGAGATTGAATACAAATGAGATAAAAGTATATAACTTGGTTTAAAAGTGTAAGAACATTAAAGATATATTTATAAATAATTAAATATTAATATATTAATTGATTTAAACTCGATAAACGCAATTATCTTTATTTAACAAAAAGAACCCGAACGTTAAACTGAGGGTAAAATGTGAATTCAAAAACCCGAGTTGTTATACGTATCACATACTCTTTGAAAAACATAAGAATAAAATCGAAAATGAAATCTCAAGTGAAGCTGTTTTATTGTTTCCAAGAATATATGTAATAACAAGGCGTCGCGGTAACGCGTAGCTAGAGAAGTATTTTGATCATTATCAAATGTAAATCTTGTAAGTCTAATTGTTAAAGGAATTTGTATACATAAAGTTGTGACTATAATAATTCATGAAAAATTGATGCTTGCGATAATAAGAAGGTAATAATTCGCATAAATCGTTATTAAACAAAATTTATGTCACAATATAAAGTATTCATAAATGCGTCCCAAAAAGAGTTTGTAAAACCAAGGTCATTGAGTTTATGCAAAATGATGAAAATTGAAATATCTGTTATTGAATAAACCTCGAATTCAATATTCAAAATGAAACCTCGTATTTATAAAGTTTTTTTTATGAGATTTATCACCTTAGGTGACAATATTTAATACTTGAAATCACACATATAATCGTTTAATAACCTTTGAAAACAAATCCTCATAATAGAATTTTGTTGTCATGACAATCTTAGATTTTTGAAAGATTATTTAAAAGATTTGGACAATATGTAAATCGTTAATCTTGAATGCGTTTATAATCTATAAGTGATTATTTGAACACGTGAGTTCGTTATAAATACACTAGTTTTATGTATATATACATACATATATATATATATATATATATATTACATTATAATAGATATAGGAGCTCTTTCATATCCCTCTTTCTCTCTCATGAGAAATATTAATTGCGAATTAAAGCTCCAGGCACTTTCTTGACAACAATTATTCTCAGCCCACATTAATTCCCAATCCCCAGCGGCAATGCTAAATTGCAATTAATATGGAATTAGAATCATCTCATCTCAGACATCATTCAACTGAAATCAATTGAATTAAGCAGTTATGGTTCAATCATAATACCTATTCCATTGAATGAAGAACTTTATGGTGCAATCAAAATACATGATGACGGATTGAATCCTCTGTTCGTTTCAATTGAAGGATACTTTAAGCCCTATTCTCTTACCACAGACAAATCCTAAATCGCTGTGACGTTGTGACGCGAGAACCCACCCTGCATCGATTGTTTTGCTGCTATCAAGGTCTCCTCACCATGTCTGTGTATAGGGTATGTTAATTATATTATTGAATTCGGTATTGGGTCAACTTGTAATGTGTGTATCTGCATATTCTGTTGTAGATTGAGATGACTCAAGATGATAATTTGGTTCTTAGGTGATTAGTTTAAATGCTGGATTGAAATTAGAATGTTGTGGAAATGTTGGATGAACTACCTTTGGTACGTTATTAGCCTCTCAAAGCATGTATTAATGTTACTTTTTTATAATTATTTTTTGAAACTTTAATATTATTTCTAAACGATAGTATGAATAACGTTGTTTAGTCTATTTTGAATATCATATTAATGTGATGTTTCGTGCACTTCTTTTGTAATAATCCAGATTATTATAAGGTCTATGCAGGCACATGGGTTTGAATTTGAATGATCAAGGTTTCGTGTCTGTTTACATAATTGATTATGTTAAAAAACAACGTTGGTTTCAATTTGATCATGTTCATACAATTTTCAGGCACTGTGGTTCCGCGGGAAGAAGGTGAGTTAGGTTTCGTTTAAAATGCGTACTCAGGTCAACCAAATGTTATTATGTTGTCGTATTTGTGTTTGTGGCAAAAACGCGTAAGTTTAATTCTTATTCATAAGTGATTTTGTTCAATTAAAACTCTAAAATCTCAATTGAACTTGATCTTTGTAATTATTCTGGTCTAGATGCGTTGTTTCCTAATTTAGGCTATTTCGGTCCTATGTTATTGCCACTTACTTTAATTTACACAGTTTTTATAATTATTAGAGTAAAACCAACTTTTACTCGTTCAACCCCAATGTGTTTACATCCATTTGCTCTAAATGGTTCTATTTTTATTATAATAATGATTTTGTAGGTGTTTTGAGCGCAGATGTGTCTGCAATTTCTGAGCTTCCATAAGTTGTACAAAGAGGTATTTCTTTGTTTGTATAAGGTATACAACTTCATTATGTAATGCTTTAATGTTATTGGTGCTAATATTCAAGTTTAAGAAACTTAAAAGTGTTCTCTGTTTTGTTTTAGCTATGATACGTAGTATGACTATATATCTTATATGTATTGCATACTAGCGCTTATACGATTTTTTACTTAAAAATTAGTTATGTATTATATATCTACGGGCACACTTATTTTTTTACCCTTACCTGTGAAATAAATAAAACAAAAGAGGTCTTATTTAAAAATTTCACTCCTAAAAGTGTGTCACAGATACTACTAAAATAGTCATCTAACTTACTTCTGGATAGAACCCAATAGCATTTGTCAAAAATGGTGCATCAATAGGTAAATTTCCATTCTGCATGTAGGTATGAAGAGCATGTGGATTGAAAGATTTTTAGTGTTCCAGATGGTAGTATACTTTGAATCATTTTAGGCATATTTTTCATCTTAAGAATCTTGCAAGAATTACAAACAATCAAGTATATTGCGTCACAGTTAATTCGTTATATTAGCTTGATATTAATTATAAAAATAGAAAAACAAACATACTTTTAGTAACATTCATATAATCTATGCTAAAACTATAATCTCTATTTCTGCATATGATGTTAGCTCCGCTTTTTCTTTAAACTTAAAAATTTTCAATATTAATATAATCATAAATTAAAGATAGTTGATGTTTAAAAATAATAATTGTATCGTTTATCAACGTTGCCATTAACTGTATTTTTGACTTCAAAAGTTAAACTGATGATGAAGGCCTAATCTTTCAAGAACTGTTATAGTATTCAACTATTAGCAGAAATAGAACATTTATTGAGGGATGTTAAGGATACAACTATCAGCACAAACATGTCAAAAGATTGAGATATTTTTTGTTCGGGTTACAAAAGTCATTTGGGCCAAAGTTGAATAGGGGTCATTTTGAGTTAATTTCGCCCATTTTTAATTATTTTATTTATTCTTTGTGAGGCACGTGCTCGTATATTCATTCAGTGAGTTTAGTGACGAAGAGCATCTTGATCCCAAGACTGTGCAAGTGGGAAAAGTTGACCATATTTGACAAGTAAGTTTAATAAACTAGCTGCTTCTATTTGGTGTTTTTTAACATTTATTTTTTATTTTTTATGACATGTTTGATGATTTCTAAACTTACTGATATGTAAAAATTAGTGTTTTTAAACTTATATGATATGTTGAATTGGTTCAGGTTTGTACACAAATGATACCAACTAGAGACGAGTAGCTTCCGTCCCCTTAGATAGAAAACTATGGGTAACATTTTTCTCTACATATCAAGTTAGATTCACTGAAAATTTATATCTTATTTGGGCCAACCATCGTCTATACGAACAAGTACCCTTTCATTCACTACTGGTACACGGGCTGAATACAGTCAATACATGTCAACTTGATACAAGGGTATTTTTGTCAACGTGTTAGTTTAATTATGATTGCGAGAAGTAAAGGCTAATTTGGTGCTTCAACTATTTGAAACAGATTTTACGGAGCATGTGATTTCACGGGTACGGGTCAAATGGCTTATCTCCAGAACGCGTTGAGGTTGTTAACGAGTCACGTTTGAATTCTGTTGAGTATGGGTCAGATTTGTTAAACAGGCGAAAGGATTTGGTGCAAACGTTAGACTGGACTAGGGGTAGTTTGGATATGAGACCCTGATCAATTTCAAGGTCAAAATCATGGCGTCCATCGTTGCAGAGTATCTTTGAGGCTACTTACTTGTCAAAATGTAAGTTGGTTGTTTACTCACCCACCACTTCAATTATTCATATCCAATTGTAATTAGCATTTTAGTTATTTTGCACTTTTGTGCTTAGAAAGGTGGTTATTTAGGCATATTTTTTTTAGAAACCACTTATTACAAAGATTCTTCATTGTTGATAGTTCTACTCCTCAAAAACTAATTTGACAAATAGAAGCATCACTATTTCTTTCAGTTGATCCAGTTGCAGCTGCTTCTTGCTCTGCTGTAAACGAACTAAGGTTTGCTACCTTTTTTTTATTTAAAAAAAGGATTTTTGTTGAATACTTTTCTTTTAAAGTATGATTAAACATTCTAGTGGAACTTAACTTTAGTACAGGAAAATCATTTTAATGAAGAAAAAGACTTGCATGAGAGATATGCAGCTCTATATGGACATCGAAAACATGGACGTGATAATGCAATTGCTGCTATAATGGAACCGTTAACTGCAAAAATTGCTTTATTGCAACATGAGGTCCAGAACATAGATTTATTTATTTATTTCCTTTTTGTTTTTGTTTAAGTTTTATAATCTCGTATTAGTCTTTGCGCAACTGTAACTAACTTTTTTATGGTTTTCAGGTCGCTTGTGTGTGGTGTAGGGGGGACTTAAAAGATGTTAACGAGCGTTCGAGACTTCACTTAGATTTTGTAAATTAGTAAAATAGTGATGGCATTATATGACCAAGTGTTATCGGAGCAAGCTTTCGATATGGGCAATATGGCCGCGTATATACATACATATATTTTTAAAATTTGCATCAACTTCCCATATGTATTTTTTTTCTTATGGGTCATGGATGTCTCTTGACAAGGTTTCCACCTCTAAATTATTATCAACTCTTTTTATTCTATTTTATTTGTTTCCGCCAACTATTACTAACTCCATACCAACCAAATCCCTCTTGTGTTCCCGCCGCAAAGCGCGGGCTCTTTTACTAGTATATATATATATATATATATATATATATATATATAGGGGATGGATCTTGCGAGAAGTGATATTACAGCGAGAAGTGCGTGAAGTGAATGTATAACTCCATTAATCCCTAATTTCACTCCATTTCATATGATGTTACATACATATATGTAGGTTGGTTGTATTTATGTCTTAATTACACATTCAAACCAACCTACAAACATATAAATGTACCGAGCCACATTCAAACCTATGTACCTACACACATACAAACATACATACACATATACAAACATACGTACCTACACACATACATATGCACCTACACAACACACCTACACATAAGAAAGGAAGTGAAATTAGGGATTAATGGAGTTACACATTCACTTCTCACACTTCTCGCTGTAAAAACACTTCTGAAATGATCCAATACCTATATATATATATATATATAGGATTTGGTTCATTTCAGAAGAATTTTTAGCGCGAGAAGTGCGAGAAATGAATCCAACCAATCACATTTTTTTCTTTTATTTTATCATTAATTTATTGCTAAGGGTATTGTAGTAAAATTATGTATTTTTTCCTATATGGTAAGTCATGATTTATGTGAAAGTTACAGTAAATTTATTCTCAGATTTCCGTATATCCAAATCAATCTATATGGTTTTTTTATCAAATTCAATATAAAAATTTGTATGCTTTAAAATGTAAAATATAAGCTGAAACAATCTAATACTACTATAATCTTTTGACGGACATTATATGCTGTTTAATCCATGTTATCTTTTTTAATTTAAATTTCAAACGTCTATTCTTTAATTCAATATGAATAAAATATATCTTTTTATACCAAATCAATATGGCACACATTCATCGTTTTATGGTTAATTTAACCTCATAGATGTGTACAATATAACAACAAAGTCAGTTGCAATTCAAGATCTTATTATACTAATTTTCTTGAGCTATTGACAAATCTTGGTTTGGACAAAAACATTTCAGACAACCAACAACCAACCTGGACAAACAAAACCTTTTCGAATCACATAAACAAAACCTATTAACAATAAAATCAAATACTTATTGAGTAACTTAAGCAAAACACTACGTCCCATACAAGAGTCAAAACCAATAAACAAGCTAGTCATTCTCTGCATATTCCTTCATCAAACAAAACAGTCATCCTGAATTAAAAAGCTCCAAAATATATGATTCTAGTGTTTACGTCTGAACGAGCCTCCATGTTTGTCAAGTCACCTTTGATAGCAGAATCTATCATTCGTTTCAACAATAAAACAAAAAACAAAGTTTAAAAAGATTAAATACTAATGCAACCAGTTTTCATATCAACTATATCAGTATAAAAAAATATAAAACAAATATATACAACACCTTCACATATCATCATACAACTACACTTGTTCATAATACCACCTACATAGATAATCATATTATTCATAATGTACCGTGTAAGAACTTTTGAGATTGTTAATGGTTGTATAGGGATATTCCTACATATATACAACATTACACTAACCACACAATTATAGAGACTACACATATGCAGCCTATAAATCCCTACACAGCCATTAACTACACATGCAAAGTAAATCCTAAACATAACATAATTCGGACTTAAATTGATACATACACAGAATACACAATTTGTAGCTAAATCTTGTATAACCTACAAATAACATATTGTATAGTTAAATTAACACCTAAACAACACAATTTGAATATAAACCCTACACGCCTTACATATAACCAAATGTATACTCAAACTAACACCTACACAACTTGCACAATTTACAGATAATCCCTACACAACATACACATAACAAAATGTATACTCAACTAACACCTACACAGCCTACACATTTTGCAGATAAACTCTACGCATCATACACATAACTGAATGTCTACTCAAACTAAGACCTTCACACCTTCGCAACCTACACAGTTTGCAAATAAACCCTACACAACCTACACATAACAGAATATATACTCGAATTAACACCTACACAACCTATACATAACAAAAGGTATACACCAATTAACACCTACACAACCTACACAATTTGCAGGCAACCCCTACACAGATACAAATACATATTATTACACTAACCACTCATTGTTGAATCTAGCTGAATAATCTTACACAGCCTACACAATTTGCAAATAATTCTACACAACCGTCACATATACAAATACATATCATTAGACTATCCAAACAATAATGTAGCTTTATACTAAAAAAACCCTAAATAATTTATCATAAAAAATATCATAATTAAAATAAAAAAATAGCACCAAACAATTACGTTTAGTAGTTTTGTTTAAAATAGAAATAAAGAAATTGCCCAAAAACTTTTTTTTTTAAATCCTACTTTTACACAAATCATCAACGAATTGATGTTCAGATTACGAATTTGGTATATTGATTAATAAATCGAGGTATATCAAGATATTAGAATATATATATATATATATATATATATATATATATATATATATATATATATATATATATATGATACTAACCTTAGTAGCAATAAACAATCAACGTATTAGAGATTGAGATTCTGGATATTCTGGAAATCGATTAGTGAATTAGAGATTGAAGATTGTGAGATTTCATTATATGCAAAAAAAGGGGGAATTGCTCTTTGCTCTGGAGACGATCATGATGATGGATGTTGATTAATGATTAGGGCATAAAAAGAGGAACTGCTTCTGCGAATGTACGTTACACTGATCAACCCTACATTTGAAAGACTAATATGCCCTTTTACTCAAAAAACCATTTATCATATTATCTTATTAATTACAACTATGCCACTATTAATCTATACCATTGATTGCACATGATCAATGGTCAAGATCAACTTCTCGCACTTCTCTCTATAAAATTACTTCTCGCATGAACCATCCCCTATATATATATATAAAACTTTAAGGAAAAAAAATGAAACTCGCGTGCTCAGGGAGGGGTTTTAGAAAACTGATTTTCAACCCTCTCAACAAGCTAAAATAAAAGAAATTTTTGTGATTGCCAAACACCATTTAACTTATCGAAAGTTCAAGTAGTGTTTTAAAAACCGGTTCAAACCGGCCGGTTGAACCGGATTTCGCACAGTACGCCGGTATTTTAAGTCCGGTAATTTTAATCGGTTTGCTAGAGCATCAAACCGGCGGTTTTTGTCTAAAATACCGGTTTTTACCGGCAAACCGGTTTTAAGCCCGAGAAATTTTTGATATTTTTCGGCCCATATTTTTTCAAAATTAATTTTAACTCAACAATTATCATTCAAACGTGTGAACTTTAGGACTATTTTTTAAAATTGAGTGCTTTTGCATTATTTTTTTTAATAAAGAAAATTCCAATTTGCCTCCCTGTGATATATCGGCGGGAGATGGATTGACCACTGAAAAAGAATTTACGCATTTTGCGCACCTGTGTTTACTGGGCGGGTTTTTAGCTCCATGCAGTGTTTATTATGAGCAAAATGCTCCCTGCAGTGGTTAATAATTGGCTAAATGACTATTATACCCTTCATCTTCATCTTCATCATTAACATTCAAACACGTCAAGAACATAAACCCAGAAAATCAAGAACCCTAACACAAACACAAACCCAAAAAATCAAGAACATCATCTCCGTCTAAGAACCCTAACCCATAAATCTTATACAAACACATAAATTAACATCATCATTCAAACACAAACTCATATCTTCATCATTCATCTTCATCTTCTTCACCCACAATGTGACATCTGCCCGATCCGACCCGACCCAGGTACCCGTTTCTCTGTTCCGATCTCTTTCTTTTATGATTTAATATTTATTTGTACTTATATTTTATTTTTAATAATAATAATATATATTTCCTTCCCGCCTCTTTCTCTCTCTTTTTCTTTCCGCCGTCCTGTCCCTCTCCTTCTCTCTTTCCGCCTTCTTTTCCCTCTTGTCGCCGTCCCGCCCTTAAGCCTTGTTTCCCTCTTTTTCTTCTAACTCTTTGCTTGTCCTTTGTTCCTTCCCGCCTAAGGTTGTCTGCGCAGCTCCACGCGCCAGACCCCTTACAAGGAATCCTGCGTGAAGACCACCTGTTTCAGCGATACGCGAGACGAACTCTTCTCGCAGCGCGCTAAGAATTTTAATTCTTCTCGCAGCGCGCTAAGAACAGTAGTTCTTCCCGCGACGCGCTAAGGATTTGTAGTTCTTCTCGCAGCGCGCTAAGAATCGTAGTTCATCCCTCGACGCGCGAAGAATTATAGTTCTTCCCGCGGCGCGCTAGGAATTTTAGTTCCTCCCGCGGCGCGCTAAGAAATGTGATTCTTCCCGCGGCGCGCTTAGAAATGAAGTTCTTTCCGCGACGCGTTAAGGTTAGTTCTGTCTGCCTTCGCGCTCGCGCTCTCTTGACCTTCTGTGTCAGCCTTCTCGCGCTGAACCCTTTTGAGTTTTCTTCTGTGGAATCTAGCCGTTTGCTTTTGTGTTGTCTTATCTTTTGAGCTGTTGACCCAATCTGCTTTATGTCTGAAAAGTTACTTTCGGCGCAGCATGCGCGCCAACCCCATTGGTTGGCAGAAAAAGTGACTGACATAATCTTTTGAGATCTGCTTTTGCCATGCTTGACCAGTACCTTTATCTGACCCGCCCATGCCTTTTTACTGTTCCCTGTCAGCTTTATCTTGCTCCCTGCAGCTGCCATATCTTTTGATATCTTTTGTTATCTTTTGTTTTGTCTTGTTCTGTTTGTCTTGGAATCTTTTCCCCTTTTTCTGGATTTATGTCTCCTAGGGTTTCTCTATAAATAATAACATTATTTTTCCTAACACTACACACACAAAACACTTAATCTCTCTTATTCTCTCTTGCTCCTTGCTCTCTCTGCCGTCCTCCTCTCTGCCTCCGTCTTCCTCTCCGTTCTGCCCTGCTTTTCCGGTAATATATATTATATATAATAACTTATTAATTATGCTAACTTATAATCAAGACTTAAAACAAATCATTAAAACAATAATCTTGTTTATAGGTTAACTTGTGCTTGTTTAAAGTTGGTTCTTGCTTTATCTATCATCGCATCTTTATCAAGTGAGTAATCTCGTACCTAATCCCTTTTTGCTTTTAATGTTTTGGGATGTTCATGTGTTCATACAAACTTAGAGTCTTAAACTTGTTTATGAACTTTAGTCGCGCAGTATCCCATGTGTTGAGGACGTAGACTTGGCTGTTATTTGTATGTGTGGATCATTAACCGTCTTGTCGGTCTATTCCGCAGTTTTCATGGTACCATTAGATGAACACGGGAGAACTATCGTTTATGATTTTCTCTTTTGTATACACATGCACAGTTTGTCTTGTTTGTGAGCTCAATTGTGAGCACTGGCAGTCTTATGAACCTTAGAGTTGGTCCCGATCAGATTACACCCTTGTTGAAAACCAGACATACACATGTTGCGCGCAGATTTATTGTTATCTATGTATTGTATTAAACTTGATTTCTCACCAACACGCAAGTGTTTGACGTTTATTTTAACACATGTTCAGGTTTGCAGTAGCTGTTTTGAAGCTTGTGGACACATAGGACATTTTTACTTTTGGACCTAGATTAAAATGTATCAAGACAAGTTATTGCTGTTCGAATATTTTGATTTATAATATATTGATTTATGTTGGTTTATTTATATCTTATGTATACGTTGCGCATGCGTGAATGAATATATTTATTAAATATTGACACCCAATAGTGTCACGAGTAATGAAACAATATGTGGCGCCCCGATGTATAATCCGCCTTTGGTCGGGGTGTTACAGATTGGTATCAGAGCCAGGTTGACTTTAGGATAGGTGGTTAGACGTAACGGCCTAGAATACCTAAGAGTCCCTTCTCGCGCATGAGAGAAATCTCATGTTTGCACGCTTATTGTTAATTACTCGTTATTTATGAATATGCTCGCACTTGCGCAGTATATGATTTTATGTTTTATTTCGCGATATTTCGATTTTTGCTGAATTTCGATTTTTATTGATTTTTCTTGCCTATTCGTTTGTTGGGATTTGAAGATCCGAAAAGTCATGGTGATACATGAATAGTTGATTTTCAATTTCCATTTACGATTATGTTCTGAGGTTGGAGACTTGAAAAGTCATGGTGATACATGAATTGTCAACCTCCAATACTCATTTTCTTGTATATTTTATATTGAAGATTGGAAAGTCATGGTGATACATGAATCGTCAATCTCCAATACTCGTTTGCTCGTATATTTTAAATTGGGAATTCGGAAAGTCATGGTGATACATGAATTGTCGATTCTTGATTCGAATTTGTTACCTTTATTAAGTCTGCATTTAAAGTCATTTAATCTACTTTAACTTTTGATAGTATCTAACCCTGCGAAACCAAGCTTTATGAGATTATACTTTGCGCTAAGACATTAACCAAAATTAAAACTTTTATAGAATGCCTCCGCTATCTCGCCGATTTCAGAGAAGAGAAGCCTCGCGCATGCGTAGACAGCAACGTTCCCAGGAAATGGCCGCCGCAATAGCCCAAGCTTTGAGCCAAAACAATACCAACACCTCTGGTTACAACATTAAGTCCTTTAACGCGGGTAACCCTCCAAAGTTCACAGGTCTTGAAGGAGCCACCGTGATGCTCCAATGGCTCGAAAAGATTGAAAACACTTTCCTCCATACCCAATGCCCCTCAGACAGACGAACCCTATATGCTTCCAGTGTCCTGGAATCCAGAGCGCTTACGTGGTGGAATGGAGTAGCTCATGCGCGTGGCGCAGAAGCTGCTTCCAGCATGCTCTGGGAGGAATTTAAGGAAATTCTTACGCGAGAATTCTGCCCTCCCAACGAAGTTAAGCGCCTGGAGGAGGAATTTTGGAATCTTAAGCAGTACAGCGGTGAAGCGCGCGAGTACGCGACGCGCTTCCATGAACTAAGCCTGCTGGTCCCTCACCTTGTTACCCCTTCACGCCGAGCAATCGAGAAATTCCTTGGGGGTCTCCCCATGGAAATTCAAGATTCTGTATGGGCCAGAAACCCAGTTACCCTCTCTGACGCCATTGAGTTGGCCGCTGTGCTCAGCGACAACCATGTCAGAGCAGGAACCCTGTTCCTGCGGGGAACTGAGAAGACCAAACTCACCAAGACTGTCCCTGAACCAACAGAAACCAAACCTGAACCCTCAAACCGTAACAACCTCAAGCGCAGGCGCAAGGCCTATGCGCTTACCAACCCGCCCATTGTCCAGCAACCCGCATACCAACCTCCAGTTCATGCGCCTAACCCACTGTCAGCCTACCCAACACCTCCTGTAGTCCATAACTATGCCTTAACCAATCCCGCACTCCCTGCCCCGCCTCCTAAGAAACCTTACACATGAAACCATCCCTTTTGCCCAACCTGTAGATTTCACCACCCACCTCAAGTCCCATGTCGACTTTGTACCCGATGTGGCCGCGCTGGTCACCTTGCAGAAAACTGTAGAGTCCTTCTCGCCAATCCAATTGCGCCAACACCACCAGTCTACCCGCAAAACCCTCAACCAACCTACCAAAACCCACGACCCAGAACGTGCTTTAACTGCGGTGATCCCAGTCATTTCCGGAACGCGTGCCCGAGACTACAAGTGCAAATCACACAAGCGAATCCGGTGAACCAGATTTCAAACCAAGTAACGCGTGGACGAGCTTTTAACATAACCGCGCACCAAGCGCAAGCGAATAATGACGTAGTTAATGGTACATTTTTACTTAACGGATTTTATGCTTCTGTACTTTTTGATACTGGCGCCGATCGAAGTTTTATCTCTCGCGCCTTCGAGCAGAAGCTTGCGCGACCGCGCAACGATTTAAAAGAAGATTTTTCAGTTGAATTGGCTAACGGTGAAACTGTTTTAATAAACTCAGTGATTAAAGATTGCACGCTTAACCTTAACGAAAACGATTTTCTGATTGACCTCATCCCCATGCCTCTTGGAAGCTTTGATGTTATTATTGGTATGGACTGGCTCTCAAAGAATCGCGCCGAAGTTATTTGCGCCAAGAAGATGATTCGCATACCTCGAGAAAATGGTGATCTTCATATTTACGGCGAAAAACCCTCCAGTGGTCTTAAACTTATGTCTTGCGCCGAAGCCCAAAGACTCATGCGGAAGAAGTGTATTGCATTTCTAGCCCATGTGGTCAAACCTGCTGAAGAAAAGAAGCTTCGCGATATCCCTGTTGTGCGTGATTTCCCTGAAGTTTTTCCTGATGATCTTCCTGGTATCCCTCCCGCTCGTGAAGTCGAGTTCCGTATTGATCTTGTCCCTGGTGCTTCCCCCGTAGCCAAATCTCCTTACCGTCTTGCGCCCGCTGAGATGCAAGAATTGGCAAGCCAACTTCAAGAGTTGACTGCTAAAGGATTCATTCGCCCTAGCTCTTCGCCCTGGGGTGCTCCGGTGTTGTTCGTTAAAAAGAAAGATGGATCGTTTCGCATGTGTATTGATTACCGCGAGTTGAACAAACTCACCATTAAAAACCGGTATCCTTTACCGCGTATTGACGACCTCTTTGATCAACTCCAAGGTGCCTCTTGTTTCTCGAAGATCGATCTCCGCTCTGGCTATCACCAGTTGCGCATCCGCGATGAAGATGTTCCGAAGACTGCTTTTCGAACTCGTTATGGCCATTTTGAATTCTTGGTCATGTCCTTCGGTTTAACCAATGCACCCGCCGTTTTCATGGATCTAATGAACCGGGTGTGTAGGCCTTTCTTGGATAAATTCGTGATTGTGTTTATCGATGATGTTCTGGTGTATTCTAAGACCAAGGCCGAGCACGAGCAACATCTTCGGTTGGTGTTGCAAAAGCTTAGAGCTGAGCAACTCTATGCTAAGCTTTCCAAGTGTGAATTCTGGTCTGATGAAGTACAGTTTCTTGGTCATGTTGTAAACAAGATGGGTATTCATGTCGACCCATCCAAGATTGAAGCAATCAAGAACTGGATTACGCCATCCTCTCCTTCCGAGATCCGTTCCTTTCTGGGCTTAGCTGGTTATTACCGGCGCTTCATTTCGAACTTCTCAAAGATCGCTTTGCCTTTAACAGCTCTAACGCACAAAGGTAAACCATATATTTGGGGCTCGAAGCAAGAAGAAGCCTTTCTAACGCTCAAGCGTTTGTTATGTGAAGCTCCTGTTCTTGCGCTACCTGAGGGTAATGATGATTTTGTCGTGTATTGCGATGCATCCAACCAAGGTCTCGGTTGTGTTCTTATGCAACGAGGCAAGGTTATCGCTTACGCATCAAGGCAACTCAAGGTTCATGAAAAGAATTATACAACTCACGACCTCGAACTAGGTGCTGTTGTTTTTGCCTTGAAGATCTGGAGACACTACCTTTATGGTACTAAGTGTATCCTCTACACTGACCATAAAAGCCTTCAGCATATCTTTGATCAGAAGGAACTTAACATGAGGCAACGCCGATGGAACGAACTCATCAGCGATTACGATTGTGAGATCCGGTATCATCCTGGTAAGGCTAATGTGGTAGCCGACGCGCTCAGCCGAAAACCCTGCCAGCTTAACTGTATCTTGCCGCGCACCCAGCTTCACTTCGCGCCGATTCAAAGCAACCTTGAATCGCGTATTCGTGACGCGCAGCGCGCATCCATCAGTAATGGTAACCTTCGCGCCGAGTTAGCGTGTGGCGCGGAAGCACTTTTTGTCCCTAATCTGAGTGGAATTCTCTGCTATCTCAATCGCATCTGGATTCCCTTTGATGAGAATCTTCGCGCTGATATCCTGAGTGAAGCGCACAAATCTCGGTATTCTATTCATCCTGGCGCTGATAAGATGTACAAGGATTTGCGCATAACTTATTGGTGGCCCGGTATGAAAAAGGATATTGCTGTGTTCGTAGCTAAATGCCTGACTTGTTCCAAAGTAAAAGCTGAACACCAACGCCCATCTGGTTTGCTCGAACAACCAGAAATTCCTACGTGGAAATGGGAATGTGTAGCGATGGACTTTATTACCAAGTTACCTTTGACAGCAAGCAAACATGATAGCATTTGGGTAATAGTGGATCGATTGACTAAGTCTGCTCACTTTCTGCCCATTCGTGAAAACTACCGTGTTGAGCAACTCGCGCAGCTTTATGTCAAGGAAATTGTCTGCCGCCATGGTACTCCTTTGAGCATCATATCCGATCGTGATGGCCGTTTTATATCTCGCTTTTGGAAATCTCTCCAATCTGCACTAGGAACTCGCTTGGACATGAGTACGGCATATCATCCTCAGACCGACGGACAGTCTGAGCGAACTATTCAAACTCTTGAGGATATGCTCCGATCTTGTGTTCTTGATTTTGGAGGTAATTGGGATTCGCACCTGCCTTTGATCGAGTTCTCTTATAATAACAGCTATCATTCCAGTATTGGTATGGCCCCATTTGAAGCACTTTACGGTCGTAAGTGCCGCTCCCCGATTTGTTGGAGCGAAGTGGGTGAAACTCAAATCACAGGACCCGAACTTGTTCAAGAGACAACCGATAAAATCGCCAAGATCCGTGATCATCTGCTGACTGCCAGAAGCCGACAGAAGAGTTACGCAGATCGTAGGCGAAAGCCTCTCGAATTTCAAGTTGGTGATCTTGTTCTCCTCAAAGTGTCGCCTTGGAAAGGTGTTGTCCGCTTTGGGAAGAAAGGTAAGCTTGCTCCTCGTTATGTTGGTCCATTCAAGATTCTCGCGCGTGTGGGAAAAGTTGCCTACAGACTTGACCTGCCGCCCGCGCTCAGTAATGTGCATCCAACGTTCCATGTATCCAATCTCAAGAAGTGTTTAGCTGACGAGAACCTTCACATTCCACTTGATGAAGTTCAAATTGATGAATCTATGCATTTCGTTGAGAAGCCTGTTGAGATTATGGATCGCGAGGTTAAGCAAACCAAGCGCAGTCGTATCCCTATCGTGAAAGTTCGCTGGGAGTCCAAGCGCGGAGCCGAGTTTACATGGGAAAGGGAAGATCAAATGAAGATCAAGTACCCGCACCTGTTCTCTGCGCAACCTACTTCGAGATAAATTTCGGGACGAAATTTCTTAAAGTAGGGGAGACTGTGACATCTGCCCGATCCGACCCGACCCAGGTACCCGTTTCTCTGTCCCGATCTCTTTCTTTTATGATTTAATATTTATTTGTACTTATATTTTATTTTTAATAATAATAATATATATTTCCTTCCCGCCTCTTTCTCTCTCTTTTTCTTTCCGCCGTCCTGTCTCTCTCCTTCTCTCTTTCCGCCTTCTTTTCCCTCTTGTCGCCGTCCCGCCCTTAAGCCTTGTTTCCCTCTTTTTCTTCTAACTCTTTGCTTGTCCTTTGTTCCTTCCCGCCTAAGGTTGTCTGCGCAGCTCCACGCGCCAGACCCCTTACAAGGAATCCTGCGTGAAGACCACCTGTTTCAGCGATACGCGAGACGAACTCTTCTCGCAGCGCGCTAAGAATTTTAATTCTTCTCGCAGCGCGCTAAGAACAGTAGTTCTTCCCGCGACGCGCTAAGGATTTGTAGTTCTTCTCGCAGCGCGCTAAGAATCGTAGTTCATCCCTCGACGCGCGAAGAATTATAGTTCTTCCCGCGGCGCGCTAGGAATTTTAGTTCCTCCCACGGCGCGCTAAGAAATGTGATTCTTCCCGCGGCGCGCTTAGACATGAAGTTCTTTCCGCGACGCGTTAAGGTTAGTTCTGTCTGCCTTCGCGCTCGCGCTCTCTTGACCTTCTGTGTCAGCCTTCTCGCGCTGAACCCTTTTGAGTTTTCTTCTGTGGAATCTAGCCGTTTGCTTTTGTGTTGTCTTATCTTTTGAGCTGTTGACCCAATCTGCTTTATGTCTGAAAAGTTACTTTCGGCGCAGCATGCGCGCCAACCCCATTGGTTGGCAGAAAAAGTGACTGACATAATCTTTTGAGATCTGCTTTTGCCATGCTTGACCAGTACCTTTATCTGACCCGCCCATGCCTTTTTACTGTTCCCTGTCAGCTTTATCTTGCTCCCTGCAGCTGCCATATCTTTTGATATCTTTTGTTATCTTTTGTTTTGTCTTGTTCTGTTTGTCTTGGAATCTTTTCCCCTTTTTCTGGATTTATGTCTCCTAGGGTTTCTCTATAAATAATAACATTATTTTTCCTAACACTACACACACAAAACACTTAATCTCTCTTATTCTCTCTTGCTCCTTGCTCTCTCTGCCGTCCTCCTCTCTGCCTCCGTCTTCCTCTCCGTTCTGCCCTGCTTTTCCGGTAATATATATTATATATAATAACTTATTAATTATGCTAACTTATAATCAAGACTTAAAACAAATCATTAAAACAATAATCTTGTTTATAGGTTAACTTGTGCTTGTTTAAAGTTGGTTCTTGCTTTATCTATCATCGCATCTTTATCAAGTGAGTAATCTCGTACCTAATCCCTTTTTGCTTTTAATGTTTTGGGATGTTCATGTGTTCATACAAACTTAGAGTCTTAAACTTGTTTATGAACTTTAGTCGCGCAGTATCCCATGTGTTGAGGACGTAGACTTGGCTGTTATTTGTATGTGTGGATCATTAACCGTCTTGTCGGTCTATTCCGCAGTTTTCATGGTACCATTAGATGAACACGGGAGAACTATCGTTTATGATTTTCTCTTTTGTATACACATGCACAGTTTGTCTTGTTTGTGAGCTCAATTGTGAGCACTGGCAGTCTTATGAACCTTAGAGTTGGTCCCGATCAGATTACACCCTTGTTGAAAACCAGACATACACATGTTGCGCGCAGATTTATTGTTATCTATGTATTGTATTAAACTTGATTTCTCACCAACACGCAAGTGTTTGACGTTTATTTTAACACATGTTCAGGTTTGCAGTAGCTGTTTTGAAGCTTGTGGACACATAGGACATTTTTACTTTTGGACCTAGATTAAAATGTATCAAGACAAGTTATTGCTGTTCGAATATTTTGATTTATAATATATTGATTTATGTTGGTTTATTTATATCTTATGTATACGTTGCGCAGGCGTGAATGAATATATTTATTAAATATTGACACCCAATAGTGTCACGAGTAATGAAACAATATGTGGCGCCCCGATGTATAATCCGCCTTTGGTCGGGGTGTTACACACAACCCATCACCGCCACCGTCACCACCATTCCTTCGCCACACCATATCTTCATCTTCATCACCACCACACATCTTCTTCACCCGCAACCCGTCACCGTCGCCATCTCCGTCACCGCCGCCGAAAATCGTATTCCGGTCATTAAACATTACAGCCGCCATCATCTCATGCCTCTCTGCCGGAAAATCGGATTCCGACCCTTTTCACATTTTGAACCTCCATCATCACATCATTACTCACCAAACACCATGCGCTACCATTCTTGCTCACCAAAGTGGCATCACCATATTTATTTTCAAATCTCATCCACACCTTAGATCTAGATCTATGCTTTTTTTGTTCAAATTCTTGTATAAAACCTATGGGTTTGGTGGTGGGAAGTTTTCCGGTGGACGACGACGGCGACAATGGCGACGGGGGAGGGATGAGAGAGTTGAGAAGATGATGATGATGATGATGATTGAGATGATGATGATAATGATGATGATGAGCTGCTCTAGTATTATTATTATTACTATTATTGTTATTATTATTAGATATTATTATTATTATTTGTCTAATTACTAAAGTACCCTCAACCAGGGGCTCAATACACTCAACCAGGGGCTCATATTACAAAATTAACAAATACATTGTTACATAATGCGCAAATTCTTTTTCAGTGGTCAATCTATCTCCCGCCGATATATCACAGGGAGGCAAATTGGAATTTTCTCTTTTTAACGTGAATTAACTTTTGGATTATTTTTTTGTTATAGGAATCATTTAGTTTTGGGTTATTTTTTTATTGTAGTTACATTTATTGGAAATTATAAGGTAAACTATTCAACCGGTTGAACCTCCCGGTATAACCCAATTCAACCGTTTGTACCATTTTTTTAGCTCAATCCAATACAAATAAAATACCAGTTTTTAAAACACTAACTTCTACCATAACACCTTGGTTTCTAGTTCACCTTCGTCAAAATCTATTTGTTTTAAATTAGAATTCAAATCCAATAGATCAAGTCAACTACGATCTATAAAGCTATATAATATCTGAAAATAACTAATGTGACGTCAAGTTTTCTGGATCTATGAATTTTCAACAAATTTTAAATTGATAGACATTTGAAAATAGAAAATAGAATAATTCCATAAAAACATCACAAGTCTCAACAATCAACTAGACAACTAATCAAATCAAAAACCAAAAGTTAAAATTATAAAGATTTCGGTTTTTTTCAGATGGATTTTGTTTAGCATGTCAATGATATAAATGATCATTTTAATTATGGTTTATTTCAAATTTTTTTTTTGAACGATCATGTAATATTCACAACAAAACAACCCAACAATAAATTAGCCATCGGCCCACACCTTCACTTTGTTTCGCTTGAATGGTCACTTTAGTTTCAAATATTTAAAACTATGTTACAAGCACGTGTATTGTTATAAAACGATAAAAATATCTAAAAATTCGGCTTAATTGATGTTGCATGTAGATATCAAATAAAATGACAAAAGATGTCTTTTATGTTTGCACGATTTTTCAATTGACGTTCTTTGGCAAATTTAATGACAAACATCTTTTATGTTCAAAAAATGTTGCACGGTTCATCATTTTCACTAACGAGGGTTAGTTTTTCTCATTAAAACCAGTCATGTGCACCTCATGTGAGGGCAATTTAGTATTTTTACCCCCTCAGGGGTTATTTGTGTAATTGACTTAAAATTTTGGACTTTAAACATAAAAAAAATTCTTTTTAACCATCATCATCTTCTTCCCCAAATCTTCTTTTTAACCATCATAACTCACCATCAACACCACAACCAAACACCAGCCACCACCCATTATCATCATCATCTCAGATGCAACCATCAACGACGGTGGTTCCTCTGTACTGCTCAAACTACTCTTTGTAGGCCGAGACCGTTGAAACTCGTATTTGGGTTATTGATCTCCGGCCATCGGAAAGTTCGTCTTAGCCTTGACACCACAAAGAGACACGGCGGCCGCGTTGTACGCACGCGCCACATTGCCGGAGATTCTGACCTAGTACACAAAAGACGCCGTGAATTCAACGGCCGTCAACTCGAACCCTGAAACACAATGAATATTCGATCAGTGTAAATACACAAACACACACACATCAATCAAATCAACTTCACTGAAACACAATCAAGATGCACACTTTCGGTACAGATCTAGTCAAACAAATCGACGATTTCGGTCTTTTAGCTAGAGATTTCGGGTTCAAGTCCCAAGGCAAATCCGCTCCGATGAAATCCGATATCCGACCCAGATCAAGTTTGTCATACCCCAAACCACGGCCTAGGCATATGACACATATGTTGGTACCACAATTGTTAATAAATTAGAGTTACGTTTAATAGCGTAAGACTTTATAAACTTGTGGATTAAAATGTAATATTTACATTACAAAAGACAGGATTATAAAATACTCGTTTTAAGTTATAACAAAAGTATTAATTGTTTTTAATTACAAACCACCATTTTTATAGATTAAGTTTTATACAAAATAGATCCGAGCCATCAGATATCTTTTGAGCACTTCGTTCCTCCAAGCGCTAATTTTGGTCACCTGCAAAATGTAAGAAAATACTTCAGCAACGAATGCTGGTGAATATGCTGACGCTAAAAATATTTTCTTTACTCAATCACCCCTCGGGACTACGTAGGTCCCAGCCCAACGTGGCTTAGGAATAATCAAGTTAAAACATACAATTTATAAACTCAAGTCTCTATACTCGGTTCCCCCAACGGCCATCTTTTTCCTCAAATCGTCCGATGTAACATCCTAAATATTCTAATAATAAATAGAGAATGTTGCGTTAAATTGTCGTGCGTTTTATATTACTAATTAACGTCTAATGAGGAAAAGATCATGGACTTGGACTAATTAAGATGGATTAAAGGAAATGGGCCTTAGGTCCATGGGTTTTAAGGGATATAAATATCCCCTTAAACCATCCTAAAACCCTAACTATCATTTCCATCTTTCATAAATCTCTACACACTCAAAACACACACATCCTACACCACCTCCTATACGGACGAGAGAGGGAGAGACGCCCGAGACCAAAATCAAGCCAACCATTATTAGATCTTCGATATACGAGCTAGATACGAGATAACCACGCGAACACATAAAGGTAAGATTTCGATCTTAAAGTTCATGTTTTTATAGATGGTTTGCCATGAAACTTGAAACGATAATAGATCGGATCTAAACGAAGCGTAAAGTAGCGAACTTGATGCTAGGACGAACCTAATAAACCCATAAACATGTACGGTTCGTTTAAGATAAACCGTAGATCTTGTATTGAACGTTTCTGAAATTAAAGGTCCAAACTTTACGTGTTTCGGGTCAAATCTTAACCAAAAACGACTATAGGAATATTCGCGGGTTAGTTAAATACCATATTCCTGGATTTCATGTTAAACGATTATGATTAAGGGGTTTTAGAGCGAACAGTAACCACTGTTGAACAACTTTTCCTGCAAGCTTAACCTCGCCTGCAAGCTAAGTTCGCCATTGTATGAACTTCGCCGAGTACATAAGTTCGCTGAGTAATCGCCAAGCCATAACTTTGCCTGGTGATAAGTTCGTTCAATGCTAACTTCGCCTGAGTTAAGTTCGCTGAATGCTTAACTTCGCTGAATGATAAGTTTGCTTAAAAGATAAGTTCGCTTAGATAATAAGTTCGCTTAATGTTAAGTTCGTTTAATGTTAAGTTCGCTTAACACTAAGTTCGCTTAATAAAATTTTTCCAAGCTGACCTGTCAGCTCGACCCCAGCCAGGGGCTCTGCCCCTTGGACCCTGCTAGGGGCTGCCGCCCCTAGAACCCCGCTGCCAGGGGCGCTGCCCCCGGACCCCCATTCGTTGTGGGATTACAATAGACTAGAAACACAATATGGGTAGTGATAGTTAATTAATACATGTAATTGTTATACAGTTAGCCGTGCACAGCTCAAGAAGGGAATAACAATTAACGGTGAACGTAACCGTGTTCAGGTGAGTTTCTAGCCCCATTTATGTGTTATGTTTTCGGGGCTGTGTGCATACTCAATATGTTTGTTAATACGCTTATCCTAAGAGATAAGTGTATGCCTTATGTGAATGATGTGATATGTATGAATGATGGCTTGATGGTACGTGAACGATCTTCGGATATTGCACGTACTGTCAGGTTGTAACGCTATGTATAAGGTAAGTTTGATATGTATGCTTATGTGTATGAATGTGATAAAGTTAATAAAAGAAGGAAAGGATGGTTGTATGGTTGTATGGTTACGAAAAAGGGTACCGAGCCCTAATAATACTCGATGTACGATGTATGGTTGTATGGTAACGAAGAGGGAATAAACCCTACTAATATTCGAGAACTAGGGAACCGAACCCTACTAATATTCGAGGAAAGAGGGTACCGAGCCCTAATAATACTCGAGGAAGGAGGGTACCGAGCCCTAATAATACTCGAGGAAGGAGGGTACCGATCCCTAATAATACTCGAGGAAGGAGGGTACCGAGCCCTAATAATACTCGAGGAATGTAGGGCGTAATGCTCTTTATAACGTAAGATATGAATGCAAGTTAGTACAAAAGAAAGTATGAAAGTATGAAAGTATGAATGAAAGAATATAAGTTTGTGTGTATTGTATAATGTATGATTAACTAGAACTCACTCAGCGTAGCTGACTTTTAGTATGCACGCAGGTGAGTAGGATGAGGCAGCTCGCTTGAGGAGACACGTGACATTGAATAAGAGGCTGGCATCGGAAGGCTCAGGGCGTGTTATGTTTTAATTACTTAGTTTTCGAAAGACAAGTTGGTTGTTTAAGACAAGTTTTGAATTGTTATGAAATGTTTTATTAAAGTTTTTATATTCCGCTCTGATATTAGAACTGCGTTTATGAGTAAATCCAACACGAAAGTAGGGCTACCGGTAACAGGGCCTTACATCCGACTCATGTAAAGCGCGGTCCAAGTGTTCCTCTTGTGACTGCGGAATTTCGTTGGGGTATCCATATTTTGGAGGTGGGTCGCGGTAACCCATTGTCACCATGTCTTAATGATTTCTTGGTTCTGGATACGGGGATGCTGTAATGTCGGGTGCATAGTGGAAGAAAGCTTCGGCAGCTTTGTTTTGTTCTCTAATCTCATTGGCTTGCTCTTCTTCCGTCGGTACCGTGCCTCGAAAAGGTGGAAAACTTGATGAAGCTTGATTCTTGAGGTTCTCGAGGTATTGGACATAGGGGTCAACAGAACCATAGCTTGCATTTTGGGTAGTGAGTGATTCCTCGATCGGTGTTGATATCTCGTTTGGATTATCAGGGTACTCTTCTTTCGGTTCTTCCTCAGATTCTTCTTCTGGATCTTCCTCTTCCTCCTCGGGTTCCTCCTCTTCTTCAGGTTCCTCTTCTTCTTCCATATGTTGGGTGGTCTCATTGATCATCGGGGGCATTTGGAAACTTTCATAGGGCATCATCACCCTCATCCTGGGTTTGCGGGATGACCCTTCACCGTTGTTAGGTTGGGAGTCAACTGCATTGTAGGTAGAGCTTCCGGTATGCCATCTTCGTTGATCTAAGTGGCATTGCATCCAGTCGGAGGATTGAGACCTTGGTTCTTCTTTAATTGGTCGATTGGAGAGGAAAGCATAGGATGGGTGAGGATTTGGTGGTAAATATGTTGGATTACTTGATGGGTAGTAAGTTGGTATCTCCGATGGTTGGTATGTAGGGATCTCTGATGGATAGTATGTGGGTGTCACACCCCAACCTAAGGCGAAAATGTCGGGGCATGAACTGATTGTCACAGCTCACAAGGTTACTATTAGGCAACATTATAAGTTTCAATATCTATTTAATAATTTCAAATAAAACAATTATTCATTACAATATCTCAAACAAACACAAATCAAAATCATATAATCAATTGTCATTTAATTTCTTCTAGCATAAGTCCTTAAAAGATCTTCTAACTTCAACTACATCATGCGATGACCTGCATATGCGTTGAAAATAAAATAGTTTTGTCAACACAAGGTTGAGTGAGTATAACATCAGATTTGTGACACTATAATAGTAATAAATAAGAGTGCAAACTGTTCCTGTGAGATATACAGATAAGCCATAGCACATAACAATCAAACAATTATAAAGAAAGCAAACCATAAAGAAATGGCTCAACCAATCCATATAAATGGACATTGGTTACCAAGCAAGGACTAAATCGTTGCCATAAAAATGGACATCGGTTGCCGAAATAAGCAAGTAGCATTCGAACAAAGCAAGTAAGCAAATAGCAAGTTAGGCAGACTGATAAACACACAAGGATAAACAGTTGCGTTTGAATACTATATAATAGAAAATATCTACGAACGCATATGTCCCCAAAACGGTTAAAATAAGTAAAAGAGGGGAGTGAAATACTCACCTGATCGAATGAACGAAATACAAATGAGGATGATGTGAGAAATATGAACCTTTCGGGATACACCGACAAGGATTCCTAGTTAAATATAATAATATAAATTAATTATAAGAGATATAACATAATTTATTGATTTAAGATTACGATGTGATTTGAGTTATGATCGGGATTATGGATTTGAACGGTCGATTTCTACGGATTATTTGTTATTATGAAATTATTATTTAATTAATAGAATCGCTTGCTTATCCTATAATCTAATTAGTTTAAATAAATATTAATTGAATATAATATAATTATATAATTATCTAAATACTATTTAAATAAATAATAAGCAATTATAAATGTGCACATAAGTAAATCTAACTTGTAATATATTAAATAATCTAATATGAATGTTAATATATATGTATATCATACAATATATAGCTTGGACTCTTTAACGAAAATCTAATTTTATAAGTGTAATTAATACGTTTAAAATACGTTGGTTCTAATTTTTGTTTAAATAATATATATATATATATCATATATGAATATAAGCAAATTGGAAAAAATGTATCAACGACGAGAAAACATAAATAATGGTTTCGGGTTCTTATAAAATAATGTTTACTTATGATTAATAAACGCTTCAAATACATATATATACATGCATATGGTTTTATCCAAGATTCGAGAGAAGAACTAGTTAACAAGTCGTTTTAGTAGATATAATGATTTATTAAAGTATATAGTTTAAATAGTTAAATTTATAAACGTAAAAAGACTATATGACTAATTAACAAAAATAACAAAAAAATCGGGACTGGAGGGGCTCGAACCTGCGCCCTCTAGCACCCCCAACCCTTAACACCCTTACCCTAGCCAACTAAGCTGGGGTGTTGGATGTTTGTAACCTGAAACGTATTGTTTATAAACAAACAGACCAGATAACCCAGTTCATAACCTAACCTAGGTTCATCAATCGCGTAAATCGTTAAGAGTTTGTTCAATTAACATTAGGGTAAATATAGTATGAAGGACGAAGACTAAAACCATATAAATGATTACCTTGTAACTTGCTGTATTGCGGGTTAATACGAACGAACAAAGAGACGGCAGCAAGCAGACCATAAACACCAATAATACGACTGTTATAACATAATTAGGCATAGGGGTTTGCTTCGAGACGTATCCAAGGTTGTGCAGGTGTGATTAATTACATTATGATGTTCGTTTTAGGGTGTAATGCTTGACGGGTTAGGACGGTTTCTTAGAATATATGAATACACGTCGTAATTGATCTTGTTTCCTAAATAATTTAGTCGGTGAGGTAGATAATAGTATGAGGAAATCACAACATGATTCAATTCCTTGTTTAGAATGATAATTGTGGCCCAAGACATCTAAACGGGTCACGAGTACGGTTTCGGATCGCAAATATGAGTTTGGGTTTGGATATGGGTTATGGGTTAAAAGAATTATATTAAATCTTTTAATTTATTTGCAAATTAGTCCTTGGAATTTGAAGAGAGAAACAAAATGGGGTAATGGTTCATGTTTGGGTTAAAATTGCCAAACTTTAAAAGTAATCTATACGTTTTATATAATTAGTTATATAATATAATAATTAATTAACTCGGTAAAGCGATAAAATTTCCCGAAAATCGAAATGGGTCGGGTTTACAAAATTCGAAAAGTCCGAGTTGTTACAGTGGGAACCTCAGATGGATGGCACATGGGTATTGTTGGTGGGTGGTAGCTTGAGTGTCTCGGTGGTTCACTTCTTTGTTTTGGTGGGCTATCGAGAACATTTATTGCATAGTGTTTGCTTCCGGGGTAATATACGAGTTTGGTTAGATCATGTTCTACATATTGGTCAAAGTATGCTTCATAGTAACCTTCACTCATATTGTCCTCGGGGAAAGGTTCGGTGATTCCAGCTTCTTTAGCCTTGTGCACAAAGTTTTCCATCATACTCTTGAATGACATCTAACAATTTGGGTGGTTTAGAATGAGAAGGGAAAGAAAAGGTTTACCAGCCTATCTTATCCCTATTTCAAATAAACAAGTAATTCCTATACTTTGATCGAAGCTTAAGTATTATATTGTAATACCTAATTCGCTAAGATCGATGGCTCTGATACCAACACTTGTCACACCCCAAACCACCGCCTAGGCGTATGACACATATGTTGGTATCACAATTGTAAATAAATCAGAGTTACGTTTAATAGCGGAAGACTTTATAAACTTGTGGATTTAAAATGTAATATTTACATTACAAAAGACAGGATTATAAAATACCCGTTTTAAGTTATAACAAAAGTATTAATTGTTTTTAATTACAAACCACCATTTTTATAGATTAAGTTTTATAAATAGATCCGAGCCATCGGATATCTTTTGAGCACTTCGTTCCTCCAAGCGCTAATTTTGGTCACCTGCAAAATGTAAGAAAATACGTTAGCAACGAATGCTGGTGAATATGCTGACGCTAAAAATATTTTCTTTACTTAATCACCCCTCGGGACTACGTAGGTCCCAGCCCAACGTGGCTTAGGAATAATCAAGTTAAAACATACAATTTATAAACTCAAGTCTCTATACTCGGTTCCCCCAGCGAAACACCGCAGCGTTCGACTAGTTGAATGCCTATACGTATACACAAGGTCATACTCCCCGCAGGCGAGCGTAATTGTGACTAGGTGCGATGTGCCCACCACATATGTAAGGATCCAGACAAACATATACTATAGCCGGAGGCCAGTATTTATACCCTTGTTTATAAATGTTTTAGAGACACTTAGTCTCACGTAAAGTTTTTCATATAACACGTTGACTCGTTTGAAAACAAGTTTGTAAAAATTGGGGCGTATTCACCTTTTGGTTTGGATCGGCTTCAATCACCGTCCGAGAGTCTTTCCTTTGTTATCTCGCACCTATAGTACGAGTATAAACATTTGTTAGTCGGATATTTAATCCGGCTTGAGATCTTCAGTCTTATTTTATAAACTTTACCTTGATGAACCTTTAGTTCAAAATCTCTTTTACTTTAAAACCTTTAGTTAAAAACTAATTTATAAACTTTTAGTTTATTTATAAAACCCTACGTTTCTTCTTTTCTAAGAAACGTATTCTTTCTTTTCTTTATTATTTAAGAATAGTTATTATTACTTAAATAATATTTTCATAACCAAGATTATATATACTTACACACACATATATATATACTTATCGATATTTATAATCTTATCTTTTATTCTTTTCTTTGTTATATTTTCTTTTCTTTTATCTAGGTATCGAGTATAACCTCGACTTAAGGTTTAAGCCTTTAATAATATTTTATTATTATTTTCATTGGCGTTATGCCTACGCCTACCTTTATTGGCTTATGGAAACCCTAATGATTCGAGCAACACTCCAACGCCGCTTTGCCTTCTTAATCAACTCTTTTTCTTGATACACCTTTCTTGGCACGCCAACGATAACACCAATCTTTCACCACTTGTCGGTACACCTTTCGAGAGTAATCAACATCTTGATGTCGAGATATACAAACTCCTTCTTGGTCGATATGTTGGTGAAGAGTGGCACGAACTTCGCGGAAATGTTGGCATGGAAAACAAGAAATCGTGACACACTTATCGAGGTGGGTCGAGTATATGATTATGAGTTTCTAGTGAGAGGTTAGAGAGAAATAGGAATACTGATTTTGGGATGAGATTTGTGAGATCCCGGACTTGCTATTTATAGATAAAACTTGGGAGCTCTTCGCGATATGCGATGGCCTTCTGGGCACCCATCGCGTATCGCGATGTAGCCCTGGCCAGTCATCACGTAGGTCTGCCACGTGGCAGACAGTGTGCCACGTGTTGACACGTGGCAGACAACGTGCCACGTGTGGCCACGTGGCAGACGGTGTGCCACGTGTGGACACGTGGCAAAGCGTGTGCCAGAGGTGTCAGGCCATCGCGATGACGTTGGTTCAACAGAGATCGCGTATCGATGTTGACTCTTCTAGAAGCTTTTGACCAAGCCCTTCGCGATACGCGATGGGCTTGTCCTTTTGTCTCGTCGCGTATCGCGATAGGACAAGAAAACTGCATTTTTATTTTAAACCCTAAGGTTTGGAAATTTTGACATTTTTGATCCTTAGACTTTGGAAAGTTAACAATTTGAACTCGAAATTTTATCGATGTTACAAAGTTTTTGACTTCTTCGCTTAATAATGATATCGCTGATGATGATAGTTGCAGTGGTGGTTTAAATACCCCCTAATTAGAGTTGGTGGTGGTGAAGGGGTGGGTGGTGGAGGTGCAGGTGGGGGTGGTTGCCGAAGAAGTAGTGGTTGAAAGGTGGAAGAAGAAAGAATTGTAAATGTAATGGAGATGAGGATGAAGTTGATGGGTTGAAGAAGGAAGGAGGAGAGGAGTGAGAGAGAAAGAGAGAGAGAGAGTTTTTATTTTAAATATCTTTATGTTTTTATATTAATTATTAAATAAAAAAATGTATAAATTTACAAAATTACCCTCATGTGCAAGGCACATGACCGGATTTAACAAGAAAATTTAACTGGCTTAGCATCAAAGGACAAAACGTGATATAGATTTTAAATATAAAGGATGTTTTCTGTTATTAAGTTTGCTAAAGGATGTCCATTGAAAAACCGTGCAAACATACAGGACGTGTTTTGCCATTTTGTCAAAAATTTAGCTCAAGTTTGATATCGGTTATTAACCAAAATTAACCGAACCGAACCGAACCGTGCACACACCTAGTTTTGCTTTTGCATGACATGCTTCTCATATAACGTTCTGATCATCATTCAAGAAAAAATTAATGTTGACATAAATATTTCAAATTTAATAAAAGTCAAAAAATTAATGTTGACATGGCATGTTGGAAATGTTTACTATATTTTCTTAAATTTAAATAGTCGAGTGAAAAATAGTCAATTTTCAAATCCCAAACCTTTTGATTATTTCCAAAAATATCATTGAAATAAATTTGAAACCCGAATCATGTTTAAATTTCTAACTTTCATCAGTTTGACATTTTAAAGTCAACACTTTGAACCCGTAACAAATTTGACGATAAATCTATTTGCATTCTCAAACTTTTAAAAATACTCAGATTTTCCATTTTTAACCCGTAACAAATTTTACCCAAATGTAGTTAACTTGTACCAAACAATCTATTTACCAACTTTGACTGTAAAAATCAAATTTTAGTTCCACAAAACTTGAAACAATCCTTGGTAAAAAACCAAGAAATTAAATACGATAAACTTTGTTATATATGAAAGTGATTACTATATATTTACTAAATTAACCGGAAAAATATATAGTTTACTAAGTAAAAAAATTAATTAAAGCATATATTTATAATTTATAAATTTATATAAGAATTTACAATAATAATAATAATAGATGAATAGATTGATTTAAGAAAAATGGATCAACTTTTAAGCATAGATTTAAAATTTAATGATTAAAAAAATTGCTTTGTAAAATGAAAACATATTCAAGTTTTGTTTTTCTTTATAATATTCAATAATATACATACTGGAATATATTAATGATAACATTTGAAATTATATTCTTTTCAATCTAAAACAAACATTATATATTGTTATTTTTGGATTTCACAAAGTCTTTTGAAATTTATAATAAAATAATATGTTAATATTTGTTTTTATAAAAACGTATAGATATAATATAAATAGAATGTGAAAGGAAAGTGATTATGACATATATTAGTGTCAATTAAGATCTTAGTTTTGAAGGGAAAATAGTTGTGAGATTTAACCACAAACAGACATTTGTCACAGTTATTTTCTTATAAGAATATGTAGATTTGTATGTTTTAGACTAAACGGTGCAGAAACCGTTTTGCCGATGAAGGAGTGACGTGGCTGGCGGTGCCAGCGGCAAACGTCACCCCGATGTCGTCGGGGCCGCCCAGCGGCAAAAATATCGTGGAGAATTCACCGATGAAAACACTGTCGACTTCACCATTTTTCAAAAGAGAAAATCCATTTTTTCAACATATATATAAGTGTTACCCAACGATTGAATTAATGTGTAGAATTTATGTCCGGTAAACCAGGACCGAAATTCATGCACTGTCAGTCGGAACTGATGCTGACTTTGAATGATTGATCTGCGATTGATTGAATATGCTAACTTAGGAATGTTATGAGTTTTTGATTTTGTGAGTGTTGAGCAATGGAGGTGACCAACAATGGTGTGATTGTGGAGGATTTGTGGTGGGTGAACTCATGGTGAAGAAGCGATTATTTTGATGAGAACAATGGTTGGGTGGGCAGGTAGGGGATGATTTATATGAATATATTCTATACATACATAATTATTTTTTTTAAATAAAAAGGGTATATTTTTTAATTTATTAAAATTCCATATAATTATAATACGTATGATTAAATATTATGTTTTTAAATGTAGTATAACTGAAGAAGCACATATATACTTCCCACTAATGAGTCCTAGATCCGATAAGTCAACAAGGTAGGATACGGTTAACTGCCAATACGATATGAACACAATTTCCCAAAGTCCAATGACGTGAACCTGCAAAACAAACATTGTGAGCTCGTTACAAGAAGGACAAGAGGGGGGGTCTTCCCGTAACCACCCTCCGGCGTGAGAATAAGTACAGTTCTGATGAGAGTAAAGTACTTAAGTAAATTGAGAGAGTACAGTGGGAGTGAATGAATACCTCATGATGACTGAGAGGGTATTTATAGCCGAAGGGTGTGGGGAAGTGATTAGGCCAGCTGTCCCTTTAGAAGATGCCTTTATAACCGTCTGGACACGTGTCCTCGTATGATAGGTTCAGCCTATACGTTGCATGTGCATGTATAACAACCTGGACACGTGCCCTTCGGATATTGGTTAAAAGAGTAATATTCGCCAGGTGCATGGTTATAACGGCTTTGTCACGTGTTGCTGGCTGATTGGCCGAAAGGTCACGTATTGCCCAAGGGAGCATCTTGGCAAATCTTCTAGAAGGTAACTAGCTATTGACAGTTGGCCCGGGACATTACCTCGTGGTCATTTACGCGGAAGGATGTTCCTTCTTGCGGATGACTTTTGAGGGTGCCAGGATGCTTCCGCATGCGTCATGAGGGTGTTTCTTCCTCAGATGATCTATGCGGATGGTTCATATGTCCCGCGGGTGATTTGTGACTTGCGACTTGCTTTTGGTTGACCCGCGGATGTTACTTAAGGGTATTTGGGTCTTTTTAGTACCCTACCTCTATAATAACGTTTTAAAATTTGTTAGATATTATGTTTTTTTTTTCTAATTTTAATTATATTAATAACTTTAATAAAAAAACTATCATTTTATTTGAAAATGAAGGAAAGTGGTGAATTGATAAACTGTGGTCCATTTCCTTGATATTGTGAAAAAGAGTAGAGTAGAGTATGGTATGATGTGACGCTGATATGGTATTGTAAAGTGAGAAGTAAAATGGTGTCCATACTTGATAGCCTCAAATCAGCTCTTAGTCGGTCTATTTTAATAAATTAAAGACGGCAAAATGTATTGGTAAATATTGTCAACTGCGGAATAGACACCCATGAATTGAATGGTTGACGTTTTCCTTTGGAAATTAAATAAAGAAAAATATTTCACACTTTTGGAAATTAAATAAAGAAAAGAGTTAATGGCCATTTTCGTCCCTGTGGTTTGCTGTTTTCGCCATTTCGGTCCAAAGTTTGAAATTTTGTCAATTTCGTCCTCACGGTTTTAAAAATTGGCCAATTACGTCCCACCGTCTAACGACATCCAAATATGTCGTTAGTTTCAGGGGTATTTTCGTCTATTACGCATTTTAATAATTAAAACTTAATTTATATATATTCCTTATACATACATACATACATATATATATATATATAACCTAAAATAATATAAACTCTCTCTCTCTCAACCGGATGTCCGACAGCCACCACCAACCTACAACCACTTATGACCACCACTACCACCGCCTATGACCACCGCATCCTATCAGCCCCACCGCGTGTTACCAAGGATCCACTCTCATTATCTCAGCCAACAACATGCTCAGATCCACAGTAATATCAACCGCTGGTTGCATTAGACCGTCCGCTAGAGCCATTGGAGCATCTAGGATCTCCGGAGAAACCACCTGAACCTGCGGATTCACATCCGGTGCGTAAGTTTCAGCGGTCGTGACTGCCGTTGCCGGAGACGGTTGGAATTCAGCCATGGTGGTTCTGGTGGGGGATTTTTGAGGTTGAGGGAGGGAAAACGGTTATTAGCTTAGAAAGCGTACACTGTACGCCAGATTCATGGTTATATAGCCCAACAAATAGAAACGTGTTTGGTAGCACGCGGTGGGGCTGATAGGATGCGGTGGTCATAGGCGGTGGTTCTGGTGGTCATAAGTGGTTGTGGGTTGGTGGTGGCTGCCGGACTTCCGGTTGTGAGAGAGAGAGAGAGAGAGTTTATATTATTTTAGGTTATATATATATATATATGTGTGTGTATGTATGTATGTATAAGGAATATATATAAATTAAGTTTTAATTATTAAAATGTGTAATAGACGAAAATACCCCTGAAACTAACAACATATTTGGATGTCGTTAGACGGTGGGACGTAATTGACCAATTTTTAAAACCGTGAGGACGAAATTGACAAAATTTCAAACTTTAGACTGAAGTGGCGAAAACAGCAAACCACAGGGACGAAAATGGCCATTAACTCTAAAGAAAAAAAGGTTAAGGTGTTTGGGCCTATAAACTTATTTTAATAAATTATATCATTATATTCTAATCTATAAATACCTTATTTTTAAGGAGTTTTATTTCAAAAAAAAGTAGTATAAATAAGTGTGTGTATCCATATCTATATCTATAGCGTATAATAAAAGAATCAAGCTTATATCAAATCACATAGCCCACTTTTTTTTATTTCATTTCCCACCCATTTAATCTTTGTGGTATGGATTTCCGGGTGGTTTAGACTTGTTTTCTAGTAATCCTATTCGATTTCCAAAGACAAAAACAATCTTCAACTATGCAAAGGAATTCTAATCTCCATCTTTATTAATCATCACAATCTAGAATAACAATTGAAGATTTTCTATACGTAACACGACAACCTAAACCCCTCGTGTCATCTTATTGATTTTTAGTTGATTAGGTTTCATTATCCTATCAATCATCTAAACATGTAATTCACCTATCTCGATTGAAATAGTTCCTAAGGACTGATATCGTGAGCTTTGGACAACTGGATCGAAAAGGAGAAATCAACATGTATGTGTTAAGCAATTTCAGGTGTGTTTTTAAGATTCAAAGTTGTAGATAATGTTCATACGTGTCACATTGATGTTCTATGGATTAGGATCACAAGTTTATTGTTCGAATAAGAATGAGTATGAGTATGATTCTGAAATCCAATTATTAAAGCAGGGTATAGGTTTCGGCTATGAGGTTGTAGATCTTGTTAGTTCGACTTGGATCCTATATTAATATTAATCTACATGTGTCATAATTACTATTGCCTCGACACTTAGATGAATATAGTAGTCCAAAATTTAAGTGATTAGTTTAAACCAATTATTCCTTTATGTTACATTGTGCTTTGAATATGAAGACACTAAGGCCATATGTGGTGGGGCGACAAAACAAGAGAAATGAGGCGATATTTGAGGTGAACACCGCCCCCCTAGTCTACAAAAGGGGCGATTTGATGGGGGGGCGACATATTCTTGTCTGGCGAATTGTTTTGGAGAATAATATTAATTTAATATGTTGTGTTATATATATATATATATATATATATATATATATATTACTATTTGTAGCCCCTACACCATTACACCCCAAAAACAAAAACCTACCCTTTGCTGACTGGGCACCACATGACGCAAAACGCCCCATTTTGTAGCCTCTCCACTACACATAGCCTAAGCATTAGAAAGGACGAACGCGGTATGAAAAGTACTATAAATCATTTTCCAGGTAGTTTCAAAGTTAGAAAGACTAATTTTCCAAATGAAAATTTCCTAATTTATAGTTTTGACATTAAGGTAGTGTTTGGTATACATAAATGAGAGGCGAAATACAATAGACCATTATGATGGAATGGAAAAAAATGTGTATGGTTGGTCAATGGAATGGAATCACCCGTTACCATGTCCATTCAATTCCCTTTAAAACACTCAAAATTCATTTCAACCGGCCTTATTGTTTTTTTTTTCATTCCATCACTCTTTCACACTATATCACCTCCACCACTACACATTGCCCTCTCACCACCACCGCCTCTACCATTGCCACCACCCACTGCCACCTCCGCCGCCCGCCACCACCATCACCCACCTTTGCCGCCACCACCAACCAACCTCCACCACCTATCAGCGCCGCCCACCACCACCACCACCAACTCGACCATCACCGCTTTCTACCAGTCGCTTACCACTGCCATCGCCGCCACCACCCACTATCACCACCACCTATCACTACCAACAATCGCTCGTGGCTCCCGCCATCGCCACCGCCGCCCACCACTGGCGCCACCATTACTGCTCAACGCCTTCCACTCGTCGCTTACCACCGCCACCGCCGCCACCACCCACTATCACTTCCAACAACTACTTGCTGCCGCCCACCGCCACTCACTACCATTTTTATTTTATTCAGGTTTTTTCTAACTTACCAAAAAATAAAAAAAAGTAATAATTCATTTGATTCTCACATGGTAACCAAACATGTCAATGGAATGGTAATGAATCATTCAATTACCTCGTCCATTCCATTCATTCGCTCGTTCTATTCCATAGCCCATTATACCAAACAGACAGTATGGGATATTTTGTGTAATAAAATAGACAATGGAATGATTAGATGAATGCGAGAGCCGCACAGGGCCCGTGAACCTAGGGGGCCCAAAATGGCTTAAGCATGTACAGTAGAGTGATTAGATGAATGCGAGAGTGATTAGAACTAATGTCGACCAAGATTGATGGAGAAATACTTTAAAATCGTTGAGTTTGTACAAGCTGCGAGCAACCTCGCCTAAAACCTTGCAGGTCGAAAAAAATGGAGAATGGAGAAGAAGGTTACAGCTAGGATGGAGTTTATTGACAAAGTTACCATTTGGCCCTTCTAATTTGTTTCATAATTTATTTGTTTCCAAACTATAAAAATAAAATTTACAAAACACCCCTTTGATAAAGTCTTATTGAATCTTGATCCAAACTATAAAATTATTAATAGTTTCCATTAATCTCATTTTACACTATACCGAACTACTCACGCGAAATCGACTGTTACATGAACTTTGATAAATTGAAATTGTATCAAACTTTGATTTCGTGAAGGCCAATTCAAGGTATTGGTATCAAATTATACCTTGAAAGTTGAAATTGATTAATTAGGGTTATCCGTTTATAAATCTACAATAGTATTGTTTTGTTAATGGTATCACACCTAACATTCAATCACTGATTGTGTGTGTATAAGTTTATATGAGGGCCCATTTTTAATCGCACGGGGTCCATGAAGCCCCACACATTCTCGGGGACGTCCCTGATTCTTGTACACCAAACATTACATAAGAAATACTTCAGGCTCCTAAGTTACCTTTTTATAAAAAAAATGATGAAAATACAACAAACTAACTAGGGTGACAACCACCACGCTTTAGTGCTTGCATTTTATTTTAAGATGTGACTTGAGCCGAAAGAAGTACGCGCAATCTTGTATTTTATATTAAGTTATAACCTCGGTTTAACACGAACTTTGTTAGTCCAGCAAAGGGCGAGGGCTAGACTTCATGATCAAATTCAAACTTGTTGGTGCATAGATGTCAGTAGTTCATATGTCTAAAGTCTGTAATCGAGTCTGTAATATTGTTTATATAATTGTTTGTGTAACAGCGAAGTTGTTGACAAGTTCGCTTAGGCGAACTTGTTAACCAAGCGAAGTTGTTGACAAGTTCGCCTAGGCGAACTTGTTGAACGAGCGAAGTTAAGGACAACTTCGCCTGAGGCGAAGTTGTCGTGTATTTATATTGTTTAACTGTTTACGGTTTAGAAGTTGGTCAGTTAGTGTCTTGGTTGATCGAGTTCAGTTTACGTGAGTCTATTGACGTGAGTCTGTAAGTAACACGATCCGAGTTATCAATATAACGTGTGGTTGTTCGTATTGTGTGTACGTGTGTTCGTGAGCTAATATTCTACGTCCGTAACGATCTACACAGGGATTCCGCACCTGTGTATATCGGGATATCTCGTGTGATCCGTCCAGGGAACCTACAATTGGTATCAGAGCATTTGCTCGATTGTGTGGTTCGGGATATTCACGCGGGTGTAGAATTCGTTCCATTTCGGGTATTACCGGGACGAGTTTTTGGTGTTGTTGCTCATTCTAGCCTCCTACAAGTGTGTTCAAGCCTTCAAACCGTCAAAATCGTCGTTAAAATTCGATTTTCAGATCTGCAGAAAGTTTCAGTTCGTCAGGCGAAGTTGCTGTTCATCAGGCGAAGTTGCCGTCAGGATTCGTAGGGTTTCAGCGAAGATATAAGGAGAAGCGAAGTTATTCACAACTTCGCCTACCTCCTCAACTTCGCATACCTCAGCGAAGTTCTTCTCAAGTTCGCCTAGTTCAGCGAAGTTCTCTTCAAGTTCGCTTACTTTCTAAGTTCGCTTATCCTAAGCGAAGTTATTCTCAACTTCGCCCAGTTACGCGAATTTAAGAAGGATCCAGCGAAGTTATTACTTAAGCGAAGTTATACTTAACTTCGCCTACAGTATTGTTTCGAAGAAATTTTTCTAACTTCGCCCATTTCAGAATTTTTCGGGTTTCATAGTCTTCAAGAAGGATGTCGTCAATCAATATTTCAGAGCTTGTCAAGATGGAAGTTGAAGCGGGGTCAGCTACAAAGGCCCCAAGGTTGCTGAAGGGAACCGACTTTGTTGCGTGGAAGGATCGGTTCATACAGTATGTTAAGTACCAGGATGCAAAAATGTGGGTATGCATCCAAGATGGATATATTCCACCGATCATGGAGTATGAGGGTCGAGACCAAATAAAGAAATACAGTAAAATGGAAGAAGAGGAGAAGAAGATGTATGAAGCCGAAAGCAAGGCTCATGCTGCAATCACAATGGCTCTTCCACAGGAGATCCTCCATACTTTCAGAAAGTATACATCAGCTAGAGAGCTTTGGGAAGCTCTTGAGAGCAGATTCGAAGGAAATGTAGGCATTCGGGCCTCAAAGATAAAGCTGCTGAAAACTCAATTTTCAGTCTTTAAGTACTTAAAGAACGAATCTCTTGATGATATTATCACTCGATATTATCATCTAATGACTGAATTGAGTAACTACTCCATTTCCTACAGAGAAGAAGAGATTGTAGAAAAACTTCTCGATGCTCTCCCACCAAAATGGGAGATGTATACTGTACTGATGAGGGAAGACAAGGACTTCTCTACGTATGATCTTGAAACCGCTGTTAACAAGCTCAGAACTTTTGAGCTTAATATGGTTAGAAAAGAAACATCTATGGATCAGGTTCAAGATCCAGGCATGTACGGTGCGAAAGTGAACTCCAATACAAGTTCAAAGACTGACTCTGCCGCCTACTACTCGAAAGGTGAGTCGGGTGCAAATTCTTCACAGGAGGGGCATGTGTCAGTAAATTCAAATGGGGATGTTTGCTTTGTTGCGGGTGGATCAAGTGGTACTCAGCAGACTGCAAGCCAGAATAGTGGATCTTCAAGTTCCTCAAGCAAGAATTACTCTAAGATGCCAATGAGCGTCAAATCTGCTGAAGAGCAGTTTGGCCTCTATGCTTCATTTATTGCTTCTTATGAAAACTACATTCAAGGAAAGGTGGTTGATCCAGCGATGCTAGATGAAGACTACGACCAGATCGATGCTGATGATCTGGAGGAGATGGATTTACAATGGCAGATGGCCATGATAGTGAGGAGAGTGAAGAAGTTCATGAGAAAGACGGGGAGAAAGTTTGTTGGTGGCAGGCCTGGGTTCGACAAATCTAAAGTGAGGTGCTATAACTGTCAACAAAACGGGCACTTTGCCAAAGATTGCAGAAACGAGAGAGTTGAACGTGGTCAAGGGAGGCCTGCACAGCACACTGGGAATAATAAGGAAATCAATGCCATGTTGTCTAGAGAAGCAGGTGAATACAACTGGAACCTGCATTTAAATGAAACTAGTGAACAGGCAAATATGGCTAAGGTTGAGAGTGAAGAACGTGAGAAGACTACCGGAGAAGAGAAAGCTGCTGGTAAGGAAAAAGCTTTCATGGCAGATAACGATGATCAACGCTCCGAGGTAAGTTCTAAATCTATCTGTACTAAATGTGAGAATTTGTCTGAGCAACTTGCTACCATAACTGATCAGTATGTTCGTTTATATGCTGAATTTAAAACTCTTAAAGAAGATCATCACTTCACAAAAGCAAGAGAAAACAGTTACAAAGTTAAAATTAAAGCATGTGAAAAAGATGTTAAAAGCTTAAAAACTAAACTTGCTGAAAAAATTGAAGTAATTGATCTAAGTTATGAGGTTTTAGAAGAAAAAACTAAACTGATTGCTGAACGAGAAAAGCAGATTGCTGACCACCAGGTGAAAGTGGTGGAACTGAACCGAAAACTAGAACAGTTCAGAAATTCCTCAGCTATTCTTGATCACCTTGTTAGTGATCAAGGTACCTCTACAAAGAGAGGAGGAATTGGTTATCACGAGGTTCCACCACCGTATAACCACAATTACACTTTTAATCTTAGTGTACAGAAATCTGCTGATTTTGAAGTTCCTCAGACAGTTCCTATCAAGGTTACAAGTAAAGAATCAAGTGTTAGTAGTGGCGAAACGAGTTCGCCTGTTTCAAGTGTGAATATTTCTGTTACGAGTCCAGTCTCATCGGATTCGGATAAGTTGTCCGAATCGGGTAAGACAAATGAGAAGGTAGTGTTACCCACTGGTGGAGAAAAAGATAAATCTTCTAAAAAGAATACTCCACTCAACCCGTACGTCTCACCTTATGTGAGACGAACGGCCGGTAACACTGCCTCGACATCCAAAACAACCTTTGAGAAGAAAATGGAGTATAGGTGTTGTTTTAGATGTAATAAGTTAGGACATCTTGTTGCAGATTGTCCTCTGACACCTAAATTCAGAGGCGTGAGGCCTATTAAAACTGAGCATAAGCTTAATGGTAATTTTAAAAATGAAAACCCTTCAAAGTTTCAAAATGTAACTAATTGAGGTTTTCAGAGAAACAAACCTCAGTTTTACAATGCTAATCACCAAACCGTAAGATATAATACTTTCAATACGCATAGGTTTGGAAGGACTCACACTCAATTTCCAAGGAGATTTCCTAATTGGACTGATAGGAATTATCCAAATGCTAACTTTGGAAAGCAGAAGTACGGGATGTATAGATCCAAGACCAATTGGTCTTGGGTCCCTAGATTCTAATCATTTGCTTTATTGTGCAGGAACAGTTGAACAGGGCTGCCCACAGTCTTTGGATTGTAGATAGCGGCTGTTCCCGGCACATGACGGGCAACAAATACTTGTTGCACGACTTAAAACCTGTTCAGGGAGCGAGAGTTAGTTTTGCTGGTGAAAGTGGAGGAAGGATTACGGGAAAAGGTACGGTGTCCAATGGGAAGATGACACTTGAGAATGTGAATTTGTGGAAGAGCTGAAGCACAATCTGCTGAGTGTGTCGCAGATTTGTGATAAGGAGTATACTGTTCACTTCACGAAGAATGAGGCGATCGTTTTGAAGCCTGGTTTTCAGATACCAGAAGAGTGGATAGTGATGACAGCTCCACGTGATACAAATACGTATGTGATGGATATGAGGTCTACTGAAATGGCCTTGGGAGAATCATGTTTAATGACAAAAGCAAGCGAATCAGAATCCGAACTATGGCACAGAAGGATGGGGCACATTCATCTTCGGAAGATGAACCACATTGTCAAGAATGGGCTTGTGATGGGCGTTCCCTTGAAAAGTTTTAACTTTGAAGACAAATGTATTGCATGCAAGAAGGGAAAGCAACACAAGAAATCCCATCTCACCAAGAAGGTCAACTCAATTGCCAGTACTCTAGAACTGCTTCACATGGATCTCTTCGGTCCAGTGAATGTAAAAAGTCTAGGAGGTACTTCTTACTGCTTGGTGATCACTGATGACTACTCGCGATATTCGTGGGTATATTTTCTGAAATCGAAAGATGAGACGGCTCAAATGGTGAAGAGTTTGATTACTAAAGTTGAGAACGTCATGAGTAAAACAGTTAAGTTCATCAGAAGTGACAATGGTACGGAGTTCAAGAACTTTGAAATGGAGATCTTCTGTCTTCAGAAAGGAATTGAACATCAATACCGCGCTCCGTATACTCCACAACAGAATGGAGTGGCTGAAAGGAAGAACCGAACTTTAATTGAAGGAGCCAGGACTATGCTGGCAGATTCAAAGCTTCCTGTGATGTTCTGGGCTGAAGCAGTTGCTACAGCCTGCTATGTTCTGAATAGAGTGTTAACCGTTAAGAGACTTGGTAAAACTTGCTACGAGCTTATGCATGGAAGGAAGCCCAACTTGAGTGGTCTTGAACCATTCGGGTCCCCTTGTTCGATCTTGAAGACAAATTCGAAATTTGGGGAAGTAGCCGATGAAGGAATATTAGTCGGTTATGTTGTTGGTACTCCCAACAGGCGTGTCTTCAATACTTCGACTTGCAAGGTGGAGGTGGTGTGTAACACTGACATCACAAGTTACCAACCGCCAAAACCTAGCAATGGACCTGCTGAGCTTTTCGACTATGTTAAGCTTTTTAAGTCATTTAACGTACCGGATTTGGAGATTTCTGAAGAAGAAGAAAGAGCTGCGACGAAGATGATACTCGATGAGGAAGAAAATTTATTGCAAAGACAGCTGATTGAAAAATGTCAACCTTCCTCATCAAACACTATCGGTACCCCTGCTGCCTCAACTGAAGAAGAATTTATCAATCCTTTTCACTCTCAGCATGAAACAACCATTGATGAGATCTCTTCTAATTTGGAAGATAATTTGCATGTCGGTGCTGTTCCGACCACGAGAATTCATAAAGATCACCCTCTGGATAATGTGATTGGTGATGTGTCCTCAGGTGTACAAACGAGAAGCAGCTTGAATGAACACACCTGTGTTTATACAAGCATTAAGGAGACAGGAATAATCGATGAATGCCTGTATACCTGCTTTATAAGCCAGATTGAACCGAAAAATTATCAAATGGCTTTAAAGGACAGCTCGTGGGTCGAGGCCATGCAAGAAGAGTTGGCTCAATTCGAGAAGATGGAAGTTTGGACTTTGGTTGAAAAACCAAAGAATGTGCATGCGATAGGCACAAAATGGGTGTTCAAGTGCAAGAGAGATGATAAGGGGATCATTATAAGAAACAAGGCGAGGCTTGTCGTGAAGGGTTTTAATCAACAAGAGGGGATTGATTATAACGAAGTGTTCGCTCCTGTCGCCAGATTGGAAGCCATAAGATTGTTTCTGGCGTTTGCTGCTTATGAAAAGATGAAGGTGTTTCAGCTAGATGTGAAGAGTGCGTTTTTAAATGGGATAGTTGATGAGGTTGTGTATGTTGAGCAACCTCCTGGTTTTCCTGACCCAGACTATCCAGATCACGTGTACAGGTTGAGCAAGGCGTTGTATGGATTACATCAGGCACCTCGTGCCTGGTATGCAACTTTATCGGATTACTTGCTCGAGAATGGTTTTGAAAGAGGGAAAATTGATAGCACGTTGTTCTTCAAAAGAGATTGAAGCGACATCCTGCTGGTTCAAGTCTACGTGGATGACATAATATTTGCTGCATCAAAAGTCTCCATGTGTCAGGAGTTTGAAGCCGTCATGAAGAAAAGGTTTGAAATGAGTGCTATGGGTGAACTAACTTTCTTTCTAGGATTGCAGGTTGATCAGAGGAAGGACGGGATGTTCATTCATCAAACGAAGTATGTTCATGATGTGCTCAAGCGCTTCAAGATGGAGGACAGTTCTCCATATGATACTCCAATCTGCGTCAATCACAAATTGGGTGCTGAAGTAGACGGTGATGCAGATGTGGACCCAACTCAATATCGGGCGATAATAGGTTCTTTAATGTACTTAACTGCATCTAGGCCTGATATAATGTTTGCTGTTTGTCTTTGTGCACGTTTTCAGGCAAATCCAAAAGAATCTCATTTGAAAGGTGCAAAGAGGATACTGCGGTATCTCAAGGGCAAGCCGAAGCTGGGGTTGTGGTACCCGAGAGGAGGTGACTTGGAGCTGGTCGCTTACACAGACTCTGATTATGGAGGGTGCAATCAGAGTCGGAAGTCAACAACTGGAGGTTGTCAGTTTCTTGGTGGCAGATTGGTGTCGTGGCAATGCAAGAAGCAGACTTCAGTCGCAATCTCAACCTGTGAGGCAGAATACATGGCTGCATCCAACTGCTGCTCTCAGGTTCTTTGGATACAACAACAGCTGCGCGACTATGGTCTGAATTTCTTACTTACTCCTATTTGCATTGATAACACAGCTGCTATCTCAGTAACTAACAATCCCGTGAAACATAGTAAAACTAAACACATTGACATACGTCATCATTTCATACGGGATTGTGCTGAGAAGAAACTGATAATTCTTGAAAAGGTGGATACGCTTGATAATTTCGCTGATTTATACACTAAAGCGTTTGACAAATCCAGATTTCAAAACCTTATTGAACTGAATGGGATGATCAATCCCGAGTAACCATGTTTTTCTTGTTTATTTATTTAAAAAAAAAAAAAAAAAAACGTCACTAATCGCTTAAAATTATGTCGGTTACATTAGTTTGAAGGACTTGTCTTCGGATATGTTTTGGTCCTCATTTTCTACTTGTAGATTTTGAGGATAGCCATTAACCAGATTGCTGATAGTGACCGGGGCGGTTTATGATGAGTTTTTCTTTCTTCCGCTTAAAATTAGTCGATCATACTTAGTTAGAAGGACACATACTAGTATGTGGTCGGTCCAGCTGATCCATTGGATCTTCGGGATAGCCGTTTACCTGAAGACTTTGTTTTGGTCGGGGCGATTTTTGTTTAAATTTTGACAAGGGAAATGAAAGTATTTTTCAAGTCTGTTACTTCGTAAGAAGTTCGTTAGCTATGTTAAACGGAAAATTGATCCAACCTTGGAAAATGATAGATATACTAACTTTGTGTGCTTAACTAGTGAAGTTATTAGGCTTAAAAGGCTTTAGGACAATCATTGTATGTCAAGGTAACTTTTTATGGTGCGTAAAAGTAGACGTGATACAAACTAATTTTACTTGATTTTACGTGGAAACTCCTTAAGAGTTTTGCGTGTCTTCATATATATCTTTCCGAATGATAGGCAGAAAAGCGATTACCCAGTCATACACGAGCCCATGTGTGTTCTGATTCCCGTGAAGATATCGTTTCAAGATACTGCAGTGATCCAGATTCGGGACTTGCAGTTAAATTCTACTTTGAAGTCTATGTTGTTCATAAAAAATATATATATATATATATATATATATATATTTGAAGTTATTGTAACATATTAGTGATGATAAAATCAAGACTTCTCTATCTTAGAGTAAGAAGAAGAACGGGAACCAGAAGAAGAGTACATACTTGTTTAATCAGACACTATGGGTCGAAGTCAATTCGGGGTGACTTGGGGAAAGCCAAATACGCTTTGAGGTTAGATAGGAAGCATCAATATTTCTGAGTTGTTGCCCACTTAAATTTTAAGGATTAATTGAACCTAACTCGTATCACAGAAACGATGAAAACCACTTTAAGTTATACCTGCTTACAACCTGTCTCTATATGTCATAATACAGCTAAACACGGATCTATGTGACAGTCACGTAGTTAGTATGATTCCTGTTCGGATCTTTTCTACAACGTAGCAGTCCCTAGCAAGACTGAAATTTGATCCCTTATACTTTAAATTTTTTAAGTTTTTGTACTTAGATAGTTTTAAGATTTATTAACTGGTTACTTAGAATTGATCATGTCATTTATTTCTTCTAGGAAAGTTTTATAACTTAATTGGAAATTTGTTAAAATTATAAGGTTTGATTTTGTAAATATATAGGCGATGTTGTTGTAAAGGCGAAGTTGTGGTTAACTTCGCCTAGGCGAAGTTATCCGTAACTTCGCCTGTATAACTCCGCCCATATAAAAGGACTTTCAACAGTCAATTTTTCATTATTTTCAGCGAACTTATATCCACAGATTCACTTATTCTCCGGCGAACTTGATTTAACCTCGATTACGTGTTTTTTATTCCGATTTTTTCACCGATCAAAGGTTCGGATGTTGTTTTATCATATATTATAAGGTCGTTCATGCTAATCAAGGGTCGTTTCGACCCGGTTATTAACCTCGAACCAATCGGTTTTGAAACCGATTCTCTTAACTTGTGTTTTTACGTGTTAAACACTATAATGATCGTCAACATGTCCTTAAAACTTGTGTTTACGAGTGCTTAATCGCTAAAAACAAGCCGAATCATCAACTGCACGTTGTTCCATGAATCTCACTGTCGCCGATTCAGATTCAGGCGAAGTTAGGGTTTAGGCGAAGTTATCCGTAACTTCGCCCGAAGCTTAAGTTCGCCTGAGGCGAAGTTATCCGTAACTTCGCCCGAAGCTTAAGTTCGCCTGAGGCGAAGTTATCCGTAACTTCGCCCAGAACTTAAATTCGCCTGAGGCGATGTTGTGATGAGGCGAAGTTAACTTTAACTTCGCCTAAGATCAATTTTACTTAGTTTTAATTAGACGAACTTAAAGCTGAAGCGAAGTTGTTCCCAACTTCAACTCAACTTTAACTTCGTCTATACAGAGTTTATCACAACTTCGCTCATGGTAACAAAGCGAACTTGTGCTACGTCTTTTTGTCGTTCTAACTTGGTTAGTTTGTTGCAGATATGGCTGCGGTAGCTGGTGCTGGAGGTGCAGGAGGCGATGATGGTGACAATCAGAGACAATTTTACCCGGGTCACAATATGTACATCACTCTTGACCCGGAGGCGAGCGGTGTGGACGACTACCGCGAGATTATCACGTTCCTCCTGCGCTCGAGGATCTGTCATGCGATCACAAACACGCTGCCGATATCTCTGCCGAATATCAAAGACTTCTGGCAGACGGTAGAATATGATTGCCGTGTTGAGCCCCCGGTGATGAGAGCAACGGTAAACAATCAAGTAGTTCAGTTCAATTCTGAACAGATCCGGGTGGCGCTACGATTTGGAGAAGAGACACGAGACGATCCTACAGAGTTCGTAGCTCCCTTTCGTGATGGAGCGTTTCTTCGAATGGGCTACTCTGGTCCATTAGGAGATACCCAGAGGAGGAAGGGTTTCCTTCTAGATCAGTGGCGCTTCCTCATGCACGTTATGATCGTGTGCATGTCGGGGAGGAAGGCGGGCACAGATGGTATGGGTGCGACCATGCAGTCTGCCATGACTGCACTGACCTATAACAAGCGTTATAGTTTCAGTCAAATGGTCTTTTACGAGATAGACAGGCAAAGAAGGGCGATGTCTCGGGAGCGGTTCATCATGTACCCACGCTTTTTACAGATGATATTGAACCATGTCGCTCCGGCTCTACCTCAGAGACGCCCGATCAGATACGTTGAATCGGTGAGCAAACGTATCTTTGCTCAGTGCCGCACGTCAAGTGCAAGGAGCAATCCTGAACGTCGTCCCAGGCATACTCCTCTATTTGGGTTTTTAATCAACCCAGAGTATGTTCCTGCTAGCGGGGACGAGTTCAGAGATCCTCAACCGCGACAGGCAAGAGCAACTCAAGCTGTTCCTGCTCCTGCTGTGCCTGTTGCGTCTACTGCAGAGGATATAGACCTTGACGCTGTTTTTGGAGGTCAAGGCTATTTTGACATGGATCATGTGGAAGAGGTGCAGGTCACGGCTGCACAAAGGTTGGGTGTGAGTATGACTAGAGCAGCTACGTCGATGGCTGACTCCGATTTGGACGAGATTATGAATGAGGGGAGACGGTTGATGGTGTTTAGAGAGAGAACGATGGGGAAGAGGAAGAGAACGGAAGATGATGATGAGTCGGAAGAAGAAGAAGACATACATAAGCTGATTAGAAGATCAAGACGGGAGAGGACAGGTGCTGGCATGGGAGCTGGAGAGACTTCAAGGACTGTACGATTTGCTCCGGCCGCACTGTCTGGTATGACCATTGTTCCTTCTTCTGTACAGGTGACGAGTACAAGCGCTGCGGATGTTCCCGTGGTGGCTACATCAACGGCTGACATTCCATCCACCATTACCATCCAGACGTCGACTCCGGAGATCGTGTCACTACCACCTCCAACGCTTACTCAATCGGTGGTAGCTGCTCGTTTTGTGGAGTCAACGGTCGTCACAGCTGCAGGGTTATCAGGTATGGTACCACCTGCGGTTACGCCTGCTTCTGGAGTCTCGCCTTCGCCAATGTCAGACTCAGAGAGAATAGCTTCACTAGAGCGGATCGTTGCAGAACAATCGAAGACTATTCAAAGCCTAGTGGAAGCAAATCAACTACAGGCATCCCTCCTGGTTGAGCATGGGAAAATCATAGATGCCTTGAAGGAGTTCTTGGCATCTCAGGGGGAGATGAGCTGTAAGGGCGACGAGCTCAGATCGAAGAAGAGGAATGACCGAGACGATGATCCCAATGCATCGAAAGATGCAGGTGGTGAGCTGCCAAGAACTTCTGAAGCTCTTGGTACTTCCACAGCTGAGGGGGAGTCTACTGACGTGGCTGGTGGTTCTGGTGATGATGTGGTGTTAGTTGAAGATGATGTGATCGATGCGCTGAAAGAGCTTGATGATGACATGTTCAGTGACGATGTTCTGTTTGATGAAGATGTGCTGCCGAATGATATGATTGAGAAGATCGGTGAGCAGATTGAGATTGAAGATGGAATAGAAGAGGGGGAGATAGTAGAAGAAAACGTTGAACACGAGATCCCTGAGGTTGAGTAAGCCGACGTGAGAGTTGAGATGGATGAGACTGAGTGGGAGGAGCAGCCTAGGTGGAAGGAAGGCTGTGCTCATTGGTTTATCAAGACCAAGAAGCCTGCTGTTCCAGCCATGTTCAAGAAGAGCTATAACATTAAAGGCTATGCTGAGTCTAAGAAGAGAATCATATGTTGGATTTATGATGAACAGATCAAGTTGTTTGTGGTGAAACGTTATGATGGCATTCAATACTTCAAGAGAATGTTGAGATCTTTCAACACGTTGCCGGAATGCGAGGTGAAGGATTTGGCCAGGTTGGGCCTGATAAACAGAAGTGAAAACAATATGGCGAGAATGATTGAGAAGATTATGTGGAAAGAAGGCATAAAAGAAAAGAAGTTTGAACTATTAAAGCCACAAAAGGGAAAGCTCGTGGAGGATACAGAGAGGGGATTGAGAGCAGATGGCAAGCCATGGATGGTGATGAAGTACAAGCCGATCCGATGCATCAAGGAGGTTCCAATGAAGACTATGCCTCAAGATGTGTTGAAGAATCTAAAATGGTGGTACGTTGATTGCCAGACTGCTGAAGCTGTGATGGAAGATGAGGATGAACAAGAGATACTTAGAATTTACGATCCGATGCATCTTGTCAACTTATCGCAAGCTGATCTGAAGATGCTCAACGAGAAAAAGATCTTTTATATTCCAGCTTGGAAGGATGAAGCAAGAAAGTATCAACGAGTAGTCACGGTGTGTGTGAGAGAGAAGGAGTGCACGCATGAAGATACAGGATTACGAGACAAGAGCTGAAAGATCAAGATATGAAGCTACTGCCAAGGGGGAGTCTGTTGGTGCATAGATGTCAGTAGTTCATATGTCTAAAGTCTGTAATCGAGTCTGTAATATTGTTTATATAATTGTTTGTGTAACAGCGAAGTTGTTGACAAGTTCGCTTAGGCGAACTTGTTAACCAAGCGAAGTTGTTGACAAGTTCGCCTAGGCGAACTTGTTGAACGAGCGAAGTTAAGGATAACTTCGCCTGAGGCGAAGTTGTCGTGTATTTATATTGTTTAACTGTTTACGGTTTAGAAGTTGGTCAGTTAGTGTCTTGGTTGATCGAGTTCAGTTTACGTGAGTCTATTGACGTGAGTCTGTAAGTAACACGATCCGAGTTATCAATATAACGTGTGGTTGTTCGTATTGTGTGTACGTGTGTTCGTGAGCTAATATTCTACGTCCGTAACGATCTACACAGGGATTCCGCACCTGTGTATATCGGGATATCTCGTGTGATCCGTCCAGGGAACCTACAAAACTCATACATAAAGGTAAGAACTTGAAACTTTTAATGAAGCTGAAACATAATGGTGAAAAGTAAAAACTAAAATTAGAGTGAAAAAGTAAAAAGTACAAGTTTAATGAATAAATGCCAGATTTAACGATACACTTGCGGAGGGGTTAGACCGGTATAAAAATGGATGACATCATAAATAACTTAGACATTAAACATATATAAACATATAATGAACTTTAAACATAATGCATATTGTGTTTTGTAAGAATTTCAAATTTCTAATACTAAATAGCATGAAGTCTTAATTATATTTTTCAAAATGACAAGTCTAACTCTACTCGTAAATTACACGTATTTTTTTATAACGACGAGACTTGAACTCTTACTCATTGAAAAGACAAAGATTTAACCGATATTTTGTACCACTAGACCAAATATAAGGTTTAAAAGAGAACTTAATAAACACATGTCTAATGATTGAATGTCTTGTTAAGGAGAAATTGCTAATGATTATTGTGATTGGTAAGAATGTCAAAACGACCACCATGTTTGTTTACCTTGATATACTTTCGTACAGGCGTGTGTACAAAATGACCACAAAAACAGGCTATCAACTTTTATTGTTAAACAACCCCACCAACGTCTAGATCTAGTCTAGGTAACATAATGTGAATTAAGTGTGAAGCTTTCTTATTAATCAACCCCACCTTGAAATTTTAGTTTTTTGGAAAAGGAAGGCGATGATGACATGAGAAAGTTGGACTTTTACTATTTATTTCTTTTACAAAAAAATAAATGTTATAAATGTGACACTCTTCATTTTTATGAATCTATACTATATATAAAGCATAAGTTAGGGACCTCTTAAATTTTAAGAGGTACCAAACTCATTGCTTTATATACAACATATAATGCATCATAAATTTAGAAATTAGTGGTAGTAAGGTCTTTACTCACAAATATGTTAAGTAACTTTCATTCTTTCAAAATATATATTTAAAACTTTAGTCACTCAACTTCACTATTTTTTTGTAAAGTTTAATAATAGTTACACATATGGCCCCTAATTTAAAACTAACTACCCCGCGACTTTTTTAACGGTTATAATTTTTTCAAACGTTAATATTCTTTAAAAAAAACATCATAAAAACAAGCATTTTATTCTCTTTAATTTGATTATGATATTGCTATAGTTTTTTTAGTTTTAAAAAGTTAGCATGTTACGCGCTTACCATTTAGAACCGGGTAATAGGTCGAGTCAGGCGAGCTTGGGTCATTTGTAAAAGTACATTATGGTCAGAATGAGTCGATACAAAAATGGTTAATTTGGTTCGGGTTCAAGTAGAAAGAGGCCATGTCAGAACGTTGTCGAATCAGAATCAGTTTGGGGCCTAAACGGGTTTGTTTAAAAAAATGATTTATTCCAAATTATTGTATATTTCAAGTTTTCCTTGTTATTTTATATACAAGTCACACAAATACTGTTGTTTACATGTACTGGGGCCAATGAAGTCCAGCACCGCGTAACACACATAACCCAATCTTGGTAAACAATCAACCCAGCACCCTACACCGTTAATCGGCATGAGTTACACGCGTGGTGTTGGTTAAGCATGTTTTAATGTCGATAACGTGCATTCTCGTCTGGTTACGCGTGTTCAATATTCGATTACACGTAACTGGCTTTGCACGAGTTACGCGCCCAATTTCTGGCTACGTGCGCACTGTCATCAGGGGACGTATGTACCGCATGGACTATTCGTACAATGTAAAGTTGCGCGTGCGCCCCGCTGCATTGCGCAGGCACCTAGCTAGTTATAATATAACATTTGACCATATTTTAATTTTAGTAATAAATAAAACTTTCATATTCAAATTGTGTTGGTAAAGTCAACTCAAATGTTGACTAGTGTTAGATCAATAAGTCAATAAAAATAATTTTAAGATTAGCAATGACAATACCTAGTTTTCGTGATTAAAGTGTAAACGAAGGAACTTGAAGGGACTAGTTGCGTCATTTACTGTAAGTAAAAATTCTTGATGAGTATTACAAGGTTAGCTCATGCTTGTCTGAATTGTTGAACTTATCTACTAATCATTTCATTCATATCTTTTACTGTTTAAAACTTACCCCCACTAACCATTTCCCATATCTACTTCACAACCGATCACTAAATCCCAATGACGTTTCTTAACATTCTTTTCAGTACTATTAAATTTAGTCGATAATTCATACTTGTGATTTCGTGAATAGTTCAAGCCGTCTACCCTTACTGATCAGGTTGATTACAAAATTGTAAATTAGATAATTTCATTGTATGAACGGCAACTTGTGAGTTCATGAAGATTCTTACATGCACACTAAACTTGCATGAAGAAACACCAGTCGAACCCCGACAGATTACGAGTAACCTGAGGGTTAGATAGACGTTTCCCACGAGGGGTTAATTCCGGCAAGATGGTTCTTCCGATAACCTGCAAAACAGACACCGTGAGCTCGTCACTAAGAAAGGGGGGGGTTCCTCCTTGTGACCACCCTCCGGCGTGAGAATCAGTCTATATTACTCTTTGAATATAAAAGTATATTAAGAATACTAGAGCAGTTATCAGGTAAATTATACAAGATATTAGATGATGAAATGATAATACCATTTGATGTCTTTTATAGCCGAAGGTGGGTTTCCAAGGAGGTTTAGCCGGCCTAGTACTCTGCCAACTGTGGCCTACACACGTGCTCTGCTGGTAATTGGTGGATAGGCAGCGGCTGATAGTGACCAGGCGTGCTGTTTACTTTTCCTTTTCCACCAACTACAGGCTAGGCACGTGGTATGGCAGGAGTTGGTGAGTAGGCGGCGGCTATTGGTCACAGTGCTGTGGCGTGTTGTCTGCCATGCAGCTGTCAGTGAGCTGTCGTATCGTTGGTCAGATCTTTTGTCCATACCTCGTCAGGTATCACTCAAAAGATCCTCCATTATTATACGGACTGGCTCATTTAGGCGGGAGTTTTCCCCCTCCCGCCTTTATGCGGGAATGTTCCCGACTTTGCTCATTCCTTCTTCAGGTGACTACTGAATTATTATGAGTGTTAAGCCTTATGCGTGTAGCCATGCTGCGCGGGTGGCCAGTCCCTAATGGCGGGTACCCGAGCCTGCGGGAACAGGCGGGTTACTTGGAAACCATAGGGAGGCATTTCCTGCGGGACCAGCTTGCGTACCGCATGTGAGGTCGTCACAACTCTGAGCGTGGTGGGTCCTGCGGGTTTGGTAGGTCGCGGCGCAGACGTCCCTATGGTGAAGTCTGCGGGTTCAACTGCGCAGACGTCCGTTTAAGGAGTCTTGCGTGTTCAACTGCGCAGACGTCTCCTTTTAAGGGAGTCTTGCGGGTCCTAACCACCTCTGCTGGGACCTACCTCTTCAAGTCCCCCCAGTCCAATGTTTTTCTCATGAATGTTTAATAAAGTGAGGTGAACTTTTGGACTTAAGCAGGGGGTTTTTGAAAAGGGTTTAGTTTTATGGGTTTTCCGCGGGAAGTCTTACCCACGGGTTTCCCAATGTCACGCAGAATTTCCCAATGTTCTGCTTGATCTCTGGGATGATGCGGATAGGTCTGTAACCTCCCCGCAAGTCAGGAGCGTTTAGAACCTTTTGCGTAGATTCTCCATGAGGTCTTGGTGGTTTTGAACATAGTGATCAATCATGTTATAACCACCAATTCCATCCTGAAGTTTCAAACAATCTAGTTCTTGACGTTCCCGCTATGCGGGGATGTTAATCCCGTTTCTGCAAGCATGGCCCAGAAGATCCTTCTTGGTTTCAATTCCCATGGAGTGCTCGGTATGCGAAGGGTTTTGCCTTGACGCTGTACCCGCACTTCGTCTTAATAGTTACTTTACTCCCAAGGTATCCCTGGCGTCAAATCCCTGCAGGTGCTAGGTTCGTGAAGGGTTTTGCCTTGACACTGTACCCGCACCTGACTTATGGTTGCCGAGGTGTTCCTGGCGTTTAATCCCCTGCGGGCGCTAGGTATGTGAAGGGTTTTGCCTTAAAACTGTACCCGCGCCCGACTTACAATTGGGTGCCGAGGTATGACTTTTTACGGGTGTTAGGTATGTGAAGGGTTTTGTCTTAACACTGTACCTGTGCCCGTTTTGTAGTTGGGTGGAATGCCAAGATATTCTCGGCTTCACTTCCCTGTGGGTGCTAGGTATGTGAAGGGTTTTGCCTTAACACTGTACCCGCACCCGGCTTTATAATTGAGTTTTTCCGGTTTCCGTGCCCTGCGGGTGCTAGTTATGTGAAGGGTTTTGCCTTGTGAGTTCATGAAGATTCTTACATGCACACTAAACTTGCACGTCAACATGAAAGTGATTTTAATTGAACTAAGACTATTTCAATCACCGTAGTTTCTAACAATTTTACAAACAAGTTTAGATGTATGAATGTATGGTATTATCCTATTTACTCCTAACATTCTATATATGTTTTCTCGTATTGATTACAGATCATGTTCTCTCGTATTGATTATAGATCTCACATAAGAAAACATAGTGAAATTAAAATTAGTCATGGAGTTTATAGTTAAAAACTAAAAGTAGTTATAATAAAAAAAAAGAAATTGAATGAATACTCGACTATTGGATTTTTATGGATAAAGCACGTATTGAGATCGGTGATATGTCTTTGGAAGATTGGAGCAGATTTCGTGTTGCATTCCGTCCTTTGAAGATTATTTTTTTTTGTTTTGGTTTTTAGTCTGGCGGCGGTACATTTAGACTGTTTTTTTCCGACCCACATACATTTAATACTTTTGTTATTGGTTGTTAAAAACAAGAATATAAGAGCATTCTCAATCTATTCTTCATCTCTATAATTACATTAAAACCATCATATCTTCTCTCTCATTTTTAATTAAATAATATTTTTTTATACTTTTATCATTACATTTTCTCTCTCATTCACTCACAATCACTTTAAAAAATATTAAAAATTATAGAGATGAACAGTGTGTTTCTCCAAATTTAACAATGAACAACATTTTATCTCCCCTCCACTCACAACCACTTTAACCATCTCTAAAAAATAGAGAACCATCTCACGTAATTTGGAGAATCGGTTGAGAATGCTTTAAGGCTCTTGAATACTTCAAACAAAGTTTTCGTACATGATAGGATCTCTTATATAGTTATACTAGTTTTTATCCCCGTATTACGGGGGTCGTTTTATATTATTTGTTTCTAATATTTATTTATTTTTTGGATTTTTATCTTTTTGTATTGTATGAAAGTTAATAATATACTTATAATTTAATAATAAATTGTTTCACAAATAAATGAGATGTTATAACCCGGTTTAAAAGCTATATGGGTTTGATGAGACCAAAGACCTGTTTATTTTTTTTACTACAAATTGGTTTTTTAATTATAAATAATATATATCTTTTTTTAAATAAATCATATATTAATTTTTAGTATATCCATACTTTATAGGATTATATATCAAATATTTGGTGAGATTAGTTTTTAATTTAATGAGATGTAATAACCCGTTTAAGAAATATATGGGTTTGATAAGACCCATACACGTGAATTCGGGTGAAATGTATGAGAAGCCTTCATTTAAAAATCAAGCAAATCTGGTGACTCCAAAAAAGAGGGGAGCGACCATATCGCGACACCTAGAATTTTTTTGTTTTCGTTTATATATATTAAAGATTTATAAACAACTAGTTTATCCTCCCGTATTATGATGTTGTTTACATTATTTGTTTATAACATTATATATTTTTTTAGATTTTAATTTTATTTATTGTAAGTATGATGTGTTGTAAAACACACTTATTTTTCCGTAACATTTTAGCATCTTTTTATTACTTTTTTATATAATAAATAATGTTTTTAACTCGTTTTAGCTTGATCTTACAAAGTTTATTATTTTGTGTAGGTGACGAGTTTTAAAAGAGAAAATGATCGGGTTTTTGATGACTTAAAAGGCCTTTATGATCAAATTTTGAAGAACCAAGTTAAAGCCCGGCCCGAGCCCATTTATGTGAAGCCTTGCATGAATATATATGTTATAATATAAAAATTAAAAAAAAACCCTAAATCTAATATAAAAAGTGGGAGGTGGCGATAGAATACACTACGAAGGGAATTGTAAAAAGTCAACAAGAAGAAAAACCTTACGTGAGAGGGTGCAAGGCAGTATTATTATTGTTATCTTATGGGGTGTTTTTTTTAGTGCATAACAATTAATTAAAGACGAAGGCTGTAACTTTTTGGAGGCCACGGTTCAACAAGAAGAGTATTATCTAGGAGCTTGCGTTCTGGTTAGAATCATTTAGTTATTGCTCCAGGTTTATGCTTTTATTAATTCAAGATATTAAGAAAATGTTTTGCATTCTATTATTTAGTTGTTCTTTAGTTATGATGGTTGTTATAGGCTAAACTCGTTAGTACTACCTAGGTTGAGATGAATGTTGATTTTGTTTGACGGTTTATTTAGTTTTGACTAGTTACACGACGTATTATTATTGAAAGATTTATAGAATTTAATCTTTGATGTGTTAAATATTGTCTTTATATAATTATTGCTTATTGATTCAACGTATTACTTTGATTGATTGATTGTGTGTCGTTTGGTTAGAGTTCTACGTTTATGTCTTAGACTTGGTGTTTTTGATCTTATTGTGGTTAGCGCGACCATAGGAATCTTAAGTACGTTTAATTATTAAAATTCAATAGTTTCACCTTCCTTGCGACCGAGAGGTAATAGGGAGTCGGTTTGTCTCACGTCTTTATTCGGTTAGGTTAGAATTGCGCGAGAGCGAGTTTTGGTCTTATCCGGTTTAGTTTTGCGTGCAAATATGTGTCTTAGATTAAGTTAAATATTGTTACCCCTTTATCCCTATAATTGCTAGTACCAATTTTAAGCGGGTTTTGTGACGTTGAGTCCGAGAGGAGATGCGTCATTAGGGTACCTTAGTAATCTTTTTCCTGGTGCATTTATTCAATCTTCTTAGATTTATGAGGGTTAGTTGGTGAGACCGAGAGGTGATCTAGCGAACTTTAATGAACCTTAGTTGATTATTTTAAGATCCCGGTGTCGTGTGATTAGTTAATTCCGTTAACCGTTGAACTGTCAATAAGATTCTTGCCTAGGTAGTCGTTTCTCCATATTTGTTAAAAGCTCCGTAAGTGCCGTTAAGTTTTCTCGTTAGTTTCGTTAAGTTAAGTAAGTTAGTTTTAAATTAATTAAAATAAAATCAATTAAATATTATTAGGTAGGACTTGGATTAGGGTTTATAATCTGAGCCGTTCTCACCTGTCTTCGAGTTCGATATCCGGACTTTCCTCATCTTTGCTATACGTTACCGGTACACTTGTTGTTTGTGTGAACTAGGATAGACTGTTTGGTTTTTAAAGCTTAGTTGCGATTCGTGTTTATTAATTATATATATTTTCGCACATCAAAGTAAGTTAATAATGTACTTAAGATTTGATGATGAAAGAGTTTCACATATATATAAGATATTATTACCCGGTTTAAAAGCTATTTGGGTTTGGTGAGACCCATGACCTGTTTATTTTTTTCTATAAAGTTATTTTAATTATAAATAATACATTTTTTAAAAATTCGAATACTAATTTTTAGCATATCCATATTTTATAGGATTTTCATATCAAATATTTGATGAGATTAATTTTTTAATTTAATGAGATGTTATAAACCGTTTAAGGGCCATCTGGGTTTGGTGAGACACATATCCGTGAATTTGGGTCAAATACATGAGAAACCTCCATTTACAAATAAAACAATCTGGTAGCTTGAGAAAATGTAAGGAAGTTTCGTTTATATTACTAGTTTTTATCCCCCGTATTAAAGGGGTTGTTTCATGTTATTTGTTTCTAATATTTATTTATTTTTTTAATTTTTATTATTTTATTGTATGAAAATTAATAATATACTTATGGTTTGATGATAAATTGTTTCACAAATAAATGAGATGTTATAACCCAGTTTCAGAGCTATATGGGTTTGATGAGACCCAAGACCCGTTTATTTTTTTAACCATGAAATTGGTTTATTAATTATAATTCATATATATTTTGTTAAATAAATCATATATTATTTTTTAGTATATCCCTACTTTATATAAGTTTTATATCATATATTTGGTGAGATTAGTTTTTAATTTAATGAGCTGTTATAACCCATTTAAGAAATATATGGGTTTGATAAGACCCATACATGTGAATTCGGATCAAATGCATGAGATCTCTCTATTTAAAAATCAAGCAAATCTGGTGACTCCAAAAGAAGGGGGCGGCCACATCGCGACATATATGATTTTTATGTTTTCGTTTATATATATATATATATTATAGATAGATAGATTTAAGGTAAGATTAAGATTAAGATTAAAACACCAAATTAAAAGTCTAAATCAACGGAACTATTTTCCAATGTCAAAAGATCTTAAAAAGAGAATGCTCCTTATTTAAGTAAGACAAATAGGAAATAAACAATCACACCTTTTATGTATTAGTCGATAATAATCTTACATTTAAAAGTCACTAACAGAGGTCCGATCTTTCAACTATTTTGTCTTAATGGACCTCCGTCAAGAAAAACCCTTAACGTTGGTAAGTTTTTTTCCCGAGTTTCAAACCGATGTTTTAGAGATTTTGATCGGAAGAATGACACAAGTCGACTGATGTAAAACTTATCTCGAAACAATGATTCGGATGACTTGATTTTTGTTAACCGGAAATTCAAATGGCTTGATTTTTTGTTACGAACAATTTCATTTTTGTAATATATCATGTGACCATACCTTAATATCAATAATAAATAGAAACTTCGTATTCATATTGTGTTGACAAATTCCATTAAAACATTGATGATCGTTCGATCAAAAAGTCAATAAATTCAAATTAAGATTAACAATGACAATACCTTATTTCCACATTGATATGTCATGACTCATGACATGGTAGGTGTTGTGACATCTGCCCGAATCCGACCCGACCCAGGTACCCGTTTCTCTGACCCGATCTCTTCCTTTTGTGATTTAATATTTATTTATACTTATACTTTATTTTTAATAATAATAATATACTTTTCCTTCCCGCCTCTTTCTCTCTCTTTCTTTCCGCCGTCCCGTCCCTCTCCTTCTCTCTTTCCGCCTTCTTTTCCCTCTTGTCGCCGTCCCGCCCTTAAGCCTTGTTTCCCTCTTTTTCTTCTGTTATCTTTTGTTCCTTCCCGCCTAAGGTTGTCTGCGCAGACCCCTTGCAAATAAGCCTGCGTGAAGACCACCTGTTTCAGCGATACGCGAGACGAACTCTTCTCGCAGCGCGCTAAGAATTGTAATTCTTCTCGCAGCGCGCTAAGAACGGTAGTTCTTCCCGCGACGCGCTAAGGATTTGTAGTTCTTCTCGCAGCGCGCTAAGAATCGTAGTTCATCCCTCGACGCGCGAAGAATTATAGTTCTTCCCGCGGCGCGCTAGGAATTTTAGTTCCTCCCGCGGCGCGCTAAGAAATGTGATTCTTCCCGCGACGCGCTTAGAAATGTAGTTCTTTCCGCGACGCGTTAAGGTTGTTTCTGTCTGCCTTCGCGCTCGCGCTCTCTTGACCTTCTGTGTCTGCCTTCGCGCTCGAGCTTTCTCGCGCTGAACCCTTTGAGTTTTCTTCTGTTTAATCTAGCCGTTGCTTTTGTGTTGTCTTATCTTTTGAGCTGTTGACCTAATCTGCTTTATGTCTGAAAAGCCACTTTTGGCGCAGCATGCGCACCAACCCCATTGGTTGACAGAAAAAGTGACTGACATTATCTTTTGAGATCTGCTTTTGCCATGCTTGACCAGTACCTTTATCTGACCCGCCCATGCTTTTTACTGTTAACCTGTCAGCTTTATCTTGCCTCTGCAGCTGCCATATCTTTCCATATCTTTTGCTTTTGGATTCTTATGCTTTTTGATATCTTTTGCTTGATCCTGTTAAAGATCTTTTCCCCTTTTCTAGGGATTATGTCTCCTAGGGTTTTCCTATAAATAATAGTAATATTTTCATAACACTACACACACAAAACACTTAATCTCTCCTGTTCTCTTGCCCCTTGCTCTCTCTGCCGTCTTCCTCTCTGCCTCCGTCTTCCTCCCTGTTCTGCCCTGCTTTTCCGGTAATATATATATATATAATAATTTACTTACTAATTATGCTAACTTATAATCAAGACTTAAATCAATTCATTAAAACAATAATCTTATTTTTAGGTTAACTTATGCTTGTTTAAAGTTGGTTCCTGCTTTATCTTACACCGCATCGTTTATCAAGTGAGTAATCTCGTACCTAATCCCTTTTTGCTTTTAATGTTTTGGGATGTTCATGTGTTCATACAAACTTAGAGTCTTAAACTTGTTTATGAACTTTAGTCGCGCAGTATCCCATGTGTTGAGGACGTAGACTTGGCTGTTTATTTGTATGTGTGGATCATTAACCGTCTTGTCGGTCTATTCCGCAGTTTTCATGGTACCATTAGATGAACACGGGAGAACTATCGTTTATGATTTTCTCTTTTGTATACACATGCACAGTTTGTCTTGTTTGTGAGCTCAATTGTGAGCACTGGCGGTCTTATGAATCTTAGAGTTGGTCCCGATCAGATTACACCCTTGTTGAAAACCAGACATACACATGTTGCGCGCAGATTTATTGATATCTATGTATTGTATTAAACTTGATTTCTCACCAACACGCAAGTGTTGGACGTTTATTTTAACACATGTTCAGGTTTGCAGTAGCTGTTTTGGAGCTTGTGGACACGTAGGACGTTTTTACTTTTGGACCTAGATTAAAATGTATCAAGACAAGTTATTGCTGTTCGAATATTATGATTTATAATATATTAATTTATGTTGGTTTATTTATATCTTGTGTTTACCCTGCGCCTGCGCGAATGAATGTATTTATTAAATATTGACACCCAATAGTGTCACGAGTAATGAAACAATATGTGGCGCCCCGATGTATAATCCGCCTTTGGTCGGGGTGTTACAGATTGGTATCAGAGCTCCGTGACTTTAGGATAGGTGGTTAGACGTAACGGCCTAGAATACCTAAGAGTCCCTTCTCGCGCATGAGAGAAATCTCATGTTTGCGCGCTTATTGTTAATTACTCGTTATTTATGAATATGCTCGCACTTGCGCAGTATATGATTTTATGTTTTATTTCGCGATATTTCGATTTTTGTTGAATTTCGATTTTTATTGATTTTTCTTACATATTCGTTTGTTGGGTTTGAAAATCCGAAAAGTCATGGTGATACATGAATAGTTGATTTTCAATTTCCCTTTACGATTATGTTCTGAGGTTGGAGACTTGAAAAGTCATGGTGATACATGAATTGTCAACCTCCAATACTCATTTTCTTGTATGTTTTATATTGAAGATTGAAAAGTCATGGTGATACATGAATCGTCAATCTCCAATACTCGTTTGCTCGCATATTTTAAATTGGGAATTCGGAAAGTCATGGTGATACATGAATTGTCGATTCTTGATTCGAATTTGTTACCTTTATTAAGTCTGCATTTAGGATCATTTATTTTACTTGACAGTAACTGACTCCGTGAAACCAAGCTTTATAAGATTAAAACTTTGCGCTAAAACCAAGATATTAACTAAAATTAAAATTTTTATAGAATGCCTCCGCTATCTCGCCGATTTCAGAGAAGAGAAGCCTCGCGCATGTGTAGACAGCAACGTTCCCAGGAAATGGCCGCCGCAATAGCCCAAGCTTTGAGCCAAAACAATACCAACACCTCTGGTTACAACATTAAATCCTTTAACTCCAAAGTTCACAGGTCTTGAAGGAGCCACCGTGATGCTCCAGTGGCTTGAGAAAATAGAAAACACTTTCCTCCACACCCAATGCCCCTCAGACAGACGAACCCTGTATGCTTCCAGTGTCCTGGAATCTAGAGCGCTTACATGGTGGAATGGAGTAGCTCATGCGCGTGGCGCAGAAGCTGCTTCCAGCATGCTCTGGGAGGAATTTAAGGAAATTCTGACGCGAGAATTCTGCCCTCCCAACGAAGTTAAGCGCCTGGAGGAGGAATTTTGGAATCTTAAGCAATACAGCGGTGAAGCGCGCGAGTACGCGACGCGCTTCCACGAGCTAAGCTTACTGGTCCCTCACCTTGTTACCCCTTCCCGCCGAGCAATCGAGAAATTCCTTGGGGGTCTCCCCATGGAAATTCAAGATTCTGTATGGGCCAGAAACCCAGTAACCCTCCCTGACGCTATTGAGTTGGCCGCTGTGCTCAGCGACAACAATGTCAGAGCAGGAACCTTGTTCCTGCGGGGAGCTGAGAAGACCAAACCCACCAAAACTGCCCCTGAACCAACAGAAACCAAACCAGAACCCTCAAACCGTAACAACCTCAAGCGCAGGCGCAAGGCCTATGCGCTTACCAACCCGCCCATTGTCCAGCAACCCGCATACCAACCTCCAGTTTATGCGCCTAACCCACTGTCAACCTACCCAACACCTCCTGTAGTCCATAACTATGCCTTAACCAATCCCGCACTCCCTGCCCCGCCAACTAAGAAACCTTACACGGGAAACCATCCCTTTTGCCCAACCTGTAGATTTCACCACCCAACCCAAACCCCGTGTCGACTTTGTACCCGATGTGGCCGTACTGGTCACACTGCTGAGAACTGTAGAGTCCTTCTCGCCAATCCAATTGCGCCAACACCACCAGTCTACCCGCAGAACCCACAACCAACCTACCAAAACCCACGACCCAGATCGTGCTTTAACTGCGGTGATCCCAGTCATTTCCGGAACGCGTGCCCGAGACTACAAGTGCAAATCACACAAGCGAATCCGGTGAACCAGATTTCAAACCAAGTAACGCGTGGACGAGCTTTTAACATAACCGCGCACCAAGCGCAAGCGAATAATGACGTAGTTAATGGTACATTTTTGCTTAACGGATTTTATGCTTCTGTACTTTTTGATACTGGCGCCGATCTAAGTTTTATCTCTCGCGCCTTCGAGCAGAAGCTTGCGCGACCGCGCAACGATTTAAAAGAAGATTTTTCAGTTGAATTGGCTAACGGTGAAACTGTTTTAATTAACTCTGTGATTAAAGATTGTACGCTTAACCTTAACGAAAACGATTTTCTGATTGACCTCATCCCTATGCCTCTTGGAAGCTTTGATGTTATCATTGGTATGGACTGGCTTTCGCATAATCGCGCCGAAGTTATTTGCGCCAAGAAGTTGATTCGCATACCTCGAGAAAATGGTGATCTTCATATTTACGGCGAAAAACCCTCCAGTGGTCTTAAACTTATGTCTTGCGCCGAAGCCCAAAGACTCATGCGGAAGAAGTGTATTGCATTCCTAGCCCATGTGGTTAAACCTGCTGAAGAAAAGAAGCTTCGCGATATCCCTGTTGCGCGTGATTTCCCTGAAGTTTTTCCTGATGATCTTCCTGGTATCCCTCCCGCTCGTGAAGTCGAGTTTCGTATTGATCTTGTCCCTGGTGCTTCCCCCGTAGCTAAGTCTCCTTATCGTCTTGCACCCGCTGAGATGCAAGAATTGGCCAGCCAACTTCAAGAGTTGACTGCTAAAGGATTCATTCGCCCTAGCTCTTCGCCCTGGGGTGCTCCGGTGTTGTTCGTTAAAAAGAAAGATGGATCGTTTCGCATGTGTATTGATTACTGCGAGTTGAACAAACTCACCATTAAAAACCGGTATCCCTTACCACGTATTGACGACCTCTTTGATCAACTCCAAGGTGCCTCTTGTTTCTCGAAGATTGATCTCCGCTCTGGCTATCACCAGTTGCGCATCCGCGATGAAGATGTTCCGAAGACTGCTTTTCGAACTCGTTATGGCCATTTTGAATTCTTGGTCATGTCCTTCGGTTTAACCAACGCACCCGCCGTTTTCATGGATCTAATGAATCGGGTGTGTAGGCCTTTCTTGGATAAATTCGTGATTGTGTTTATCGATGATGTTCTGGTGTATTCTAAGACCAAGGCCGAGCATGAGCAACATCTCCGATTGGTATTGCAAAAGCTTAGAGCTGAGCAACTCTATGCTAAGCTTTCCAAGTGCGAATTCTGGTCTGATGAAGTACAGTTTCTTGGTCATGTTGTCAACAAGATGGGTATTCATGTCGACCCATCCAAGATTGAAGCAATCAAGAACTGGATCACGCCATCCTCTCCTTCTGAGATCCGTTCCTTTCTGGGCTTAGCTGGTTATTACCGGCGTTTCATTTCGAACTTCTCGAAGATCGCTTTGCCATTAACAGCTCTAACGCACAAAGGTAAACCGTATATTTGGGGCTCGAAGCAAGAAGAAGCCTTTCTAACGCTCAAGCGTTTGTTGTGTGAAGCTCCTGTTCTTGCGCTACCTGAGGGTAATGATGATTTTGTCGTGTATTGCGATGCATCCAACCAAGGTCTCGGTTGTGTTCTTATGCAACGAGGCAAGGTTATCGCTTACGCATCAAGGCAACTTAAGGTTCATGAAAAGAATTATACAACTCACGACCTCGAACTTGGTGCAGTTGTTTTTGCCTTGAAGATCTGGAGACACTACCTTTATGGTACTAAGTGTATCCTTTACACTGACCATAAAAGCCTTCAGCATATCTTTGATCAGAAGGAACTTAACATGAGACAACGCCGATGGAACGAACTCATCAGCGATTACGATTGTGAGATCCGGTATCATCCTGGTAAGGCTAATGTGGTAGCCGATGCGCTCAGCCGAAAACCCTGCCAGCTTAACTGTATCTTGCCGCGCACCCAGCTTCACTTCGCGCCGATCCAAAGCAACCTTGAATCGCGCATTCGTGACGCGCAGCGCGCATCCATCAGTAATGGTAACCTTCGCGCCGAGTTAGCGTGTGGCGCGGAAGCGCACTTTGTCCCTAATCTGAGTGGAATTCTCTGCTATCTCAATCGCATCTGGATTCCCTTTGATGAGAATCTTCGCGCTGATATCCTGAGTGAAGCGCACAAATCTCGGTATTCTATTCATCCTGGCGCTGATAAGATGTACAAGGATTTGCGCATTACTTATTGGTGGCCCGGTATGAAAAAGGATATTGCTGTGTTCGTAGCTAAATGTCTGACTTGTTCTAAAGTGAAAGCTGAACACCAACGCCCATCTGGTTTGCTCGAACAACCAGAAATTCCTACGTGGAAATGGGAATGTGTAGCGATGGACTTTATTACCAAGTTACCTTTGACAGCAAGCAAACATGATAGCATTTGGGTAATAGTGGATCGTTTGACTAAGTCTGCTCACTTTCTGCCCATTCGTGAAAACTACCGTGTTGAGCATCTCGCGCAGCTTTATGTCAAGGAAATTGTCTGCCGCCATGGTACTCCTTTGAGCATCATATCCGATCGCGATGGCCGTTTTATATCTCGCTTTTGGAAATCTCTCCAATCTGCGCTAGGAACTCGCTTGGACATGAGTACGGCATATCATCCCCAGACTGACGGTCAGTCTGAGCGAACTATTCAGACTCTTGAGGATATGCTCCGATCTTGTGTTCTTGATTTTGGAGGTAATTGGGATTCACACCTGCCTTTGATTGAGTTCTCTTATAATAACAGCTATCATTCCAGTATCGGTATGGCCCCATTTGAAGCACTTTACGGTCGTAAGTGCCGCTCCCCGATTTGTTGGAGCGAAGTGGGAGAAACTCAAATCACAGGACCCGAACTTGTTCAAGAGACAACCGATAAAATCGCCAAGATCCGTGATCATCTGCTGACTGCCAGAAGCCGACAGAAGAGTTACGCAGATCGTAGGCGGAAGCCTCTCGAATTTCAAGTTGGTGATCTTGTTCTCCTCAAAGTGTCGCCTTGGAAAGGTGTTGTCCGCTTTGGGAAGAAGGGTAAGCTTGCTCCTCGTTATGTTGGTCCATTCAAGATTCTCGCGCGTGTGGGAAAAGTTGCCTACAGACTTGACCTGCCGCCCGCGCTCAGTAATGTGCATCCAACGTTCCATGTATCCAATCTCAAGAAGTGTTTAGCTGATTAGAACCTTCACATTTCACTTGATGAAGTTCAAGTTGATGAAACTATGCATTTCGTTGAGAAGCCTGTTGAGATTATGGATCGCGAGGTTAAGCAAACCAAGCGCAGTCGTATCCCTATCGTGAAAGTTCGCTGGGAGTCCAAACGCGGAGCCGAGTTTACATAGGAAAGGGAAGATCAAATGAAGATCAAGTACCCGCACCTGTTCTCTGCGCAACCTACTTCGAGATAAATTTCGGGACGAAATTTCTTAAAGTAGGGGAGACTGTGACATCTGCCCGAATCCGACCCGACCCAGGTACCCGTTTCTCTGACCCGATCTCTTCCTTTTGTGATTTAATATTTATTTATACTTATACTTTATTTTTAATAATAATAATATACTTTTCCTTCCCGCCTCTTTCTCTCTCTTTCTTTCCGCCGTCCCGTCCCTCTCCTTCTCTCTTTCCGCCTTCTTTTCCCTCTTGTCGCCGTCCCGCCCTTAAGCCTTGTTTCCCTCTTTTTCTTCTGTTATCTTTTGTTCCTTCCCGCCTAAGGTTGTCTGCGCAGACCCCTTGCAAAGAAGCCTGCGTGAAGACCACCTGTTTCAGCGATACGCGAGACGAACTCTTCTCGCAGCGCGCTAAGAATTGTAATTCTTCTCGCAGCGCGCTAAGAACGGTAGTTCTTCCCGCGACGCGCTAAGGATTTGTAGTTCTTCTCGCAGCGCGCTAAGAATCGTAGTTCATCCCTCGACGCGCGAAGAATTATAGTTCTTCCCGCGGCGCGCTAGGAATTTTAGTTACTCCCGCGGCGCGCTAAGAAATGTGATTCTTCCCGCGACGCGCTTAGAAATGTAGTTCTTTCCGCGACGCGTTAAGGTTGTTTCTGTCTGCCTTCGCGCTCGCGCTCTCTTGACCTTCTGTGTCTGCCTTCGCGCTCGAGCTTTCTCGCGCTGAACCCTTTGAGTTTTCTTTTGTTTAATCTAGCCGTTGCTTTTGTGTTGTCTTATCTTTTGAGCTGTTGACCTAATCTGCTTTATGTCTGAAAAGCCACTTTTGGCGCAGCATGCGCACCAACCCCATTGGTTGACAGAAAAAGTGACTGACATTATCTTTTGAGATCTGCTTTTGCCATGCTTGACCAGTACCTTTATCTGACCCGCCCATGCTTTTTACTGTTAACCTGTCAGCTTTATCTTGCCTCTGCAGCTGCCATATCTTTCCATATCTTTTGCTTTTGGATTCTTATGCTTTTTGATATCTTTTGCTTGATCCTGTTAAAGATCTTTTCCCCTTTTCTAGGGATTATGTCTCCTAGGGTTTTCCTATAAATAATAGTAATATTTTCATAACACTACACACACAAAACACTTAATCTCTCCTGTTCTCTTGCCCCTTGCTCTCTCTGACGTCTTCCTCTCTGCCTCCGTCTTCCTCCCTGTTCAGCCCTGCTTTTCCGGTAATATATATATATATATAATAATTTACTTACTAATTATGCTAACTTATAATCAAGACTTAAATCAATTCATTAAAACAATAATCTTATTTTTAGGTTAACTTGTGCTTGTTTAAAGTTGGTTCCTGCTTTATCTTACACCGCATCGTTTATCAAGTGAGTAATCTCGTACCTAATCCCTTTTTGCTTTTAATGTTTTGGGATGTTCATGTGTTCATACAAACTTAGAGTCTTAAACTTGTTTATGAACTTTAGTCGCGCAGTATCCCATGTGTTGAGGACGTAGACTTGGCTGTTTATTTGTATGTGTGGATCATTAACCGTCTTGTCGGTCTATTCCGCAGTTTTCATGGTACCATTAGATGAACACGGGAGAACTATCGTTTATGATTTTCTCTTTTGTATACACATGCACAGTTTGTCTTGTTTGTGAGCTCAATTGTGAGCACTGGCAGTCTTATGAATCTTAGAGTTGGTCCCGATCAGATTACACCCTTGTTGAAAACCAGACATACACATGTTGCGCGCAGATTTATTGATATCTATGTATTGTATTAAACTTGATTTCTCACCAACACGCAAGTGTTGGACGTTTATTTTAACACATGTTCAGGTTTGCAGTAGCTGTTTTGGAGCTTGTGGACACGTAGGACGTTTTTACTTTTGGACCTAGATTAAAATGTATCAAGACAAGTTATTGCTGTTCGAATATTATGATTTATAATATATTAATTTATGTTGGTTTATTTATATCTTGTGTTTACCCTGCGCCTGCGCGAATGAATGTATTTATTAAATATTGACACCCAATAGTGTCACGAGTAATGAAACAATATGTGGCGCCCCGATGTATAATCCGCCTTTGGTCGGGGTGTTACAGGTGTCATCTAAATCCACCATATGGTGTAACATCTAGTTTCAGTTAAGGTTTATGTCAAACACCTAGAAGGCTAGAAACACTTTCTTTCGGTTTAAACACTATAAAGTCTTAACAGCCAATCAATTCATAAAAACTTTTGTGTGGTTAGTGTAAGAGATTGAAGAGAAACTTTCATTGTTTCAACCTTTTTAGAAAAGTCTTCTAACCTCTTATATGTTCATAAAGTCTTGTGTGTTTCTAATCCGGTATATAATTTTCTAGAAATTTTGCTTAGAAACATCTTGTAAGGTTATTAGAATATGGCCATAAGGATAAATTTGGATATTTAACCTAACCAGTATTCATGGAATTTTAACCACTTCCCATCTTTACTTTGGTCACCAAAGGTTAGCTCATGATTGTGGGAGTTGTTTAACTTATCCACTAATCATTTCAATCCCTATGACGTTTTTTTAGCATTCTCTTTAGTACCATTAAACTAAATATTTTAAATCCTATTTGTTACATATATAGTTATTGATAAGGCCCACCCGTTCATTACATTACTAGTTTTTGGTTTGTAGCATATGCGTGATTTGTTTTTCTTATTTCAACATTTGAACAACTATTGATGATGAAATACCCTTTTGCATCAATATATCATCAACTGGCCGTGTGTTCAAAAGCTTTCTCCTTTGAGTGAACTTATAGATCAATTATGTTATGTATGTCTTTGTATCGACAAAAACGAAGAATAAATATTTAAATATATGTACAACAAATTACTAATACGAAGGAAGAATAAGTTGATTTAACGAAATAAAACTAAACTAAATCTAACCTAGGTAAACTAAATAAATAGTAAACTAATAACATGATTGGGATTGAGTTTGAAAACGCCTAATTAGCCTGTTGGCTTTTTCAAAAATCTAATACGTTAATGGTGTTTGGCAATCACAAAAATTCTTTTTATTTTAGTTTTTTTAAATGGTTAAAAAACAGTTTTTTAAAAGCCCTAAATCTTGTTTTTTATTAAATGACTTTTGAAAAAGACAATAAGGCAATAAGCAGTTTTCAAATTCAATCCCAAAAATACTCTAAGTCTCTCACATAAGGCTAACGCAGATGACGTGGAGGCAACACATCATGCAGGCGGCGTTTGAAGCATGTTTGCACGTCTACAAGCGCACACCGTGAAAGGTAACACAGTAAGGGAATTGTGGGCACCACCAATCTATCTATTCTAATAAAAGCCTATCAATTTTACCACTTGTCAACACCATAGTCCTCCTCACCTTTTTTTCAACCAATTTTCATATATGGTACTTATCTTTTAAGTCATTTCAATATATGACATTAAAATTATAGGTTTATTCCAACTAAATCCATTGGTACATATAATAAGTATTCTCCATATGGATTGACAAGAGCCGATTAATGAATTTTGAAGTGTTAATTAAAGTGTTTATTATGGTTTATATTCAAAATAATAAACATTCGATTCATAATATGTGGAATGAGAAAAGTCGACTTAGACTAAATTCTGATAACGGCAGCGGCTAAAGCTTAGCCTTTAATACCTAAATATACATATGATTTTAAAATTAAAAGTTTTCGGGTTGACCCGAAACCTAGAATTCGGACCCAAGAACCAACCATAATTACTTCGGTTCAAGTTCGGGTTAGTATTTTCTTGGGTTTGAGTTTCTTGAGTCAGGTTAGTTTGGGTTCAGGTACGGGTTTTCTTGGGTTGGGTTTCATGTTACGGGTAAAAGTGGTAGCCCTACTTTCATATATTATAAATAAGAATCACTACATTCATTTTATGCAACTTTAAATCTTCTAATATTTTTTTAACTCAGAATAATCACTATTATTTGAACATGGTTTTAATGTTATTATTTATTTTTCATTTTCTTGTCAGTTACATTCATATGAAATAAACAAATCATTTTGTTATGTTTAAATTTTCAGTTTTTATTTTGCTTGATTATACAATTTTTAATTGTAATATAACGTCAATTAAAAATATGTCACACACAGAATATTAATGACAACAAATTTATCATGATCAATCCATTTCATATTGTCAAGATTCTAAGGATAATTATATCATCAAAGTTCAAGTATCTGGTTTTTGGGATAATCATGGTTTTTTTTTTTTTGATAAACTAGGAAGATGCTCTCAAATGACATCATATTAATTGATTAAAATCTATGACAATTTACGTGTATGAATTTTTTTTATTAGTATCATGGATATATATTATCATTTAACTAGAGTTGATATGTACTTGGAAAACTTTTTTTGTCACACGATCAACTATATATTGCTATATCAAGAGTTAAGCATGCCTATATGTTACTTTATTAAAAGTTACAAGCAGACATGAACTAAAAATTTTGATTTTTGATAAACAATATATACCTGCTAATACAATCACAAATTGTAAGGCCCTGAACCCGGTAGCCCTACTTTAGCGTCGGATTTACTCATAAACACAGTCCTTCAAATCAGAGTTTATTAAAACTTTTCGCGGAATATAAAACATCAATCATTTGTTACAAAACATTAAATCTTTTCTTTGATACCATAACACAAAACTTTATATTCAAAACATCTTTACTTCTTTCTTCAGATGCCAGCCGCTCAATCCATGCCATGCGTCATCCTCTTGCTAGCTCTGTAATCGGCTCACCTGCGTGCATACTAAAAGTCAGCTACGCTGAGTGAGTTCTAGTTAATCAGGTATCATACAATTTATTCCCATATATTACTTCCCGTATCCGAAGACACATATTACTACCTTAACCTTGTATAAATATCCATAGGAGGATCGTCACGTAATATTTATTAAAAGAACCATTACCATTACCCTACCATATATAATTTCCATAGGAGGAACACTATACTATCCATAGAAGGAACACTTTACTATCCATAAAAGGAACACTATACCTTCCATAAAAGGAACACTATACCTTCCATAAAAGGAACACTATACTTTATTATTTAATATCCATGTGAGGAGCTAGTCACTTCCCTTGACGATACGTGCAATATCCGAAGATCGTTCACGTACCGTCAAGCAATCATTCATATATTTCACATTATCCATATAAGGCATACACTTATCTCTTAGGATAAGTGTATTAACAAACATATTGAGTATGCACACAGCCCCGAAAACGTAACACATAAATGGGGCTAGAAACTCACCTGAATTCTGCTTCTTTTTCTGATAGCTGTAAATCCCTTCTCTAACTGAGCTCGGCTGACTGTACAAGTTACACGTATCAATACTCGTCTGATCTAATCTGGTGGCCTAGTATTAGCTTACTTTAACTTATCGCTTTATAATTTATTTTCTAATCAAACTTGGCTTTAGGCGAAGTTAACCCTCGGGCGAACTTAGCTCTAGGCGAAGTTAACCTTAGGCGAACTTAGCTTTACAGCGAAGTTGCCATCAGGCGAACTTGGCTTCAGGCGAAGTTGTCATCAGGCGAACTTGGCTTAAGGCGAAGTTGAACCTTAGGCGAACTTAACTTTACAGCGAAGTTGCCATCAGGCGAACTTAGCTTGCAGGCGAAGTTCATCAGGCGAACTTAGCTTGCAGGCGAAGTTCATCGCGTTGAAGGCGAAGTTGCCCAGATGAAGGCGAAGTTGCCCAGACGGCCGCTGTTCGGTTTCTTTCAGCATTTTGAGCGATTTTAACACCCTTGCTATGGTTCAATATCACCCACTACGCTTCCCGACCATTTTTGGTCGCTTATACACTAAAAAGCTTGGATCTTTAAACCTCAAAGATCAAGAATCATACCTTTTTGAGCTTGTTTGGATCTCGTTTAACTTGTTAACACAACTAATCGCTCTCTCTCGGACCTGCCCGATTCTTCCCTTGGCTCAGCCGGTTCCGACGAAGTTAGTGGGTATGTGTGTGTTAGGGAGTTTGGTGAAATATGAAAGATATTTTGGGGTTTATGGGATATTTATATCCCTGAAATCCCATGGACCTAAGGCCCATTCTTATTTAACCCATCTCTATTAATCCAAATCCATAACCAACGTCCATTACCCGACACTAGCCCGACCCATACCAACTCCTATTCTTTTATTTATTTCCTGATAACCCGAGTAAATTTTCCCTCTATTATTAAGTAATATAATTAATATTATCTTGAGATTTCGGGATGTTACACAAATGTAGTGTAAAAGGAAGTTTTTATCTATTTGCAACATATTTGTGTAATATTAGTTATGTAATTTTAATTTAATTATAATTGTATTAACAATATATGATCAATTTGTTGACTGTATTTCACTTAATGGTTAAAGTTTAAAATTTTTAACAATTACTCGTGTAATACACGGGTCTCAAACTAGTATAATATATGTGAATAAATGGGTATGTTTGTGGGGAGAACGGATACGCTAGCATTGAAGATGAAATGTGGTTGTGAGAATATGGGTTAAAATCTGATTTGACGGCTAATTATAAATATTTGTAAAACGATTGGAGTGTTAGTGTGGTAAAAAAATAAAATGAAACTTAACAATGGCCACTATATTGATAAATGAATAAACAATTGCCACCATTTTTTATTTATTTTGTAAATGGCTACATATGACTGCATTCAGAATTCCCGCCGCCGTACCACTACTAAAAATGAATACACGCTTGCTACCATTAAGTTAGGTTGTAACTTACTAAATTGTAATTGCCCACTTGTGATTTCCTGAAGACTGTGGCCGTCATACCCACTCATGATGAATCCACAATTGCTAGAAATTAATTTTAATAGTAAATTGGTGTTTGTGATTTTCGTACTCTTGTATCACTGGATTTATTACATTACATATCACTACTTGTGACTTCGTTAAAAATTTCCGCCTTTATACCCTTAAAACACATTGGATAAACAGTTGCTACCAAATTATATTTAGTTGATAATGCATACTTGTGATTTCGTGAATAATTCTAGGCTTCTAGCCATCTACCTTACTCCACATGATAAAACAATTGTCGCCAAAATGATTTAATTGCGTGAATGACAACTTGCGAATTCATAAAGATTTTTACATGCATACTGAACTTGCACATCAACATGGAAGTGAATTCAATTGAGCGAAGACAATTTTAATCAAAACGATGTAGTTTCCATGATTTTGCAAACAAGATTAGTTTTATGATATCGTCTTATTCAGTACAACATTTTCTATTATCTCATATTGTGTTCAAATCTCACTTAAAAAAAGTAAAATTTAAACTAGGCTAGGAGTTATATAGTTAAAAACTAAAAGTAGATAAAATACTTAAAAAGTTAAAACAAGATAAAAAGAAATTGAATACGCGACTCTTGGATTCCTATGGATAAAGCACATATCTAGATCGGTGAACATGTGTTGCGATGATTGGCTAAGCCTTTCCCTTTGCCGTAAAGATAAGACAGAACTAAGCTAGGACCGAAGAGAGAAAAGCGAATTTCATATAATATAAGTCCTTTTGTCTTTGAATTGCTTTTTTTTTTTCGTTTTTGTTTTGGTTGTAGTTTGGTGGCTGTATAATTAAGCTAAATTTTTGTTTGACTCGTATATATATTTAATACTTTTGTTTGTCATGGAAAAACAAGAATATAAGGCTCTTGAATAATTCAAAACCAAGTTTTCGTACATCATACGATCCCTTATATTGATAAAAAAATTAAAACACAAAATTAGAATTCTAAATCAAGGGAAATAATGGATTACGATATTCATATTCATGTATTGTTTTAGTAAAAGTATAAATATCATTTTTTGGTCATTGCCGGTCTCAACTAACGAATTGGTTGCTGACAGCCCCATCTATTAACGTATTTATTTGTATCGGTCTGCGGCTAACGATATCCTTACGTCGTTACTTGCAGGTTGTCGGAAAAACATTTTTGGCCCGAAAAATCACATTTTTTCCAGAAAACTCAACCTAAACACCGCCACCACCACCAATTGACTCACCACCAACCAACCACCACCATTTGAGCACCATCAACCGATTTCGACGATGATTATAAGGTTTCGGTGAACTCAATAATTATGACTTACACTTGAAAAATGTTTCTAAAAAATGCGAGTTTCTCAGTCAAATATGTTTTTCTTGTGAGCTACAACTAACGGTGTTAAAATTTCGTTAGTTGCAGACCACCGAAAACAAATATGATAAATGTGAAATTTTTATCAATCAATTCTTTACTTGAAACTAATATTAACAAAAAAATAATAGCTTAGATTAATATAAACCAATACACATATGATAAATAAATATTCCAATGTCAAAAGATCTTAAAGATTCGTTATTAAATTAAAGTAATACAGCCTTTATTTATTTTGAACGGCAATATACTCTTTATTTAAAAATGAAGTTACAAACCCGAATATTTTTCTATAAATATTATTACAACGGCATTATCAAAAATATTATTACAACGGCATTATCAAAAATTATTCAACATCTCCATTCCATAAAAGGACAACCTCCCTAGTCCAGTCCTTTCCTTTCCTTTCTTAACACCAAAAATGTTAACAATAATAATAATATTATTATTACTATTATCCTCATTACTTCTTTCCATAGATCCAGCCACCACCACCTTCCCGGACGGCCACTCCACCGTCCTCCCAGACCCTTCAACCTTCTTCTCACCTAACCTCATCTCTTCACCACTACCCACCAACACATTCTTCACAAACCTTATCATTGAAAATGGCACCCAACATGAATACATCCATCCGTACACCATCAAATCCTCTCACTCCACACTCTCTCTCTCTTACCCTTCTTTATTCTCCAACTCTTCCTTCACCCAACAAATCTTCACCCCGGATATCAACATATCCGTTTTACGCACCCCGAAACCAAACCGGAACCATACCGTTTCGTCCTTTAGTGACCTCAGTGTCACCTTGGACTTTAAACCTTTTTTAAGATTCTTTCTAGTCAGAGGCACCCCATATTTAACGTGTCAGGTGTTACAAAATGTCCCTTTATCCATTTCAACTGTACACAATATTATTAATTTCGTACCCAATGGTTTAAAAACCAAGTACAAGATTTTTCTTAGTAACGGTCAAGTTTGGATTCTGTACTCGTCTACGCCTATCGGGTTAACCCGAAAGGCGTCCACGTCCACGATCGTATCCGAAGCCTTTCGTGGCGTGATTCGCCTTGCTTTGTTGCCGAACGCGAATTCGGAACAGGTTCTTGATAAGTTTAGTTCTTGTTATCCGGTTTCGGGTCACGCGTTGTTTCGTGAATCGTTTAGTGTCGAATACCGATGGAAGAGTAGAGGTTTAGGGGATTTGTTAATGCTGGCGAATCCTCTGCATTTGAAGTTGATTAAAGATTCATCAGTTAAGATTCTTGATGATTTTAAGTACCAAAGTGTTGATGGTGAGCTTGTAGGTGTTGTTGGGAGCTCATGGAAGTTGAAAACCGATCCGGTTAAGGTAACGTGGCATTCGATTAAAGGGGTTGAGAAGGATTCGTATCCGGAAATTGTTAAGGCGCTTGTGGAAGATGTGAAGGGGTTGGATTCTAGTAATATGTCGACTAATTCGTCGTATTTTTATGGGAAGTTAGTGGCGAGGGCGGCTAGATTGGCGTTGATAGCCGAAGAAGTTGATCATGTTGATGTGATCCCAAAAGTTGAACGGTATTTGAAGGATACAATTGAGCCATGGTTAGATGGGACTTTTGTTGGTAATGGTTTTTTGTATGATAAGACATGGGGTGGGATTATAACTAGACAAGGGTCTAATGATAGAACCGGTGATTTCGGATTTGGGATTTTTAATGATCATCATTTTCATATCGGTTACTTTCTTTATGGAATCGCGGTTCTTGCTAAAATAGATCCTGTTTGGGGGGAAAAGTATAGACCTCAAGCGTACTCGTTAATGTTGGATTTCATGACATTGGGAAAAGGTTCGGATTTGAAGTATACGCGTTTAAGGATGTTTGATTTGTGGAAGTTGCATTCATGGGCTTCTGGATTGAATGAATTTGAAGATGGGAGGAATCAAGAGAGTACGAGTGAAGCTGTGAACGCGTATTATGCAGCTGCTTTGATGGGGCTAGCTTATGACGATCCACGTCTTGTTGCGTTGGGGTCTTTGCTTATGTCGTTGGAGATTCGTGCTGCGCAGACATGGTGGCATGTTAAAGAAGGTAGTACACTTTATGGTGCTGAGTTCACACGGGCGAACCGAGTGGTGGGAATTCTTTGGCAGAACAAAAGAGACAGTGTGCTATGGTTTGCTCCGGCCGAGCAAAAGGAATTCCGGTTAGGGATTCAATTGCTGCCGGTTTTGCCGGTTTCTGAGGTGTTGTTTTCGGATCACGAGTATGCGAAGCAGCTTGTTGAATGGACATTACCTTCTTTGAAAAGAGAAGGGGTTGGAGAAGGGTGGAAAGGGTTTGTGTATGCATTGGAAGGTGTTTATGACAAGGAGATTGCTCTTAAAAAGATTAGGAAATTGACTGGACATGATGATGGGAATTCTTTGAGTAATATGTTATGGTGGATCTTTAGTAGGTAACGAACATGTTATGTTATGTTTTGGTTTGGACTTGTGTATTTTATTGATTATAGAAGTGGTAGGTGTGTTATTTATCATCATCATCATCATCATCATCATCATCATCTTCATGTTTTATTTAGTGACAAATTGTTATATCTTGAGATCTTAGCTACCATATTCATGTTTTATATATAGTGTTTACTTTTAGATTTTGCTATCTTTTCTGCCCCTCTGGTTTGAAAGAAATAAGGAAAATAACAAAAAATAGTTATTTAAGAAACATGTATTATTATTTTTTTTGAACGACCAACTAAGTAACGCCGGGTACTTCGTACAAGATTCCCATTGGCTAAAAGTAGCCCGAGCCGGCCACGAGTCCAGACAGACGGAGCCCCTAGCGGTCCACCTATTGAGGGATTCCCCGAATAAAACTCGACCCCCACGCCCACAAAACGGCACGACAGCATGGAGACGGTAAAACCGGGTGAGATCAGGACTCGAACCATGGCAAGCCAGGGTCATCCCTCATATCTCGCGTATAAATTGATGAAAGTGAGGTTTGAACTCCCTACCTCTCACTATTAAAGTGAGTGTCCTACCTCTCACTATTAAAGTGAGTGCTCTACCATTGAGCCACATCAATTTATAAAAAACCTGTATTATAATTTGGAATTAAAATTGACGCATCAAAATAATAAATAAAATAAAGAATGAGAAAACAATAGAGCCCAAAACTCCAAAAGTCACATGAACTTGATTATATTTTATCTTTATATTTTGTTACTTTAAAGTCAACCATATATCATTGCAAATTTTAAGCTTTTTGTATATCTTCATATTCACACCTCTCCAAAAGTCCAAATATTAGTTTGAGTACCCTTAACGGAATATATTTATATATTGACACTTTTAAATTATCCATAATTTTGTAAAATTAGGTATTGTATTATAGATATACAATCCATAGAACTCTAAATATTTTTCTTCGAAAAAAATTTAGTTAAACTACTTACAACTCATTTGGACATGCTAGGCATAAATATGTGGTCCATGTCGGCTAAAGCCGAAGTCCATATAGGATGAAAGCGCCTCAACACCATTACATATGTGGTGTTTTAGGCATTTGAGACGTCAGCGTGGACGAGATCACGGGGTGGGGCATGACCACATGGATGTTTGCTTAATTTTATGGGTCAATTCAAACACATCATGTTTTTATACTTTTTCTCTTTTATTTAATTTTCATATGAAAGTATTACATACTTTTTTGTGACGCGTTTTTCACTCTCGTGACAGGGTGTTTTTCATTATGCCGTGTATCCACTACTACGGATACCCTTACAAGTTAATGAGTTAGTTGAAGGAAAAAACAAAAATAATGAGAAATCTAGTTTGATTTATCTCAATTTTCAATGAAATTCAATTTAATTTTTCATAGTAGGCTTGGTGTGTGAGTTTCAGCCCATTGTAACCAAAGCTAAGTCTGCTTGAAATCAACCCCCCGGCATTTCTCACATAAATAAGACTAAGGTAGCGTTTGGTATAGAGGAATGGAGGGTGAAATGGAATGACTCATTGCAAGGGAATGAAGAAAAGTGTGTTTGGTTAGTCAAAGGAATGGAATGATCAATTACCTAGGCCATTCAATTCCCTCTAAAACACTTCAATTTCATTCCACCGATATCCCATGTTTTTTTTCATTCCATTCTCTCTTTCACCCTACATCACCTCCACCACCCTCCCAACACTATCAACACCCACCACGACCACCACCCACCACCATCACCGTCCACCGACGTTGCCACCGACCACCACCATCACCGTCACCGTCGTCGTTATCGCCACCACCACCAACCATCGCCATCAGTGCTAGTCGCCCATCACCGCCACCCAGCCGCCCCGCCCACCGTCATCGCTGCACACCACCGCTTGCCACCTCCACCGTTACCGTCATCACCCACCCCCACCACCAACATGCGCCTCCGCCCATCGACACCACTGCCCACCACCGGCCGCCACCTCCACCGTGACCGCTATCACCCACCCCCACCACCAACACACGCCCTCGCCAACCGTCACCGCTGCCCACCACTGCCTGCCACCTCCACCGTGATCGCCATCACTCACCCCACCACCAACACGCGCCCCCGCCCACTGTCACCACCTGCCCCCTCCACCATGACCGCCATCACCCACCTCCAACCACCATTATCTCCCGTCGCCCCACCACCACCCGTCACCGCCAACCACCGTCACTGCCCACCAATGCCACGACCACCACCTGCCTCCCACCACCACCGCCACTCACTACCATTTTAACTTTATTTTTTTTTCTACTTACTAAATAACGCAAAATAAACATTCATTTCATTTCCATGTGGTAACCAAACATCTCATTGGAATGGTAATAACTCATTCCATTCCTTTGTCCATTCCATTACCACGTTCATTCTATTCCGTCGTCCATTCCATTACCTCATACCAAACAGACCCTAAGAGTATTCATCAACCTCCAACAAATCAAGCATTTTCCCACCATGTTAATTAATCTTTTTCGTGTGATTGAATGCCCACTTAAATCATTTTCGGAGCTTTTGGGTCGGCTTACAGAAATAAATGAAAAGTAAATTATAGTTCAAATAAAAGGCAAGACGGATTTAGTCTTGAGCCACCTAGTGGTCCAAAAAGTTAACATGGTTAATTTTTGTCACCTAAAGTCAAGACCATTTAGTCTTTTTCATATCATGGGCCATCCAATATCTATGATCCATGTGATTCTACAAATACATATCCTGGAAATGCAATGATTTTTTTTCTTCACCTCTAAATTCATCTCCAATCATCCATCATTAATTATTTTAATCACAACAAATTCACATGGTGTCGTTCATAATACCTGGTGTCAGTTAGATCACGATATTACAATTTACACGTTACATGTAAAATAAAAAAGGTTGCAGGGGGTCGCTTGACTCGGACCCATTGGGTATGTTAGGGTCCACCAATGATAAAGACCACCTATAACTCAGAGTTGGTATTCACATTCATACAAAATGATCCTAAAAACTAACACACACCTAAGATTCTTAGATTCACTTGTCATTCTAGAAAATTAAGCTAGAGGCTAGAACGTTAATAATGAAAAAAAGCCCGTGCAGGACAAAACGTGACGTGTGCTTCCCATCCATTTGCAATGTGTGACGGAGACAGGAGGAAGGAGTTATTGGACAACTATGAAGGCATAAGCTAAAACGTAACGAATTAACACCGATAGTGTTAGGTTACACAACATGATTACAAGCAAGTACAATATTAGCGTGACACTAGCATTAACAATTCTAAACCAATAACATTAGAATGTACAAACAAAGTCTAGTTTCTTTTTCATTCATTTATTTATTTATTTTAGGTATATGGTTAAAAGGCGATTATTTATGTTAACGGATTAAATTCTTTTGCAGTGCAAACTCACCATATCTAGCTTCAGTTGTGAACGGTCCTGGTAAAAACAGCTTGACGCCTTTGGTTCAATGCACAAAACATATGTGCCCGATTCGAGTTCACTGGCACGTGAAGCTTAACTACAAGGATTATTGGCGCGTGAAGGTCACCATTACAAATTTTAACTATAGGATGAATTACTCGCAGTGGAATTTTGTTGTTCAACACCCCAGCTTTGACAACCTTACTCAGATTTTCAGTTTCAATTACAAACCGTCGACGCCTTATTCATCCATAAGTAAGTTGACTTTTTTATTAATCATTTCTTGATTTACTGAAATGCAAGTTGTGAAGTTCTAACTTATGTTTTTTCTTAATGTTTTAACAGATGATACTGCAATGTTATGGGGAGTTATATTTTACAACGATTTTACATTTGAAAAGGGTTGGGCTTTTCCAAGAAGAATATATTTTAATGGTAACAACTGTTTGATGCCACCACCTGATGCGTACCCGTATCTGCCAAACGCTGGTTCACGCTTAAGGTTCTCTTTGTTTAGTATAGTAGTTGAATCATTACAGAGAATTACCCAGGGAAATTCAGGTTTGGTTTTCACTTTTCAGTTGTCTCTATGCTAAATTTAAAAATAAGATGCTGTTAATAATAAATGTTAGTTGTTTTAATAATACACAATGTGGTTTGCAGGAATTGTCGGGATCAATACCAGAGGGCTTCGATGAGTATTTTAGCAGTCGGTTTCCTAGACTCTTGATGGAGGTATACTGACACCTATTGTCAGTATATGTAATTGTAGGCCATTTCTAAGTCCGTTATTGGGACCACCAAGTCCATGGGGATTAAGGTTCACAAGGACTTGGATTGATTGATGCTTTGTATTTGAATTTTCCTTACGTAAGATTGATTGAACCTTTTTTTGGTGTAATGAAGCATATGCATTCTAAGGTTTGCCTTTCAACTCCTTTTTTTCCATATGTTTTAAGTGCATATAATTCATGACTATTATGATACAAGTAAAATATAAGAGAGTTTAGGCTAAATGAAATGTCGAGCCCGAGGTAACGTGGCAACGCGGCAACGCCAATCCCTTTGATGTCCGAAATAATTTAGCAACACGGTTGGTAGCTCTAGTTTAATTAGAGCTTGTCTTCCCTTTTCCCATTTTTTTTCACAGTTTAATCGTTAGTTGTGTAGATGAAGTTTAGTATGATGTATTTATTTTTTACATGACCCGACCCAATCCGAACCAAACCAGATCGACAAACTCCAATATGTAGCTATAGTCAACCAACCCCAAAAATTTTGACCACTGTAAAACATTTCTGTTATTCAATTTCAGTTTTGAAATTTGGTTATGATTTGTTGTGATTATTAGTATCATACAATGTGTAGTATGCACTATGCAGTAGGCTTTACAGATTATACAGTTTTGGGCCCCAATGTCTTTCAGGATTTGGTAGAAAGCGGGCCACCTTCTTTGCTTGAGCCTTGCTTAATGACGCAACCGCTCGAGCAAAATTAGCCTGTTAGCAATCATTTCAAAATGGATTAAAATTTTGTCCATACTGAAAAGGGTAAGGTATTGTATTTTGACTAATAATGAAGTGAAACATACATGAAGCACGGGTTCCTTAGCTAAGATCACGCTTCCAGAATGCTCTGGCGGTTGGGCTTTCACAGGATATTTGTTAACCATAAAAACCGACAAAAAGGCACAAACTTTAATTAAACACGGGTTATAAATTTATCATGATTAATGAAGAAAAAAAACAAACTAGCTTACCCAACAACGCATGATATCCCATATAACCTCCATAAGAGCATCCGATTTCAACCCTAACGGGTTCACGTGAGTTCCAGAAATACGGTATCCGGCATTAATAACAGCAGACCTAAATACCACCGCAGAAGGCGAAGTGCACTTTAAAGTTGCACAGAGATTATGCAAACTCACAAAAAGTGGAACATCTGGTAGCTCCTGAATAAATAAAATAACTTAAATGATTTACAAAATTTAAAAAGAAGCAAATAATGAAAATGCCTTTAGTTTAAGTGTCGCCCGTGCTACCTCTGAAATTGTTGTCAAAACAGCAGATATTCGGTCAAAAGCAGGATACCGCGCCTTCATAGACTTCACATCTGATAATATTGATGTCACCCAATCTTGATCATGAATAGGAGCCGACCAAATAGGCCCACCCATGTTATATTTTTTACCACAGTCGGTACACTCTTGGGGAACAATGGGACCAAAGCCCGGGAGATATCTCACACTCGTATTCTGCAAAAAAATAATGTAATGATCAAGAAATAAGATCTTTAAACATTTTTTAAATGATTATTTTGGGAATAGTTTGCACGCACCTTAGAGACTGTCCTACCGAGTGGCTGTAGATGAAACGAATCACAGCCAGTACATTGGTAAACATATGAAAGCTTGAGGGGAGTGTTTTTCATGGCACCTGCTGACCTGGAATCATTACATAATTTCAAGAAGTTATAAAACCATGTCTTGATGTTTACATAGCTTGAGAAATAAAGTATACTCACGTGTATATGCGAACAAATACCCGTACGTAAAAGTCCATCTGAACGGATAACACAGGGACAATGTATCGCTAGTATCTATTTGCGTGACTCTGTACAAGGTGACAGTTTAATATTGTTTTAACAAATTAAAGAATTATGATAATACAAATCTAGTTGAAGATCAGGGTACCTCAATGCATGCAAGCGGGACCGTTGGGAAATGTACAGTCAGAGTTGCTATTTCGCAAAGACAAATCGACTTTTTACATTCGAAAAGGGTTGGGCTTTTCCAAGAAGAATATATTTTAATGGTGACAACTGTGTGATGCCACCACCTTATGCGTACCCGTATCTGCCAAACGATGGTTCACGTTTAAGGTTCTCTTTGTTTAGTATAGTGTCGATTTGTTCGGCGGTTTTGTTTGTGTTTGTTTAATGTTTGAAATTAAAGTCCTTGAAGTGGTCATGTGTTGGTCACACTACTTTGTAGAGTAGTTGAAGTTATAGTGTTGTTTGCAGTTGTATAATTATTTAAACATACATTTGGTAACTTAAATCCAATATTTGATTTTGGTTATTGTTGGAACCCTAATTGAATCGTGAGTGATTAAATGAGGGTTCGCGCGTTGTTCTAGAGAAGAATGGTGATTTGAGTGTGATTCTTGGTATTTGTATAAATTGATTGGTATCATACAATAGTTGATGTGTGCAGTGTTCTTGGTGGGTTTTAGAGTGAGATGATTGAGAAATAATGTATCTTTCTTATTGCTTGTCATGTCCCCTTGTTTACAAAGAGAATGTCCATATTTATAGGGTCCAGGATGAATCTTTTCCCTGGACAGATAATACTAAGTTCCACCCTATTATCCAACGGTCTCTCCTCTTCTTTGACTTTGCATGGGAGCTTGCTATTATCCGCTGGACATCTCTGGGTATCTTCAGTGTACGTGATGCTTCAGACCTGGCCCCCCTTCAGTCTCCCAGTCTGCTACATTGTTGACTGGGTCTTTGTCTAAATGCACAATGGGCCTTGTTGGGCTAGGTTTCTTCTCTTAGACTGGTCTGATTTAATGGTAACTTTGGGCTTTGTTGGGCCAAATCTGGGGTAACCTCTTCAGTTATGTTACCTTGTTTTCTGCTTTTTAGTTCATACTCTGTTGTGGTGAATGGTGATTGTGAGAGAGAAAAAGATAAAAGTGAGGATTGTTATTAATAAAAAGACAACTGGTTTTATTAAAGAGCTAGATAAAAATATATCAAATTATTATATTAAAGCTAGATAAAGATATATTTAAAAGTTTTATTAAAAAGCTAGATACAGAGATAATTTTAACCGATTTTGCATCAAAACAAATGAAATTTGTACAATGTTACTGCTGTAAAAAAATGTTTAGTAGATCATACATAATTTGATGTATACAAGATTCAAAAACATGAAATATTGGAGGTCAAAAAACCAAGCCTCAATAAGGCTTCAAAACATTTAAATCATTCAGAAAACTCATCAAAACAATTCAAAACTAAATCAACTAAAGATTTACACAAACACCAATTCAAGAACAAACAACATTTAAACTCATCAAACTACTAACAACGCCTTAATTTCATCAACTGATCATCTTTGTCTCGTAACAAATACGGTATCAATAGGGCTGGTGGCCTCTCCAAGACCATGTATCCCTCCGACTGCCTTCCGCCTAATTTCGCTAGCAAATCCGCACACTGGTTCCCATCTCTTCTGGTATGAATAAGGGTGCCTTTTTGCTCCGTCATCATTTTCTTAATGACATCAAGAACAGTCTTGAGCGACTGTTGATCATCCCTAAGTGTATAATAACCCGAGATTAACACCACAACAGTTTCACAATCGGTCTCGATCAGCAAACGTGACATGTTCTTTTGAACCACTAGACGTAAGCCGTTGTATATGCTCCACACTTCAGCCTCAAGACTCGTATACGGTCCGCCTTCCATCTTGCCCATGTACCCGCACAACCATCTTCCATTACTGTCTCTAATCAAACCCCCGAAACTCGATGGACGGGATTCCCTCGTGAACTCCCGTCCGTGTTTAACTTGAGAAAGCCATCGGCTGGTGGTAACATAACAGGTCGCATGTGAACAACAACATGGTGATGATGATGCATGTTAACATGTTGCGGAAGAACATAGACACGAGTCGCCATATTCTTATTTTTTTTTTGTTTTCTGGAAATTGATCGAAGAATTAGAAATATGTTTTGGTTGTTTGTGTAAGTGAGAATGTGAGACTGACATATTATCAGTGGTTATTTATATATATATATATATATATATATAGTTAACCCTACTTTAATTACTTGCGCCCTAAGTCTCTTTTTCAAAATACTACATAACAAACTGAAAATATTAATAATCAGGTAGTTTCCAAATTTAAAAGATATCAATCCCATTCAAAATTTTAAAAAGATATCTATTAATTAATAAGGAAGATACTCATTATGGGTATAATATAATGATAAGTTGATAACTATCGTTAACAATTTGTAAAATAAATTAATTGGTAACTTATTGATAGATGATTTTATCTTTTAAAGTAACACTACACAAAGAATCAATCGGTACATGTGTGTGTTAATATAACGATAAATAACAATGATAATCTATAAACTCAATTAATGTTAACGCTAGTCGGTAATTATTTGTCGAAAAATATATTTGTCAATAACTTTTTATAAAACATGAATGTTATATTAATGTCGGAAACTTTATAAAACCGACCCTTTTTTTACTTAACCGGTTCCAGATTGGAACAAGTTTGAAGAAACTCAAAAATCGGGGTTTGACATGTTCGAAACCGGCGTTGCAAGTAAATAATAGATAAATTGTTGTTGCTGCACTATTTTTTTCGTTTGCTTTTTTACTATTTACTATACATATTATATATCATGGTCGGTGCATATTATACCATCTTTAAAATATACACTCTAGATTGATGGTTGATATTGAGGTAGGGTGTTATAGATTGTGAAATCGTACGTCTCAAAAGTTATATATAATTGATGACTTATAATCCTACACTGTACTTATGGAGTCATCCTCGCAAACCCCCCACCACCACCACCAATATGATTTTTTTACTACGATACATATATTAAAATACCGATTAAACCGCATGAATTACACCGGCTCCATGAACTTTTGATCCATCCCTAAGAAATTTATGCATTCACGTGTATAATTATTCTAGTATTAAAAAAAATTGAGTCGAAATAAACACTAATATAATTATACAAACATCTCATATATATATATATATATATATATATATATATTTAAGCCCATAAGTAGTATGTTAATAACTAAGTGGCTTAAGTCCAATTGCCCAAAAGTTAAATTCTAGAAGACTTTAAGCCCGTATTGATGTTACAAGAATACAAGTTAAGCATAATATTAGTTACTAGCTTAATGTTTACCTACGACCAAGTATTCTAGACTCTAGTGATACGGTGTTCACTCTCACCATAGGTGAGATAGTGGGTTTCAATCCTTACAAGCGCAACATTAAATGAATTTATGGTGGAAAATTTTGTTGTTAAAAAAAACTATATTAATATATAAAGATGGTCAACAGACACAAAAAAAATTGATGTTAAGAAAAACTAGATTAATGTTTAATCGTTAGTTGTGTATATAAAGTTTAGTCTGATTTATGTTTTACATGACTCAGCTCAATCCGATCCGAACCAGACTGAAAAACTTCAATATGCAGCTATAGTCAACCGGCCCCAAAAATTTGACCCCTATAAATATACTTCTGTTATTCAATTTCAGTTTTGAAATATGGTTATGATTTGTTGTGATTATTATTGTCATAAAATGTGTAGCATGCAGTAGGTTCTACTACCCCTTAATGCTTATTAAGTATAGGTGCACAAAAAACCCGAACGCGGAACCGAAATCGAAATAAAAACCCAGAACCGGTTTTTTTAATACCCGAGTTTTAATACCCGAACCCGTACCCGACCCTACCCGTAGGGTACGGATAGGGTATGCATTTTGGCACTAAAACCCGAACCCGAACCTGATATGTACCCGAAAACCCGAACCGGTACCATACCCGGAACCGGGTTTTTCCAATACCCGAAACCGGGTATTTCAAATACCCGATGTATACCAGAAAAATACCCCTAAAAAGTGCAAACTTTTAAAAAATCCAATCTATACCCGAAAAAAACCCGGGAAAAAACCCGGAAAAAAAAACCGTATATAGGGTTTTTTAAATACACGATAATAGGGTATTCAAATACTAGGTTTTAGAATATTCAGTTCTATACCCGACCTGAACCCGATAAATAGGGTATGATTTTTAGAGACAATACCCAACCTGAACCCGACCCGATTATTACCAATACCCGGTCATACCTGTACGGGGTCATACTTGAACCCGGGTATTTAATAAACCCGATTTGTGCACCTCTATTATTAAGTTTACACAGAAGCAAACTACCCACATCAAAATAAATCATTATCAGAACAATTAAGATAAAAGATAGTAATAATCTATGGGACACAAACACCAGTAAGGAAAAATATATAACTACTTACATAAATTCCATCAAGATAATACAACATTTCATATAATTAAGAAACCAAATTAAAAATAATGAAAAAAAGAAGAAGGAAAAAAGCAGACCTCACTGTGCAACCCTCAAAACTTCCTTACAGAAAACATCCACCCTTCAACTAATTTATATCTTTTTCACAAACTTATTCCAACAGGGTAGTTGACCGCTAAGATTACTAGTTGGATTCACTCTGCACACAAATGCAGAACAAAATCAGGTCTATAAAAAGCTTCCAGTTATCATGAAATTGAACTACAATCTTGCGTCTTCTTACGTTTTGCTTCAGGCTCTTCCCCTTGTTCTTCTTCATTATTATTATTAAGAATAAGAATCTCGTTCACTGTTTCTGGGCCCAAAAGAGACACGTGCTTGCTAGTGATGGTCCGTCCGGCCCGCAGTTTTGGGCCCCAATGTCTTTCAGGATTTGGTAGAAAGCGGGCCACCTTCTTTGCTTGAGCCTTGCTTAATGACGCAACCGCTCGAGCAAAATTAGCCTGTTAGCAATCATTTCAAAACAGATTAAATTTTGTCCATACTGAAAAGGGTAAGTATTGTATTTTGACTAATAATGAACCTGAAGCACGGGTTCCTTATCTAAGATCACGCTTCCAGAATGCTCTGGCGGTTGGGCTTTCACAGGATATTTTTTAACCTTAAAAAACCGACAAAAAGGCACAAACTTTAATTAAACACGGGTTATAAATTTATCATGATTAATGAAGAAAAAAAAACAAACTAGTTTACCCAACAACGCATGATATCCCATATAACCTCCATAGGAGCATCCGATTTCAACCCTAACGGGTTCACGTGAGTTCCAGAAATACGGTATCCGGCATTAATTACAGCAGACCTAAATACCACTGCAGAAGGTGAAGTGCACTTTAAAGTTGCACAGAGATTGTGCAAACTCACAAAAAGTGGAACATCTGGTAACTCCTGGATAAATAAAACAACTTAAATGATTTAAAAATTTAAAAAGAAGCAAATAACGATTAACGTCTTTAGTTTGAGTGTAGCCAGTGCTACCTCTGAAATTGTTGTCAAGACAGCAGAAATTCGGTCAAAAGCAGGATACCGCGCCTTCATAGACTTCACATCTAATAATATTGATGTCACCCAATCTTGATCATGAATAGGAGCCGACCATATAGGCCCACCCATGTTATATTTTTTACCACAGTCGGTACACTCTTGGGGAACAATGGGACCAAAGCCTGGGAGATACCTCACACTTGTATTCTAAAAATTTAATGATCAAGAAATTAGATCTTAAAACATTTTTTAAATGATTATCTTGGGAATAGTTTGCACGCACCTTAGAGACTGTCCTACCGAGTGGCTGTAGATGAAACGAATCACAGCCAGTACATTGGTAAACATATGAAAGCTTGAGGGGAGTGTTTTTCATGGCACCTGCTGACCTGGAATCATTACATAATTTCAAGAAGTTATAACCATGTCTTGACTTTTACACAGCTTGAAAAATAAAGTATACTCACGTGTATATGCGAACAAATACCCGTATGTAAAAGTCCATCTGAACAGATAACACAGGGACAATGTATCGCTTGTATCTATTTGCGTGACTCTGTACAAGGTGACAATTTAATATTGTTTAACAAAATAAAGAACTATGATAATACAAATCTAGTTGAAGATCAGGGTACCTCAATGCATGCAAGGAGGACCCGCAAAGCCATTTCGTGGCAGTATTTTGCTTTCAGCGGGTAGGAACCATATCTAGCTCATCATACAACAAAACATGAGCTCATGTTGTTTTAAGAATTTTGTACTGTAAATAGAATATATAAAATTACTTGGAATAGCAGACTTCTCCATTGCCTCCGCATAGGACTGCCATATCTGTTGCTGTACACATCAGCATGCCTCCGTCAGCAATTGACTGCACTGCAGAGTCCAGGAACACAGATGGTGAACCGTATGGATCCAGATCAACCTGAAAAACATCACAAGATTATAAGTTAATCATGTGACATTGATTTAAATAAAGATAACATGTTAGATATAACATAAATCATACCATATCAAATTCCTTTGGATGTGTAAGCATATATACTCGAGCATCAGCAAGATTTGATTCCACCTTCGCGCTTGCAACTGAACCGTTGAATTTAATGTTTCTCCTGCAAGCTTCAACAGATGCTACACAAGAAAACATAACAAACATGTTTAATCAATATTCAGATTCATACCAACTACAATATTATGAAAGATCAAGCACAAATATACACTAATCCAACCTTTATCATTGTCGAGTGCCACAACCTTCCCGATCCCTTCTACTTCACGAGCATATCTTAAAGCTCTTAACCCTGAAGCAGACAGAGCCTAATAATTCATTAAAAAAACACTTATGTTAAACCCAACCTCCATAATGAAAACTTAACAACTTATACATTAAGTAAAAGAAAAGATTAAAAACCTCAAGCACTATAGGCGGTTTTAACTCTCCATGGCCTTTACCCTCTTGTAGCTTTTCGGGCCCTTCATTATCGAGCGCGTCTTCACATTCACCATTAGACTTTTCATTAGGCTTAGGAGAACCACTTGGTGGATTTGATCCGGAATCATGATCTTCCGATACCTTTAACACCTTTTTTATTCTTTTAGACAAAAGTGCTTCGTGTTCTTCTTTACGTTTCGATATAAACGTCCGCAGAACAGCAATAGACATATCTCTATTATTAACCTGCAGATCACATAACTTATACTTAATTCCTAAATCTTAATCTATCTGCTAATTCAAAACCTTATTTGAATTTGATAAATGCTGTTCCCAATAAGGCAATAAGCTTAGATTACTCACTCAAACTAACCATCATTCTAAACACAAATTATTGATTATAAAGCAATAAACTTTAAAGCAAAAAAAGAACAATAAAGACCCAAAGCAGCATAAATGTATGAATAAAAATAAAAACTTGACCTGGGTTTTATTGTAAAAGACTTCATTTTTATTATGCATCAAAATCTCAGCTTGTCCTTCTTTAATTATGGTGTAATCATTGAGATCAAACAGCTTCTCTTCCTCCTCTGTTCCCATCTTATTATTATTGATACGGTGGCCGGCAGCGGAATAAACAGCCGGAGTTTGAATAATAATATCAGTCTGCAAATAAATAATATTATTATGAAACAAACAGGTGCAGCTTGTTTATAAACCCTATTAAGTTCAGTTTTCTTTTCTTGCCCAGTTAAGTTGGAAGGGTAAACATAATACTTAATTAATAAATAAATAGATTATTATGCGTAAGTTTCATTAAAGAAAATCTAGAAGAAAAAAAAATAACATGAAGGTGCTTTTAATGTTATAGAAATACAATCTTGATTCTTTATATAAGATTTTCTTGTAATTTGCTAAATAATATCACTTTCATAAATCTCATCTTAAATCTTAGGCCCGTTTGTTTTTTTTAGAGATTTGAGTCTGAATCTGAATACCACATCTGAATGTTAAGAGGTGGTTCAAATGTCTGAAATCTGAATCATTAAGAGGTAGAGGCTAGAGACGAACCTCTAGTCGTCGGAGATGAAGCCTAGTCTCCGGGTTAAAAGTTAATGGAGGCCGGAGACAAACGTATGTTTTTTTTTTGGGTTAAGGGGTTTTCAGGCCCACTAAAAGCTCTTACTTGTTCAGATACTATTAAGACGCTGAACCTCTTAATGCCAGAAAAAAAACAAACAGCCCCACGTCTGATTACGTTTGACCGAATCAGACGTTTTCCTCTATTCAGAGAAAATAGGCAAAAACAAACAGGGCCTTAATCTTAAATATATATAAACAAAATATTTAAAATCTTTATGGTTGCTTCTCAACCTCTCTCAAGCCACCAAATTGTTTTATTTGTAAATTTAGGTTTTTTATGCATTTGACACGAATTCACGCGTATGGACCTCACCAAACTCATATAGCCCTTAAACGGGTTATAATAGCTCATTATAATAAAATAATCTCATCAAATGTTTGATTTGAAAATCCTTTAAAAATACTGTTACAATAAACAATTTTATAGTAAACAAAATAAGCGGGTCATAGGTCTTATCAAACCCGGATAACTTTTAAACGAATTGTAACATCTCATTTATCTGTGAAACGTTTTCATCATCAAACCAAAAGTATATCAGTAACTTTCTTACTATAAATAAAGTTAAAATCCAAAAAATATATATAAATATTGGAAACGAAAAATGTAAAATGACTTCCATAATAGGGGTGAGAAAAAAACATAATTAACCGAAAAACTGAACCGAAGCGTTAGCCGACGATTAATTTTTTGTTTTTTTAAACCGAATTTTTGGTTTTCTACCTATTTTTCGGTTTTTTTAAAATGGATAACCGAACCTAAACCTAAAAATCGGTTTTTCGAAAAACTAAAAAACTAAACGTCAGTTTTTTTCGGTTCATTTATTCAGTTTTGGTTCGGTTAATTCGGTTTTCTGCTCACCCCTAATAAAATTGTTTCTTAATTATAAATATCAACTTTTTAATAAAAAGTCGGACATTAATTTTTTATATTTTCATATTTTATAAGATTTTCATATAAAAAATATTTGATGAGATTAATTGTTAATTTAATGAGATGTTATAACCCGTTTAAGGGCTATTTGGGTTTGGTAAGACTCATACTCGTGAAGTTTCGGGTCAAATGCATGAAAAGTCTTTATTTACAAATAAAACAATCCGATAGCTTGAGAGAATGTAAGGAGGTTGCATTTATATATATATATATATATATATTTAAGATAATATTTGTTTTCTTATAATAAGATATATAAATTTTTACAAACAAATTGATTAACGATTTGTAACATGTTTATAGGGTTTAAGATCAAATGTGCGTTTTTTAAGAACTAGTGAAATCTTATGTAACAACAACCGATTTATGAGTTTGTAGGCGTTTTAAGCCATTTGGGTTGGATGGAGTCTAAAAGTTATTATTTTATAATGGAATTACTCCATAAACTTCTTTAAACTGATTTTGTTTATGTTGTTTATATATAATTTCTTATATTGATGATGTAAAAGTGAAGAATGAGTGAATAACATGCGAATAGCATATTAGAGTTACGGAGGACAAGAAATGAGGTGGTTTATAGAAGGACGTAGACGATGCTAAGGAATGTGGTGGGTGAAATAAAATCGTTAGCGTTTTCATGGATAAAGACCTGATCCAAAAGGACGCTAAATTAGGAGATTGGAGACGGTTTGAATTTTGTTAATGCAATTTTGGCTTACGTCCCTTAGGTGATGTACTTTGGTGTTTCGGGGTGTATCATTGATTGTTTTCTCGATCTTGTATAAATTACATAGCTTAGTTGGCCTTTCAAGAAAAATAATATTTATAGTTTTGCCTATTTTAAAATTCTAAATCATTTATGTAGATAAAATGGGTAGAAAACGGCGTGAGACGTTTTATATATCAATTTAATCGTGATAAAATGCCCCACCACAAATCCACAAATACTATAATGGATTTTGGAACATGGCGCAATTCATGCATGTTTATTATCATTTTTACTTTACTTAAGTATTAATCACAATGTATCATATATTCATAAGTACTTAAAACGATTTTACACTAAACACAATTACACATGGTGTCTTTAAGCATTAAACAAATATTCATAAAGGAACATGTTGATGCTCTTGTCATCATGACAAAACAAGAAAGGGAACAACCACATGGAGGTAGAATATACATAAATAATTATGATATGCTCAGATTTATGTTCGAATATATTGGGAGGGATGTGCAACATCTTCACTGATATATCACTTCATAAATATCCTTGTGTTTATTATGGGTTTGGTTATACTTGTACATTAAAAAAAAAGTAAGGTATGTAAGGTTGAATGTAAACACATCGGTTACTTTGGGGACTTTTGAGTCAAGTGAAGAAAGTATGGGGGGCCTTTTAGCACTTGATAGATAGTTTCTCTCTCATCATATCATGGGTCCATTGGATAAGGAGGAAGGCCATTAATAATAATAATAATAATAATAATAATAATAATAAAGTTTTGATGTTGGAGCACATAACTGCAAGTGAAGTAGCCGGGTATGGAGTGGGTGCTCTGCTTCTATGTGCCACCATTTCCGCACCAAAGATCGATTCTTTCATCTCTGCTTCCCAACGCAGGTCAACTCAACTAACCCTTTTTCTTTTCATTCATTTTAACCCTAAATTCAATCTTGTTTACGGGTTTTTGATGAATCAAGACAAATATTATTTATTTTAGGGTAACTTGTTGGAAGAATAGTTGAATTCTTATGATATATGCACTATTGTTTGATATATAGAAAGTAGATCTATGTTATGCATGATTGTGCAGTCTTGTATTGTAGACATGTTGTTTATCAAGGCTTGTAACTCATAACCTGAAATAGCATAATTCATAATATTCATAGCTTCATCATCTCTTGGATAAAATCTTATGGGCTTGTTGCCATCTTAGAAATTTACTTTATATTCACATGATCCAACTAGGAAAATGGTGTTTATTATCTAATCTAATTGTTTTTATATGCATTAGTATAAGCTAATGGTGGAAAATTGTTACTCTAAAAAGAATAAATCAAACTAAACTTCATATATACAACTAACGATTAAACAATCTTAGTTTTCTTTATCTTCTTGTCATTGTATAACAGTTGTCACTAATTAATGTATAATACTTCTTTTATGTTTATCTTGTAAATGCGATCATTCGATTTAACTTTAAATATGCATCTTATAATTATAAAGTAATGTATGTTAAAGTAGTTTAGACTGAGTCCATAATTAATTACACAATCTATCATTCGATTAATTTAAAATTAATTCGTTAAATTTATAAGCTACCCACTAAGATAACAACTAATCAAACTTAAAAACACCTTTGCTACATGATGCTTCTTGCATTGCTATCAGAAACTTTCCGGGAATTTGTACGGGGCCATCGAAACCTAACTTGCAGTGGAACGACGTGATGTTCTTCACCACATCTCCACCGTTTAAGGACGGGAACGTAAAATCTCCCTTCACCGTCAGATAAGGTTGCGGTTGCAACAAAACACTAGTCACTTCAGAGGCTTCCAAACTTGATAGAGGAGTCGACGTTAACGGGAGCGCCAAGGGAACCTAGTCAGAGCTACCAACCACGAAATTCGGGCTTATCACATTTTGCATAGTAAACCAACCATAGTGAATAAACAACCCAAAATCAGCGTCACAAGTTCCTTCACTTGTGACGTTGACCCCGACCAAGTTAAAAGTGGGCAACACTGCAGTGTTCGGGGTTAACTTCAGGGTATTCTGGCCTGCTTCGTACTCGACTGTGAGTGACGAAGTTGATTGAATTGTTGTACTGACAATATAATCAAGAAAATCTCCGAAGTTTATGGTGTGGCTGAAGTTGGTACGGATAAGGGCAGGGTGCGCCGGTGTGGTGATGAGACGTACGGAGAGTGTCCGCCCACATGATCGTGATTGAAAGGGCGATCAGCATGAACACCACCACAGAGATGATAATACATCGTCTGCAGTTGGTGGGTGCCGGTGGTGAGTTAGAAGTCTAATCGCATAATGAGTTCATGTTGAAAAGATTTTGATCAGGGTTTTTTTGTTGGTGTGTATTATTGTTTTTTAATCCCGAGAATGTGTTTATACGGACACCGCTTTGTGGCCCACAAAAAATGAGATGTTGGGTAAACTCAAATCTCCTTTTTAAAAGACTTTACGTACATACATATCAAATCTCATTTTTTGTGGGCCACAAAGCGGTGTCCGTATAAACACATTCTCGGGATTAAAAAACAATAAAACACACCAGCAAAAAAACCCTGATCAAAATCTTTTCAACATGAACTCATTATGCGATTAGACTTCTAACTCACCACCGGCACCCACCAACCTCATACGATGTATTATCATCTATGTGGTGTTGTTCATGCTGATCGCCCTTTCAATCACGTGGGCGGTCACTCTCCGCACGTCTCATCACCACACCCTCCGTTATCTGTACAAACTTCACCCACACCATAAACTCTGTAGATTTTTCCTGATTATATTGTCACGACAATTCAATCAACTTTGTCACTCACACTCGAATATGAAGCAGACCATAATACCTTGAAGTTAACCCCGAAAACTGCAGCGTTACCCACATTTAGCTTGGTCGGGGTCAACGTCACGAGTGAAGGAACTTGTGACGCTGATTTTGGGTTGTTTATTCACTATGGTTGGTTTACCATGCAAAATGTGATAAGCCCGAATTTCGTGGTTGGCAGCTCTGACTAGGTTCCCTTGGCGCTCCCGTTAACGTCGACTCCTCTATCAAGTTTGGAAGCATCTGAAGCTATGTTGCACGGGAACTGGTACGGGAAACGGCAAAACTCATAAAATCAAGAAACGGGTACGACAATAAATACATATAAAAAATAAATATATATATTACATAGGTAATTAATTATTAGTAACAAATAAATATATAATTTTTATTTATATATAATGTCATTTAAACATTTTATGTATAAAATTACAAGTTGAAGACCAAATGTAAGCTAGTCTAGAGAGTGAGGGTTAAATGTTAAAATGCATAACCTAATTTAAGACTATTTATGTAAATGTTAACAAAGTTTAGGGACTAGATGCAAACAATTAAAAGATAAGGGGGGTTTATTGTTTAAACCTAAACTTATATTATTAAAACCTAAAACAGCCGCCAACCACCTAAAACAGCCGACCAGCCTTCTTCTTCTTCTTCCGTTTTCCGACGCCGGAATAGTGTATGAGGCGCCGGAATTCATTGGATACGGTCTGGAAACCTTTAAAAATCGTCCCGAAAGTTCTGGAAACATATCGAAACACCGTTTGACTTTTCGAAACGGTCAACGACCGTCCCCAACTTTAAGGAAACGGTCAAGAAACGTTTTCGGCCGTCCCCGTCGGCGTTTCCGTCCCCGGCGAGTTTCCGGGACGGGGTATGGCAGGTTGGTCGCGTTTCCGTGCATCAGAGCTCTGAAGTGACTAGTGTTTTGTTGCAACCGCAACCTTATCTGACGGTGAAGGGAAATTTTACGTTCCCGTCCTTAAATGGTGGAGATGTGGTGAAGAACATCATGCCGTTCCACTACAAGTTAGGTTTCGATGGCCCCGTACAAATTCCCGGAAAGAAACTGATAGCAATGCAAGAAGCATCATGTAGCAAAGGTGTTTTTAAGTTTGATTAGCTGGTATCTTAGTGGGTAGCTTATAAATTGAACGGATAAATTTTAAATTAATCAGATGATAGATTGTGTAATTAATTATGGTCTCAGTCTAGAACTTTAACTTTTATTACTTTATAATTATAAGATGCGTTGTTTAAAGTTATGTCACATGCTCTTGTCTTTGTGTTTCTCCTTTTGTCTTTATCTTGTATGTTACACATACGCTTTCTCTTTTTTCTTTATTAATGTATAATATGTGGGTTTTTTATCACCCCCACGTTCTCACCGAATAATGATTAAAATGTGAAAAAAACGAGTGACCAATTTAGCTAAATTTTTTGTTTTAAATGGATTCACACAAAATGCACACGTTTAACCGTTTCAGGCGATTACCCATCCCCAGAACTAGGAAGCGATTGTATGACATAAGATCCGATACATATTGGGACTACATAACGGGGCATAACCATTAGACACGACCCAACTATAGATCATTGGGCTCGGCCCAATTCACCAAACCCACAAAATATTTTAATTTTATACTTCACCAATATATGTTTAAGAATGCCACTTAGAGCAAATTACATCTAGCGTGCCAACACACACTATTATGATCGCACTTACAAGATAAACCTAAAAGAAGTATTACACATTAAAAAAAACTAAAATTGTTTAATCGTTAGTTGTATATATGAAGTTTAGTTTGATTTTGGATTAAAAATATTTGCCATGATACTTCTCTATGATTTGCTGAGAAGCATTATTTTACAATTTATGGTGTTTTATTTTTGCATTTTGGAAAAGAAATGATTGCTGATTGCTTGCGATGAAAAAAGTCAACTACTCTTCACACTTGGTTTTTGTACTACAAACTGATCCTCACTTTTGCAAAATGTGACTAATTTCCAAGAATTGTCATTTTAGATAAATTGTGTAAATGCAAACGAAACAATTGTACATGGTTTTTTGGTCCAATATATCATTTTCGTTTAATGGTTAACAACTTAACGTGTCTTGTTCCAAAAGAGTAACCTTACTAGTTGCTCAAGGCTTGAAACTTTAACTTGTCTGCCTTCTTGGTAAGGATTGAATATCCAAATTCTTGATTTTGATAGCCTTGTCGTCTCTTGGATGCAATTTGAATCTTTTTAATGTGCTTGTTATGAAATTATTTTCATTGTTTTGATGGAATCTTGAATTTTTTTCATTAACTTGTATCAACTTGCAGTCTTAGATATATGTTTTGAGTTGGCATGATCCAAATAGGAAAATAGTTGTTATGATCTAATTGACTAATTGTTATTTTACATTATAGTATAAGGTAATGGTGGAAAATTGTTACGTACTCTCAGAAGTATCTAATTTTGACTTTTAATCATCTCATGGATACAATATTGAAACCTTTTTCATGTGCTTGTTATCTAAGTATCATCTTAGATATTACTACTAGGAGCTGCATACTTAATTTCACTAAAAACTGATTGATAGAACCCAAAAGTTGAAATATTTGTTTTATTGAAATAACAAGATAGTTGGCCCGATTCGAGAGGGGCTAGTCTCCGATTTAACCAATCGAGATGGTAAGTCTCCAACTAAATTGTGTACACATACTTTATTTGTCCAAAATATGTGTGAAGTGGTGCTATTCTTATATACTTTTTTTACCAGAACAGTTGTTTCCTTCACCGTTGCGAAAAATCACAGTTTTTCTCTTCATATATGCAAACATATTAGTTTGTTTATGCAGCTCATTAGGCATGTGCAAGAGATGTGGTGATCTAAAGCTGATCGCATGCTCAAATTGCAAAGGTTCGGGATCACTCAAACAAGGTGGCACATTCGGTGAAGTTTCTTTCATAGGCGATAACACAAGGACGAGTTCTTTATCCTGCAAAAAATGTCGATCTAGAGGCCATTTCCCTTGCCCAGAGTGCTCTAAAGTTCCTACAGCTTAAATCGATTTCGGTTTTCAGATTTTATATAAAATCATATATTGTTATGAATTAGTCATGCACAATAATCTTGTAACATCTATGATATAATATTGATATATTTGTTAATGTGTGAACCAATAACTATAAACTTTTTGAAGATAAATGCTTATTGTTGTGAAGGGTCACATCCATGTTTGAAAAGAAGTGCAAATATCCGAAGAACAAAGGTTGTAAAATCTAGCTGACCGGGTATTATGTACAAGTGGAACGGATACCCGAACTGACAAAAAACCAGTACAGTTACTTTCTTCACTTTGTCGACCTTAGATCAGATTATTACCTGTGTTTTACAGGCATGTGGGCTACCTCTTCAACTAAGATTCTGACATGTATGCCAAATGTATTTATGCACCTAAATCCATTTATTTGAACCACAATACTCCCTCACTTGTTATATATTTTTTTTCATAATAAAATTGTTTTAAATTATATTAATTATAAAAATTTGTGTAACTTGTTATGAAAACAAATAATTTGTTTGTAAGATAATTAAACACAACATGCATTGAGAGTGGGGTAATGGTGCGGCCGGTACATGATCGGTGTGATCATGTAGACCCAACAGTGGTGCTTGAGGCGGTGGCATCACAATATCTATGATTTTGCCATCCTTCTTCGGAGTAGTATGTATGTTCACATAATTAACAGCATAAACGTACTTGATCAATCATTGCTATTCAACAATGTTCACATATATTGAAAAACTCGACACATACATGCATGAAATGATATTTGAAGACAAGATCAAAATATGAAGAAACTAATATCTCATCCATATTCTTTCAAATCATATATGTAACATCATAGAATATGACGTGCCATGTATATGTGCATAATTCTACAAAACATGATATTAGAGGGCATGACATCATGGATCATTGAAGAATAGTATGCCATGCGTATAGTGACACCCAAGTTATGCAAAGAGCCAAAGAGGCACCATCATTTACCGTAACTCCATCTAGGAAATGTGAAAAAAGGGCTTATACACTCTTATATATAAAACTTTAAATATAAAACTAAGGGAGTGTACGTTATTGTACAAAGGTTCTCCTTATCATACAAAACGTAAAAATCAGTCTTTCCGTGTCATGATTATACATGAAGTGAAATAATTACGCATGGATGGAGTAATAATAATTACACACGAAGAATATTAATTACGCATGAAGAAAAATAATCGCACATGAAGTAAATAATTACACGTTATACACACAATACATCTGTGTTTTTCTAAACCATTTTTTAAAAGTATAACATTATGGTACTCAAATTAAAGAGAATAAAACGTTGAGTTTCATATTACAAAGTTATTAACATTTTAAAAAGGCGAGGAAATTTGAAATATGCCAAAAGTTGTGCATGATCTAAATTTTGTATTTACATATTATGTCACTGTTTATTTGTTTTAAATGAAATCACTGATCGACATATAATCATTCTTAAGAAGCTTATGTGTTTAAACTTATATGAAGCTATATTGACCTAACAAATCCAGGAAAAAGAAATCGTGATTCGTATTATAAGTTTTAAATAAAGTTATCAAGCATATCTCTATATTTTTTTTTTTTTGAACGGCAACCTTCTCATTAATCAAAAAGGAGTACACGAACCCAGCAAGAAGCTGAAACAGACACAAACAAAACACAGGGGAGCATCAACAACAACCTACACCTAAACACCCAACACCAAGTAGCAAGGAGCAAAAGGACCTAGACCACCCATGAACCTATTCACTTGAAGAAACGAGACCTTCTTGAGAACAATTTGACCAAACCCCTTTATCTCTGCCCCCCCCCCCCCCCCCCACCCACCTTACTTGCACTCCTGCCAAGAATCATTTGCACTAATCTATTTGCATATCTCTATATCTATTTGCACTAATGTAATTCAAATAAAAATTAGATGCATATAAAACCCCCAAGTTAAAAGATTATACATGGACAAAGACTGAAAGATAAATGCTTCTTCTTACACTAGGCCAACCTCTCATAACTCGACACGTGTGATGCGCATTGAAACAAGTGACAAGTGGGCATATACTTATCATCACTTGGTGCTTGCTTGTCTTTCTCAAGTAGGTTAAAGAGCATTAAGTTTGAAGTAAACACAAATCTTGAACCCTAAAAACAACAAAATCCAGCAACCCCATCTCAGTTTCTTTATATCTTTCTCATAAATCACTCACAGAAGTTCAAGAAATTACAAGTTGTTTTTTTTATAAAGTTTGAGGTTTTAAAGAATCAAGAAAAGCCTAAACTAGATAGATATTAATATAGGGAGGGGAAGAGTGGAGTTGAAGAGGATTGAAAACAAGGTAAACCAGCAGGTGACTTTTGCTAAAAGAAAAAATGGACTTCTAAAAAAAGCTTATGAGCTCTCAGTTCTTTGTGATGCTAAGGTTGCTCTCATCATCTTCTCTAACCGTGGCAAGCTCCATGACTTCTGCAGCAACTCCAAGTATAGATTCATTTCTCTCTCTCTCTCTCTCTCTCTCTATATATATATATATATATATATATATCTATATCTATATCTATATATGTATATCTATATGTGTGTGTGTTGGTGCATGTTTTGCAGATTTGAGGATAAAGAACATCCTTTTGTTGTTGGTTTGATGATGGTTTAATTAGTTAGAGTTTTGCTCTTGTAGGGTTAGATTTAGGCTTTTGTATTAATCCATTCACTTAAAAATCTTAATTAGTCTTAAGTTTAATTTATGAAGCATCTGCTAAGAAGTTAAACTAATCTATTTTGCATGTTTATATATTGTAAACATATATGTATGATGCCTTGATAATAAAGGCATGAAAATTAGAGGCAAAAGGTGTTGTTTTGGGAATGACTCATGCATAAATATAGCATATATATGTAGGTAGGTATAACATACATATTATAATAAGTAATGCACAATGTGACAATACACAAATCAGGAGGAGTTAGAGACCGGGTTAACTCTACAATTACCTCAACCCTAGGAGGCTAGGATCAAGTAGGTAGCTTGCCACTTTCTTTATAGGGATAGAATATATGTGTGTCTTACCCGCAGGGTATTTTAATTTGCCATTAGTAAGCTCACAAATAAGGCAGGTCTAGCAAGTTTTAATCAATGCATTTGGTGGGTTCTAGACATATTCCATGACATTTCATCTTTTTGAGACAAGTGCCCCTCATTTGTAGTTTTCCGGGTTATTAATTAATTAAAGCTTTGGCGTTATTCACAAAAAGGGTGATAACGTTTTAACATACTAACCAACAAACCTAAAACTTGACTCTCATTTGAACTAATTTTCACTACTTCATGGCGTTTGCTATTGTGTATATGAAAGAATGTTACAACTTAGAAGTCTAATTTTGTTGTGCTTCATTTGTGTCTTTTTTTTACTGTCCGCCCGTGTTGCATGATGCACTTCAAGATACATGAACATATTCGATCAATAGTAATGACTAGCAACAATAAGTCTAAACAACCTTTCTGATTTCACTAAAATGATAAAAGGAAAAATAATATAATATACCTAAAAGCCTCTTTTCATTCATGAGTTTGTCCGTTTTAATTAACTCAGTTCAAATTGGAAACACTTATGTTATAGGGCTTTCATTATTTAACCTTTTATCATTGGTTTGACTAGCTCCGTCCAAATATTCAGTTAAATCCATAAATGTGTCCTTCACGTGAGGGCCATTTCTATCCATTTCCCCTTTTCGCGTCCAAATATTCTATAAAACCCAGTGACCTGTCACTAGCGTCTCCCACTTTATGTTACATTCGTCTACTACACCTTGAGGATCAATCAATACAGACAGTTTTTGAAGAAAATGAAAAAAAAAAATGGCGGACGGTAGTGATGGGTCGTTGAGTTTTACATAGTCTTTGGACATAGTAAATGGACAGAAATGCCCCTACTCGAGGCACGTGAGGGGTTTAATATAATATTTGGACGGAATTAGTAATTAGTTGAAGGGACTCAAATGGTTAAAAGTAAAACCTTAGTGACAAAAAGGGTTGAAAATTACAATTTTAGGCCAAACCGGTTTAAATGGCCAAACCTCAAAAACGAAATAATACACTCAAAAACTTAAGTTTACTGTTACAATCCTTTTGAAACAGATTGCATGTTAGACTCATGGTCATCTATCTTTAGGATACAATTGTAACACCCCAATTTCGGGTATTACAACAATATATCCAACAACATAACCGAAGTAAACTAAACTAAGTTACTATATTATAGTAGCTACAAACTAAAACTCTAAAACAAATTAGAGGTAAAAAAACATGAACAGGCTCGAAAAAGTTTGTACTTGGTATGTGTTAAAACAAGGACAACTCTTTACTTATATACAAGAGGATGGAATGTAAAGAGTCATAGGACATGAATCAAAGTTCATTACTTTGCTGTTAAAAGTAAAACTAAAATGGCTAAACTAATTTATTGATACTCTTAACACCTCTAAGTATAACAACATTTAAAACACTATTCAAGTAAGTGATAGTATCTTTCACTTAGCCAGGAAACCTGCAAATATGTATCTCCTATAGCTACATCAAACTTTATGAGCATCATGAAGTTCATCATGATCACAGGGAAAAGATACAATGTGCACGATTGTTGGACGCTCACGTGAAATTCGTTTACCATGAGAACACACTAAATAATTTTTTTTATTTAAATTAAAAATGTTTATTATGAAAATGATAAACAACAGTTCCTGCCACGGTCCTTTTTAGATTCTTACTCCTACATAAAATTAACAAATGTATTGTTGTAATGGACAAACCTTAACTGAACTTGAGAAAACTTATGATAGCATGCTCAAGATGCTTGAAAGATACCATAATTGCACTTATGGTTCAATGGAAACCGGCAGATCAACCCCCAACGCCGAGGTAGCTTCTAGTTTCTTCAAAGTGTCATTTTCCATAGTTTTCTCATCCATATTTTATATTTACGTTAAATGTACTATATTTAGCAAAACAGCTACACCGAGTACATTAAACTGAAAGCCCAATATGAGTCTCTACAACAGCATCAAAGGCAAGTTTCATTAGGCTTTTTACAATATCATAACTTATATGTACTCTGCTAGTGAGGCTTAATTAGTTATGTGATTTGTATCTATAAAAGGCAAACATTCGGGGAAGATCTGGACGCACTGAGTCTTAAGGAACTTGAACAACTAGAGCGTCAACTAGACTCTGCTTTGAGGCAAATCCGGTCCACGAGGGTAAATGTTTTATGGAAACTTAGTAAATATTTGTTCAGTAAGATTGATTCTTGTCTTTAAATGCAGACTCAATCAATGCTATATCAGCTCTCTGAGCTCCAACTTAAGGTAAGAAATAAGTAACTAAATAACTTACTCTTGAATGACTGATTAAATTAATTACTAGTGATGATCAATGAGATAACAGGAAAAGATGTGGATTGAAGCTAATAAAGATGTCACACCCCGACCAAAGGCGGCGGAACATGCCGGGGTGCAACGATTGCTCATAAGCGCATGACACTATTTAAAGCGACAATATTTAACAAACTCATTTCATTTCACAACATCGAAAATGTCACATAACCAAATATTCATAACTCAAATACAACAAAATATAACAAAATATAGCAAATCAAATATTGTTCATTTTTGCTAATATCCTAACGGTATTTGTGATGTTTTCTTCACCGAACTCCATAATCAACCTAGATGCAAACCTGTGACATTTCATAAAATAAAGTTTATCAACACAAAGGTTGGTGAGCAATTCATAAGTTTGAACAATAGATATATAGTATGAAAAGCCACAAAACTAGTATACAAAACCATAAATAATAGCTATAAACTTGGATAAATAGTTATCGCTAACAAGTTAGCGACACCCAACTATAAGGGGTTGCCAAATAGTTTAAGATTTTATAGTTATCGTTAATTGCATTACGTTAACGACACCTTGCCATGAGGGGTTGCCAAATGGTCTAGGATTTATAGTTCCACCATCCAAAAGCGATAAACACATAGTCAAATAAGCATAGAACACCAAATCGAGCAATTATTCAAGTAAGGTATACAACAACGTTTGTGGTTTAAGACCCAAGTATAAAACATTTAGTTTAGATAAGTTGAAATGTCACCCCCAAAATAAAAGATAGAAAACGGGGTATGAAGTTACAATCAAGTAATAAACTTGAAAGATTGATTATTTGGAGATTTGCCGGAACGACGAGTTTAACGTATGAAGCCTAAATAAAAGAAAATCTTGGATTTAGAAAGGTTGTCTTGAAGATCTTTAAATAAAATAATTGTTGCAAAAACTAATCAATTAAAGTTCAAGGTTTAAAATGTAACTATTTAAGAATTTATAATAATAACTCTTTTAAAAAATGTAAGTTTGCTCAAAACCGGGTTAAAGTATCTAACCTTAATATTTACTTAACCAATGTTAAGTAATAAGGTGGGGAAAATGCTAAAATGCAAGTTCCATTAGGCTAAAGATACTAAAATGGGTTTTTAACGAGTGTTCGGGTTGTCGGTTCGGGTCTTGACAAATGGTCAAACCCAAAGTCAACTTTCCAAAATATTAATTGTTATGAGATAACTCATTAAAACATACTAACACTTAACCAAGTATGTAGATCTATTGTTTAGAACTAACAACGCACGTTAAGCGAGTGTTCGGTTTTGTCGGTCCAAGCTATGTTATGAGATCAAGTTGGATCCAACTATTCCAAGTACTTAAAAAAATAATTAAAATCAGTTTGTAAACTATTTTTTTAAAGAAATATACAAGTCTTGATAACTAAAAACACACTTGTGTGTCTTAAGCGAGTAAAAGTCGGTATAGTTCGGTCTCCATCTCACAAATAGTTCATAGATGGTTTCTACATGCCCAAATATCATAGAACTTGTATATTGGTTTATAAATGAAGAAAACTTAAATTTTACAACAAAAAAAGTTAACTACAAGTCTTTTAAGCAAAAGGTCCGGTTTAGTTCGGTTTCCATCACCCAACGAGTTCATAGATGGATTCCATATGCTTAATATCAAAGAACTTGTAAAAATGATTTTTGAAACTCAAATCTAGCAATAAACATGTTTAAACAACTATTTTAACAAAACTAGTAAACAAAAGTTCGGTTTCCGGTTTGGACTAGTTTCGGGTAAACCGAGGTTAGTCTTATACAAACCCACACCATGGAACTTGTAAATAAGATGAACAAACTAAAAGGTTAGAAGTTAGTCATAAGTGATATGTATAATAAGTTATGTGTGTGTAAATATATACCAAGAACACGAAGTCCTCCATGAAGCCTTGCCTTATGACATTCGAAACTTAACCAACCAAAGTCGGTGAAGTAACAAATAAAGGAAACAAGGGGTGTGTATTATATATATGTTGTACCACCATATTCAAGAGTTAGTAATGTTAGATGAACAAGTTAGAATGAAAGACTATAGTTAGTTTGACTTGAGAAGTCAAAACTTCAAAAAATACATAAGAAATAACAACCTTGAATCTATGGAGTTTGAGAGAGTTTTTTTGGAGATGTAGCAAGAGTAAAATGAAGAAGATGGGTGTGTATATATAGTGAAGGGTTGAGTATAAAGATTCTTTTATGGTTTGCATAAAAATGGGTATGTTTAAATGGTCAAACAATGCATAATATAAAAAAACAATATTTTATATATTTTATATATTTTAAATGACAAGATCCAATATTTTATATATTTGAAATGTTCGGGTTACAAACGGGTTGGGTTTACATAACAAAAGTGACCCGAAATTGACGAATGTCACAAAAGATATGCATGATAAGGTAATACCACACGTTTAATGAGAACTAGATTGCAACAAAAGCTTTTATTTTCATTGGAAACAATCATAAAGATTACATTGTTTTGGCAGCTAGAACAAATTTATGCAGAAAATCGAGCCGGACCATCATGGGCAGGAGGCGAACATGGTTATTCATATGAACAACAAAACCAACATCCTCAATCTCAAAACTTTTTCCAGCCTTTGGATTGCAACCCCAATTTACAAATCGGGTAAACTTGTGGATAATATATTTTGTGCGCTTAATTTGTTCCTTTCGCGGGTCTAATACTTATTTTTTGTTCTAACTAATATCTAAATTGTTTTAACTTACAGGTATGATACCCTTGGTTCAGGACATTTAACAGCTACAACAAATGTAATGCACAATGTGAATGGATTAGTCCCTGGATGGATGCTTTGACTTTGACATGGTAAACTTTTTTCCATTTTTGGTGATAATAAATCTACATTCTACATTATTATGGATTTGGATAATACTTTTGTCTGATCAGTTTGGGGATTTATACAAAGGGTATGTAAGAATTTTTTATTATAATAAGAATCAAGATGGTGGATGAATGATGATCATAGTTTTTTGTTTATGAAGTTTTACTCTTTCAAGATAATTTAAAGTTGATGTCCTTTTGACAAGTTTGGAAGAAGAATAAAATGTCAAAATTTCCATGGGTAACATATTCTGCTTCTTGGCAGAGAAAGTACAAATGTGTCTACTAAGCTGATGGCAAGATTATGTTTTAGAAGTGTCGAGCTGACCGGTTGAATTGTTCCAACCGAAAAAATGAAACGTATATTATTCATATAGTGAAAACATCGAACCCTAACACAACTTGAATCTTTAAAGAATGATTGTTAACGTTTTACATACTTGATCTATCGTTGCGACTGTCGGAAACATCGATACCCTAGGAACCCTTATACGGCATCGCTTTGACCAATTATCAAGTTTAAATTAAATACATGTTAACTAAAACACTAAACATACTTTATTATGCTTTTTTTTTTTTTGAAACTTTACTGCACAAGAAACAGTAACAGAAGCACAACAAGATGCAGATTCTTAAAAGTTAAAACCCCAAACACCCAAATTACATATTTAATACATCTCTAAATTAAACATCTACCACCTCTCCCAATTAACACTTGACCACTTTGATCGATGGCGAACCCATAAAAAACTTAATGGTTTTAACTCGCTTAATAAGTCCGAACGTTTGCCTGCTTCCTCTCGAACATCGTTTCATTCCTAGCTTTCCAAATGCACCACATTGTTGTGAGAAACCGTGTGACCCAGGCATGACATGTTTAACCCATTTATCAAAATGTGTCAGGAGGGTTGACGTGTAATAATCAATTCAGTTGTAAACGTGTTAATCGAGTTGGTGGATTTTGAAAAGGTGGGTGAATCGTAGGGGTGTGTATGGCTCAGCTTGGTTGGGTTTGGACCAAAAACCGAAATTCAGTTTTTGAATTTTTGAAAACTGTTTGGTTTGGTTTTTTCGGTTTTGCCAATTTGTATTTTTAGGTCAAAAAATAAACTGGCTCAAAATAATGGATTTTGGCCTAAATCATTTTAATATTGAATAACTAATAATTATTATACATTTGGGCTTAAAATATTTGAGTTACATATCTATTAAACTTGTGTGTGTGTGTTTTTCTTTTTATTTGCTTGTATGATAGTATGAGGAAATGTTAACAAAAAGTATGATGATGCCAAACGATTGAAGCATTTTTAGAAACATTCTACTTATAGTAATCGAAGAAAAAGAAGAGAAATGAGTCCTAGAGAATATAGTGGAAATGTGTTCCGAATCTTAGAGAAGAAACACTTTAATCTAGTATATTTCGACATCAAAAAACTTGGCTATTAGTGTAATAGACAACGTGGTGCTTGAAAAAACTATTGCCACATTGGTTGAACATGTAGATTTTTTACTAGAAGTCAACACCAATGAAAGTGGTAAGTTTTATTACATACATTAGTAACTTGTATGACTTAATATCTTGTTTTATAAAGAAAGATATATTTGTAAAGTACTTGAAGGAAGTGGATCATCCAAGGTGGATGGATGTTCAAATGCTTGTATGAGAAAGAATGAATATTGAATGAGCTACATCAGGAAATTATGTAGACGACTATGGAGTCCTCGTTATGAGACACATGGAAACGTGGATGGGCATAACATACGTGAAATGGGATTGTGGGTTCCCGACTGAAGCAAGGAAGTAAAAAAAACAAAATTTAGTTTCACTTGTTTTAGTTGAATCAAACACAAAACGGGACATGAACTATGTAAGGCTATGTGTAATGGGCGAGAAAAGAGGGCGAATTTGGGCGATTTTGGTGGAGCACACCGCCCCCCTGGGCGAAATTTGGGCGATATTGGGCGGGGGCGAGATGTATTTGTCGCCTGTTCTTCCTTTCTTTTTATTATTATTATATTCTAATGTGTGTGGGTGATATATATACATACATATATATATATGCATATATTATTATTATATTACTATTGTAGCCCCTATACCATTACACCCCAAAAACAAATTCTCACCCCTTGCTGACTGGACGCCACACGACGCAAAACGCCCAAATTTGCAGTCCCTCCACTACACATAGCCTAACTCACTATACACTTGTTTTACAATTATTATTAAATTGTTTAAATCCAACAAAAATGTTTCTTTTATTAAATTGATAGTAAAATAAGTAATTGGTAAATAAGCAGAGGGGAAACATGTAGAGAAGGTTTGCGGTCCATACTCCATACCCTCCATCCTTATGCGATCATGTAAAACGCATCTTACATTGGGTACGTCATGCGTGGCCTTCAAGGCTTCCAAGGTGAAGAGGTATGTACCCGCCTCAACACCGAGCAAGGCGGGTCAATCCACAAGATAAAGACATTATGAAGGCACAAAGCCAAAACCTATGCGCATGGCGCATACAAAACATGCTTAGGCATCATATGCCCAGGCACACATATGCTCGCGCATCACATATGCGCGCGGCGCATCAGCGCGCGGCGCATATCACATGCTCGTGCATATCACATCTGCCTAGGCACACATATGCTCGCGCATCACATATGCGCGCGGCGCATCAGCGCGCGACGCATATCACATGCTCGTGCATATCACATCTGCGCATGAAATATCTGCGCGTGAGAATAAAGAGAAGACCTCGCGCATCCTCAGGATTGGCGCATATCACACATGCACATAATCGACCTCGTCCTTATCCAAATCAGGATTAGGGCAACATTGATTGTGCACGTCAGACAACCTTCCAGAAGGCATCTTTTTAAGGAGTAAGAATATGCTGATGTTGACAGCTGCCAAATGAAAGGTCGACAACTCAGCATGACACATGTGCTACCACGTGATTACAACCAACGAGAAAGCGCCAGGTGTCCCAGAGGACACGTGGCGCAGTGCGATTGGAGGAGGCCAACGAGGTTGAGCCCAACCAGTGGAAACCCTAGCACTATAAATACAGCATCAACTCCACTTTGATGAGGACATTCATACTCAATCATTGACAGTTACAGGCAGTGATATCACATTCAATCATATTGAATTACATTCACTCACAGTCAGTTACATACAAACACACAGTCACACAATCATACAGTATTCAGCTATTAAGCAATACTCTTGAGATTCCCTTACGGACACATTATTATCTTCTCCACCATATACTTATTCTCACGCCGGAGGGTTACCCCAAAGAGGAACCCTCTGTCCCTTTCTGAGGGGTAAGTTAACGGCGTTGTTCATTTTGTAGGTGGAAGAACACGGATCCAGAAGAACCATCGGTGAAATAGTACAATCAAAACCCGAGGAAAGTAGATCTGCTACCAGCGAGTAGATCCACGTTTCTTCATTGGCGCCATCCATGGGACATCGGCAATCAGATCTCATCAGATCTACATAAAAAAAATCAATCACCATGGTTTCTGGCGTTCGTAACGTTGATCAAGCTCTGGAGGATATTGAACGTGAGGGTGTTAACGACGGACAGCAGGTTCTGAGGGTTCCGCGTGATTCTACGCGTACCACCAGCAATCGTTTCTTCGTCACAACCCCTCACGGCCAGACTGAAACTCCTCCAGACGATCTCACGTTACAAAATATGGCCGGCGCGAAACTGAAAGGACCAATGGGTCCAGAAGAAGAAACAAATGATCCGAATGAATGGCTCATAAACGAGCAGCGGCGTCTGATGGAAAAGTACAATGAAATGGTCAAACAGAAGAAGCTAGCCGACCAAACACAAAGGCAAGCGTTTGATAAGCGGACTACAAAAAGGCCGCGCGCGCCGGAAGAAGGACATTCTGTTCACACTGCACACACTGAGTTCAGTGATGAAGAAGTGCATAGCATGAGGAAGACGCGGGATACTCATGCAGGAGGCTCACAGCTCCGCGCGCCTGTGAACATGGCGCCTGGAGCCAGAGCCGATCTGGATCTGCACATGCCGTACAGCCCACCAGTCAGAGGGCAAGTGGACGTAACCACACCCTACAGACCAGCCATCTTGGTGAAACACTCAAAGTTCACTGCGCGCATCGCGCAGGCTCCCATCCAGCACAAGACCAAGATGCCAAGTGGTTTGGGTAAGTATGACGGCACGACAGATCCAGACGATTTCTTGCAAGGTTTTTACAACACGGGAAACCTAGAGAGCTGGACGATGCCAACATGGTGTCATATGTTTGCTCGCTGCCTAACGGGCGCGGCGCGGGTATGGTTCGAGAGCTTGCCGACTGGGCAAATTGATGGGTTCGAGGAACTATTAGAAAAGTTCCAAGCCCACTTCGTACAGCAGCGCAGGCACACGCGCGATCCTGATGACATCATGCACTGCGTACGCAGGAATGATGAAACGATTGAAGATTACATTACTCGGTTCAATCAGGAGTCTCTGGCAATCGGAGGTATAACCGAGCAACTCCTGCGCGTGGCCTTTATACAAGGCGCGCGCAGTGATCAATTACGACGAGCTCTCGTAAGCAAAGATGGCATGCCCACCACGTGGGCCAAGTTAATGGAGGCATCGCGAGTTTTCGCGAGAAATGAAAAACAGATTGCCCAAGATAGGGCAAGAGAAAGAGCGCATCAGGCTGAATCACCGCGCAACAAAGAGAAGAGGGCCAAACAGAACTCTGTATGGTCCAGGTTGCAGCCAACAAGTTTTTCTTCCGCAGAAAAGCAAGCGCAACCAAGCTCACCCCAGCCCCAAAAAGATGTTCGTAATCGCAGGGAGGGTGACAAGAGGGAGGGCGGCAGAGATCCTAGCAGACCTCTGCCAAGAATATGGACTCCCCTCACTAAAACACCTTCACAGGTGTTAAGTACTGAGAATGTTCAATTCAAGCCCCCCAAGCAACTACATTACAAGGGACCGCAAAACAGTGGCAAATATTGTGAATTTCACAGGTCCCCGGGCCACAACACCGACGCATGCCATCATTTAAAGGATGCGATCGAGAAGGATGTAAAATCAGGCAGGCTGGCTCACTTGGTGAAAAACCAAAGAATAGAAGATGAGCAACCGGAAGGAGCCTCTGCCAGCAAAAAATACAAAAGAATCTGTGTGGCTGAGGGGGGACGACAAGGGCAGACGTCAAAAAAGAGAAGCGCGCAAATCCACGGAGATTGGCGCGAGCAGCAAGTCATCTTCCCAAGAATCAGGGGAGGCCCTTCAATAAGCAGTCCTCTCGTCATCACCACACACATTGCTCATTACGAAGTGTCAAAGGTCCTGGTGGACACTGGAAGCGAATCTGACATTATGTATGAGCAATGTTTCAGAAAGTTAGACCCGGCAGACCAAGCGCGGCTCGAAATTGTGAACGCACCAATCTGTGGTGTTTCAAATGAAATCATCCATCCCCTAGGCCAGATTCAGTTTGAACTAACTATGGGGGATGATGAGCACAAGCGAGCCGAAGTTGTCAACTTCTTGGTCTTGCCCACCACGTCATGCCACAATATGATCCTGGGTAGGGGAACGATTGCCCAATTTAATGCTGTACCGTCGCCAGCGCACGGCGCATTGGGGTTCCCTACACCAACAGGCGTAACATTTGTTTACCGCGATCATTTGTGCGCAGTGACAAGTACGCCGCGGGAAGGGAGAATGAAACTTCCAATGGCGGACAATGCGCCAGAGAAGTGGATTTTAAATCCAAAATTCCCAGAGCAAACGGTCACAATTGGCGCTACCATTTCAGACGAAACGAGATTGAGAATGAAAGGGTTGCTCACAAAATACACGTCGGTTTTCGCGTGGCAACACTCCGATATGACGGGGGTCCCGCGAGACTTGGCGCAACATTCTCTTAACACGTTCAAGTCGGTGGAGCCAATTGCTCAGAAAAAGAGAATCATGGGGGATGAAAAGGCGAAGGCCATGAATGAGCAAGTGGAGGACCTGTTGCGCGCAAACATCATCCGCCCAATCCGATACCAGACGTGGGTAGCCAATCCTGTGATGGTAAAGAAAAGCAACGGGTCATGGAGGATGTGTATTGACTTCAAGGACCTCAACAAAGCATGTCCGAAAGACTGTTACCCCCTCCCAAACATCGACGCAAAGGTGGACTCCGTGGCGCCATTCAAGCTCAAATGTTTCCTGGATGCCTACAAAGGCTATCACCAGATTCAAATGGCACCACCAGACGAAGACAAGACTGCCTTCAGAACCGACAAGGGTGTTTTTTGTTACACAAAAATGCCCTTTGGTTTAAAGAATGCGGGCGCCACCTATCAGAGACTTATGGATTCGGTTTTCAGTGAACAAATCGGAAGAAATCTAGAAGTCTACATTGATGATTTGGTGATCAAGAGCAGGGAGGAGAGACAAATGCTCAAAGACATCGAGGAAACTCTTCAGCGCCTAACGGAAGTTAACATGAAGCTCAACCCGAGCAAATGTACTTTCGGCGCGGAAGAGGGGAAATTTCTTGGTGTAATGGTCACCAAGGATGGTTTCAAGGTGAACCCTGAAAAGGTGGAAGCCATCCTTGACATGCCTTCACCATCCACCATGAAAGAGGTTCAGAAGCTGAATGGTAGATTGGTGTCAATCAACAGGTTCCTAGCGAACCACGCCAGCAAATCTACTCCATTCGTTAACACTTTGAGGAACTGCTTGAAGAAGAGCCAATTCAAGTGGACGCCTGAGGCTGAGCAAGCTTTCAGTGAGATAAAAGAATGTCTCATAAAGCTGCCCGCGCTAACAGCTCCACTTCCTGGCGAAACCCTTACATTGTACCTGTCAGCTGGAGACCGCGCCATCGGCGCAGTATTATTGGTGGATCGCAAGGGGATCCAAACGCCAATATACTATGTGAGTCGGGTGCTGACAGACCTTGAGACGCGCTATTCCATCATAGAAAAGTTAGTTTTGTCACTAACACACGCGTCGCCAAGCTCCATAGATACTTCAATGGTCATCCTATTGAAGTTCTGACTGGTTACAACATCCAGAAAGTCTTGCGACGCCCCGCGCTCTCCGGAAGGCTGACAAAGTGGGCGCTGGAATTAGGTGAACACATGATCACCTATAAGCCCCGTCCAGCAATAAAGGGTCAAGTTTTAGCGGATTTCATCACGGAAATCCCAGAGGGAAAGATTGAAGAAGCTCAGCGCGAGGTAGACCCTCCGCGAGCAAATGATGAAGAAGATGTTTGGAGGCTATTCACTGATGGAGCCTCCAACAGCGAAGGGTCCGGCGCAGGCCTCAAACTGGTGGACCCTGATAATCATGAATATACTTATGCTATTAGATTGGACTTCAAGAGTACCAACAATGAGGCTGAGTATGAAGCCCTGCTGGCTGGTCTGCGCATTGCGCGCAAGTTTGGAGTTAAAAGGCTAGAGGCCCATGTTGATTCTTACTTGGTAGCTGCTCAGGTCAACGGCCTTTATGACGCCAAGGAGAACACAATGCCTCTATATCTAGAGCAGGCAAAAAAGCTCGTTGAGCAGTTTGACTTCTTCAGAATCATACACATCTCGCGCAGCGAAAATAAGTCTGCTGACGCGTTGAGTAAGATGGCTTCAACTAATTTTGATCACTTTGGCAAAGATGTCAGGGTGGAAGTGATGAGCAACCCGTCAGTGCAAACGCAATCTGTCCTTGTAATTCATACAACCCCTTCATCCTGGATAACTCCAATAATGGAATTCCTGAAGGAGGGGAAGTTACCGGACGATCGCGCACAGGCGAGAAAGATAAGACACAAGGCGCAGAACTATGAACTACTTGATGGTACATTATATCGACGCTCTTACCTTGGACCGCTCATGAAATGCCTGGATGCTGAAGAAGCAAGCTATGTGATTAGGGAGATTCACGAAGGAATCTGCGGAATACACGCTGGCCCGCGCATGGTGGTTGCCAAGGCAATGAGCTCAGGCTACTATTGGCCAGGCATGTACTTGGATGCGCTAAAAGAAATCCAAAAATGTAAGGCATGTCAGAGCTACGCGCCAAACACCATGCGGCCAAAGAACAACTTGATTCCGGTGACCTCTGCATGGCCTTTCCACAAATGGGCCATTGATATTGTGGGGCCCCTGCCGCAAGCGCAAGGGCGAGTGAAATTTTTGGTAGTGGCGATAGACTATTTCACAAAATGGGTTGAGGCCAAGCCACTAGCAAAAATCACAGCTGAGGCGATGAAGCAATTTATCTGGAGCCACATCATTTGCCGTTTTGGCCTTCCTATGGAAATTGTGAGCGACAATGGCAAACAATTCACTGACAGGAAGATATCCAGCTGGCTCAAAGAATTGCACATCAACCAAATCTTTACTTCGGTCTACCACCCTCAAGGGAATGGCCAAGTGGAGCGCGCGAATCAAAGTTTGTTAAATGGGCTGAAGAAAAGGTTGGAGGGAGAATCCCATTCTTTGGTCGAAGAGTTACCTAATGTCCTGTGGGCGCACAGGACATTAAGCAAAACTAGCAATGGCGAATCCCCATTCAGCCTAACCTATGGGACAGAGGCTATGATCCCAGCAGAAATTGGATGCCCATCCCATAGGGTACTCATGATGAGCAAGACTGATAACGAGCGCGAAAGAAGATTGGACCTCAACTTGCTTGAAGGACGCAGAGAAGCGGCTATCATCAATGAAGCCAAATACAAGAAAAAGCTGGAAAAATATTATAATCAGCGCGTTAAAGAATGCCACTTTAAGAAAAATGATTTTGTCCTTCGAAACAATGAAGCTAGCCGAGCGGTACCCCCAGGAAAAATGTCCCCCAATTGGGAGGGACCTTATCAAATTTCAGAAGATTTGGGGAAAGGCGCGTACACTTTAAAAGATTTGAATGGAAAAAAGATACCGCGCGCGTGGAACGCGGCACAGCTTAGAAAATGCTTCATGTAAAAGTTCAAATATGTAATCAAGGCTTTTAAGCCATCATGAATGATGATTCGCGCTATCTTTCAATATTTGTTCTATTACCTTTGCATACATGTTTCACACTTCCTTTATTAATTTGGAGCAATATGACAACACTATATTGAATTCAAAACAAAATAAAACGAAGTAAAACATACATGCGCGAGTCTTAGCTCAAACACGTTAATGAGTCTTAACTCTAAAAACGTCAGGGCCTTAGCCCAAAACAAAGAGCCTTAGCTCAAAACACTCACAAACATCCATCTTACATCCCGCGCAGCCTGATCATAAAAATCCTTAAACACAACTAAGGCAAAGTACATGCCATATCATAGTTGTTAAGGTCTCAGGTCGAGGTCGCGCGCGGAATCATAGTGGATATCTGAGTAACACATGCTGACATGTAATGGCTAAAACTCATACTTCCATATAAAAACCGCGAGACAACGACGCGCAAAAAAGGAATTGAGAAAAGATATCGCGCATGTCAGCATAAACAAGATACTGCGAAACCACTTACAAAATAGGACTATGGTTAAGTGAATAATTTCCTTACAACCTTGTTCTTATTTTAACGTGCAAGCATATGTTATATTTATACAAGCAAACATGAAGAGATGAATGGAAATGCGCAAGATGTGAAAAAGAGAAAACAAGTTTCATTCCATACAATTGAAATTTACAAGTATGATGAGTTACAAATTACAAGTATAAAAAAAAATATATAAAATTTGATGAAGGGCTTCTTAAGTCTCCACGTCGACGTCAGCCGCTTCATCACCCTCATCATCTCCCTCAGCATCTGGCGCGGCCCGCTCCTCATCTCCGAACTGACCATAGTCAAGTTCTTCCTCCTCAGTGGAGTCTTCTATCACGACGGTGTCAGGAGCAGATTCTTTCGCCGCGCCAGAGCCGCTGGCAGGGGCAACATCCCCCGCGCCACCATCATCGCCACCAGCCCTCTCGCATTCATCGAGCAACTTCTTTAGCGCGCCGAGGTCGGGCTGGTCAGCAAGCGCAGCTATCTGCAAATCATTAGAAAAGTATTGAGTACAAAACACTTGGAAAATTAATCAAGAAAAACTCATTAAGGTCGAGGTACCTGCATAAGGATGGGGATGGGAGTATTCATATACTTCTCCCCCACCGCGGCCATGTCCGGATGGGTTCTTGTAAGGGTACTCGGATGGGTTCTTCTTCAACATGCCATATTCATACCCATCCGTAAACCCTTCAGCTCGACCCACCAAGCGCGCGGCAGCATTGCAGTCCATCACAATGGCCTGAAACTCGGCGGAATATTTCATCGCCAAAGCGCAACGAGTCATGCCCTGTGACACCAGCCATTGGCGATCCTGCGCGAGGCCAGCAACAGACGTCTCGAGTGCAGGAACCTGGGAGTTTAATAACTCAACAGTTTCCTTGGTCTTTTTTAGCTCCTCTTTATCAGACGCTGCTGCCGCCAAAATTTTTTCTTTCTCCGCCTGCGCAGCATCAAGTGCTTCCTGGCTGGACGCTGCCGTCGCCAAGGCCTCATCTCTATCGGCCTGCGCGGCCGCCAACTCCTTCTTCAGGCGCGCAACCTCGCTCTCCAGTGATGATTTCTCAGTGATACTCTGGACGATAGCGTGGTCACGCGCCTCCGCCTGCTGTTCCAAGACACGCACTCTCCGCGCGTACTTGGCAACTTCGGCCTCCGCCACCTGCTGCTTCTCCCGCGCAGCTTGGAGCTCATGCCCGCGCTTAATAAAGGCGGTGTTGGCACTTGCTCGGTTTTCGCTGAGCTCCGCCTGGAGTTTCTCAGCTCGTGCGCGAGCATCAGAAAGGTTCCAGGCGGCCACCTTAGCCTCTCGCTGGGCTTCCACAAGAGCATCGCGTACTTTAATATAATCACGACGAAGCTCCTGGGAGGCAGCAAAGAAAGCCGACCCAGCGAAAATATGGTCATTCAGCAAGTCCGCGCGGGTGCGCTCCTCCTGATACCTCCTTTCAGTAGGAGGCACGGCATGAGCCCAGAAGTCCTCGCATACGCCCATGGATTGGAAGGAACTGTCTTCATTAATATTCCATCTCGGGCGGTAAACGTGGTCACCTCCCTGCAAAACACAAGAAATGTTCTAAGTCATAAAACATACTTATATGGAGGTACGCGCAGCGGAGCAACAAATTAAAACATACCTGCGGGGATGAAGCAGAAAAGTCAGCGCCAGCCCCACCTGAAGTCTGCGCTGCGAAGTCTTGTGGCATCGCAGGGCTGGCGCGGTCTCCCAAGGAGTCCTCAGCTTGAGCCCCCTCATCCTCCTCATCTTCTTCAATAGGCCTCTTCTCCTGCGACCTGGAGGGCTCCAAACCAGTTTCGCGGGGAGGGCTGCGTGTAGGAGGAGGCGAGGGAGGTCTCGGCGTCGCCATTTCGGCGCGCAATACGGCTTCCTGCTCCTTTGTAATCCCAATAAGGGGAGACTCAGCACTAGCAGGAGCAGGAGCAGAACCAGCGGCGCCGGCAACGGCGCCAGGAGTGTCACCAGCAACTTGTACGCCAGCTACAACTCCTATGAACAAATCAACAAGGAAAATTGGTTTATGACTGGATCCAAAAGAAAAAATTCAGAAGACAAATGTGCAAAACATACCTTGGCGCAATTCTGTTCGCGCGGCGAACATCGCCATAAAGTTCATTCTACCCTTTTCAGAGGGTAGAACAGGGGACTTCGAAGCAGCCCCCGGCTCAGCCTCAGCACCTTGTGGCGCCTGCGGCTGATCTGCGACCGTCGCCGGTCCTGCAAACATTCAAAGGAGCAAAGGTTTAATAATAATTCAATCAGATGAAGATAAGCAAAGTATACCTGTCGCAGGCGCGGCACTGCTTCTCTCTTCAGCCGCGCGAACGGAGGAGGTGACGCCACCATACCTCAAGTGGACAGGAGGTCTGCCCACTTTCACAGGCAGGGAAGCTAAAGAAACCTTGGTGGTAAACACCTGGGTTTCCTTAGGTCCCTTCGTTTGAGCATGGGGATGAGCGACAGGGGTGTCATCTTTCTTCTGTTTCTTACTGCCCCCAGCGCCAGATTTCCCCTTAGCTTTGCGCTTTAGTAGGGGCGCCTCCTCTTCCTCCTCCTCCTCTTCCGCGAGCTCCAGCTCGTAGTTTTCGAGCGCATCTGCAAATACAAGCAACAGAACTGTTAATAAACTTTGGTATTCTAAAGGAATAAGCATAAGTGCGAAGGCTTACCAGGCGCGTCACTATCAAAGTCAAATTCCAGATCCACTGGGATGAACATGTCATCGAAGCGATCTGGGAAACCAACCTCCCTAGCGCCAAGCGCGACGGAGCCACCCTCCACTTGATCATCATAAGCGGCGTGGATATAATCCTTGGTGACTGCGCAAAAACAGGTCAAGTGATATCAGCAAAAGAATTATGTTCGCGCAAAAAAAGAAATAAAGCAATGAAATAAACTTATACAACCCGTCGACTTGGATAACGGGCTCAAGCGCGCTGTCGGCCCACAGCCTACTCATGCCGACCCCCACCAGCGCCTCCTCGCGAATTTTCTTGGCGGGAGATGGTTCGGCGGACAGTTTCTTAACCCAGGCGCCGGTTGGGTTCTTAATAACATCCGCATCCGCGGGCGCAGAATCGATCGCGCGCATCGTCATGCGGATGGGGATTACACCAGCCCTGATGTAGAAGAACCTCTCAGACCAGTCATGAAGGCTCTTGAATGACACGGTGCTGCACTTAACCTTCTGACTGCGAGGAATAAAGGAGATCCAAGAATCTTGGATCTTGGGCTTGTAAAAAAATTGAAAGCGCCGAGGGGTGGGCTCCTCGCGCTGTGATTTGCACATGAACTCGAAATGAGTCATGCGCACAAGTCCAAACGGATGGACTTGGGATATATGAATCCCGAAAAACCGTAACACCGCGCCTACAAACCTTGTCATCGGAAGACGAAGGTTGCAGTGGGTGAAAAAATGGGTGTACAGTGAAATATAGCCGGGAGGCGGGTCCGCCGCAGTTTGCCCGGCCACAGGCAACATGCAGCCAAACACATGGGGGAAACCCTGTGACGAGATGAGGCTGTCGAGATCGACCTGCCTCAATTTGCAGGGGATTTCATTCCACCTTTTCGTGGCCTTGGTCCTCCCTACTTCCTCCGATGTGGTCTCAACAACCCTCTTCCCCTTGCCCTTTTGCTTCAATGTCGACATCACCACAGATTTCACACGGCGTCTTCGAGAAGCAATAGAGGTGATTGAGGGGTTAGAGGAGTCTGAACTATCAGACATACAACTGCAGCAGCAGATAATCGAAGATTCGAAACGATGAATACACTCAAATCAGAATATTAAAGGCAGAAATTCGAAAATTAGCAACAATGAAGATGAAGATAAAAAATTTCCTAAGGGCCTGCTTTTATAGGCCCAGGAGAGAGAAATGTGGCAACTGATCGGATTTCACGCGCCCCCACTCGCGGGTGCAAGCCAACGAGGGCGCGGCACGTGTCCCTAACACTGTTGAGGGGACATAAAAATGTAACCGACCTGCCACGGAGCAGAGACGCGCCCCCACTCGCAGGTGCAAACCAATGCGAGCGCGACACGTGTTCCAGACAGCTGTGCGAGGGGACATGAAAGGCAACTGTAGCACCTCGAGCACACGAAACGTCTGACACGTTTACGGCGCACGTCACCACCAACCAACCACGTGTTTGGACCCTTCGTTTCAACCAAATGGATAGAACTTCGCGCAACGATGGAAACAACCAAGAAAACGACAACACCACATTAAAAAGACCAAATCAGTAAGTCTAATATCTATCTTACCGCGCTAGCGCGAGATGAGATACACATTAGACTGGGGGGGCTTGAAGAGGTATGTACCCGCCTCAACACCGAGCAAGGCGGGTCAATCCACAAGATAAAGACATTATGAAGGCACAAAGCCAAAACCTATGCGCATGGCGCATACAAAACATGCTTAGGCATCATATGCCCAGGCACACATATGCTCGCGCATCACATCAGCGCGCGGCGCATCAGCGCGCGGCGCATATCACATGCTCGTGCATATCACATCTGCCCAGGCACACATATGCTCGCGCATCACATATGCGCGCGGCGCATCAGCGCGCGGCGCATATCACATGCTCGTGCATATCACATCTGCGCATGAAATATCTGCGCGTGAGAATAAAGAGAAGACCTCGCACATCCTCAGGATTGGCGCATATCACACATGCACATAATCGACCTCGTCCTTATCCAAATCAGGATTAGGGCAACCTTGATTGTGCACGTCAGACAACCTTCCAGAAGGCATCTTTTTAAGGAGTAAGAATATGCTGATGTTGACAGCTGCCAAATGAAAGGTCGACAACTCAGCATGACACATGTGCTACCACGTGATTACAACCAACGAGAAAGCGCCAGGTGTCCCAGAGGACACGTGGCGCAGTGCGATTAGAGGAGGCCAACGAGGTTGAGCCCAACCAGTGGAAACCCTAGCACTATAAATACAGCATCAACTCCACTTTGATGAGGACATTCATACTCAATCATTGACAGTTACAGGCAGTGATATCACATTCAATCATATTGAATTACATTCACTCACAGTCAGTTACATACAAACACACAGTCACACAATCATACAGTATTCAGCTATTAAGCAATACTCTTGAGATTCCCTTACGGACACATTATTATCTTCTCCACCATATACTTATTCTCACGCCGGAGGGTTACCCCAAAGAGGACCCCTCTGTCCCTTTCTGAGGGGTAAGTTAACGGCGTTGTTCATTTTGTAGGTGGAAGAACACGGATCCAGAAGAACCATCGGTGAAATAGTACAATCAAAACCCGAGGAAAGTAGATCTGCTACCAGCGAGTAGATCCACGTTTCTTCACAAGGGGTGTAAGACTAGAAATTGAAGATGGATTTAAACTCATAACTCTTCTACAAAGAAATAACAAATGAGCACTTGCAACTATGGCACCCTTTAGAAGGTTTTATAGTTTACTATTTGTACACGTTTAATCAAATTTAAAATGAGTGTTATGTACATTTCAATATAAGCGTATGACACATATATGTATGTTTGGATCAATTGATCAAAAATCATTTTTGTAGGATCAATTTAAGATTAGTTGTGATACATTAATTCGTTATTATATCTTTATATCACCTCATTAGTGCCACTTTATTAAATCTATGTCGTAAGTTAGGGACCATTACATATACATTGAAAATCAGATTTTAAACTTTATTGTTGCACTTAAATAACTGTTATTCGCATACTTAATCATTCAAGAACAAGGCTTTTAGCAGGGGACCATATTTGCATATCCAAAAATCATTTATAACCAAGATTATAAATAAGAAAAGAGAAAAACAAGAGAGAGAGGGCAAATTGAATAATGAAAAGTGTTAATCTTTTCTTGTTATGTTGTATCGAAAAAGTTTATATTCTTTAAGAGGCATGCTCAATCTAATGTGCTAAACAACAATCAATTCGAGAAAACAGTCTTGAAAAGAATACACTACGTGCATGTTTCTTAAAAGCGGCTCAATATATATTACATATTTTTATTTGTGCAAGGGGACCAAACATTAATCTACAATAATTTCCTCCAAAATTTTCCTCTTTAGGTTGTTTTAACTTTTAATAATATTTTTTTAAAACAACAAATTAAATACACATTTGTCCCTAGAAGATACTTTTGACAAATTTTCTCCTTCCAACCCAGAAATCGAACTCCTAACTTCCCCATACAGAAAACCCTTTGGGAAAACTTCCCTAATAATCCCACCAGAGTGGTGATGGTGTTTTAACAAGATTTAGTTAGCAGATTTGCATGAATGATGTGTTGCAACTTGCAAGAACATGTTAAAAATAAGAATAAATTAAGAAATCAAATACAAAATTAAAGTCAATATCCTAAAGGGATATTAACTTTGTCATAAACGCCACTGATTAAACAAATTAGTGAAATTACTTTCCTCCGATGATTCATCATTAATCAAGACAATCAAACAACATTGCTAAGTCTTATACGAACATCATGGTTTTGTTTAAAATTATGTTACGTAGGAAAATAAATATATATACCCTATATATATATAGCATTCTCGATTGACTTGTAAACTTTTTTTTTTCTTTTTCTTTCTGTGTGAGATCATTTAAAGAGAGAAATTTTTAAGAAAGTGGGACAAAATGGTTTAAGTGAGTTTAGTGATACACTTAATAAATTGGACAAATTTTACAAGATCTATGATATACAACTAGTTAGACTCTTCGCATCGTAAAGAAAAAACTCTCGAACGTTCCTAACTTACAGCTTGGCTGGCAACTGCACCTCCCACAAACATGTTACGTTGGAGTGCACTTTCCTAAGACTATCTCCAATGTATTTTTAAAATGCATGGTCTTGCTTGTCCTTTCTTAGCATTGGAGCAAGGGCATTGGTTTTTGTTGCCTTTTGCATATGACTATATGAGGGCCCAATTAAGTAAAATAAAATATTTTATTTAAATGTTGTGTACTTGTGCGTATGTGAAGTTTGGTGACCAGGATCGATAAACAAAAAATGAAATTTTAGATCATAAGGTCGATCTTTGTAATTCTCATTAGCTCGAAAAATTACAATACTAAAAAAAACTCCTAATGATATAACCCACAAGCTCGGGTATATATACTAATTTAGATTTCAAAACCCAACTAGACTAGAATACAGATACCATAATCATATTCAAATACTAATTGGTAAAAACAAATCTAAATAATAATTAATAAATAAATTCCTTGTTGTCCAAGTCATTGGCTCGACTTGTTCACCAAGTAATTTATTCCATGTAAATCAAGTCACGTGCTCAACTTGATAAACACGATACGAACTCATCATTGGCTCGATGAGTCGGCCCAACCCGCCTCATTTACTCGAGGACGGGAATTAAGTCCAACAATCACCCCCCTAATTTCATACTCGAAAATTGGTGGATTTTTAACTTCGAGCATCTCTTTTTTGTCTCGATTCTCCCATTCTTTTATTCCGGATGTCTCGACATAACTCGCCGGTTCACCATCTTGAGTTAAAAGTAATTTCGGGTCATCAATATCGTTGTCTCTTCCTCGCTCGAAACGAACATTTCTTTCCAACATAAAATCATTAATATTCTTTGGAAAACTGTTGGTTCGAGTCGACCGTCTCACGGTGGATGGACCCGGATCAGTTTGCATACCAGACAAAGAAATTACCGAACCTTCAACTTGGGCTGTAAAATTCTGAGTAGCACAAATAGGCAGCTGAATTTTGGAATTGGGTGCAGATTCCCAGCAGCTATGCTATTAGTAAATTGGGCCGACTGCCCAACTGTTTCGGTTTCTGAAAACAAGGACTTTGCAGCCTTACTCGGGCTTCTCTGAAGCGAATTAACTCGGTTTTTAGGATTTTTATCAACCCGGTTCCACCCTCTTTTCTCATAAAAAATTACATCTCGAGAAACATGTATTTGGTTATGAACCGGCTCGTACTTCCGGTATCCCTTTTTACCGGGCTCGGTACCGAGATTAACCATAGGGGTACTTCGGTCATCAAACTTTTTAACCGAAGTAATTGATAGCAAACACATTGATGCTTCAACCCGGATAGGTGTTTCAACCCGAAGCCTAACCTTGTACAACTGATTTCTTGATCTAACCGACTTCATAATCACCTTTCTCGATTTATCAAGAAGTAAAAGTTGATCATCCTCCATAATCACTTTGCACCCACGTTCGGTTGCTTGTCCCAAACTTAAAATATTGCTCGTTAAGTTCGGGATAAAATAAACGTTTGAGATAATTCTCTCAATGCCATCATCACAAGTAATTGTAATGGAACATTTTCCCTTGATGTCGATACACGAACTATCACCAAAACGAACTTGCCCAACAACAGTTTCATCTAATTCAGAAAAGTAAGATTTCATACCCGTCATATGATTGCTCGCCCCGTTATCGAGGTACCAAAAACCATCCTCCATCGGTTCTGACTCGTACCGCTTAGGATGCACGTTTTCTTCACTCAACATGACTTGATCATTAATACTAATCTTCATCAAAACTTCCTTAGTTGTTGTTGGCTCGTTTGCTTCGGTACGTTTTCCTCTTCTCTCCGGGCATACCGAGGCGAAGTGACCCATCTCGTCACAACGAAAACATTGAACCCCTGAATAATCCCTTTTCTTTCACGAATTACCTTCTTTGTTTCGGTCACCTTTTGAGTCATCACGGGATTTTTCATATTCTGCTCTGCCCTTCCCTTTAAACTTTCTAGCCTTAGCCCTATTGAACAGTAACTTCCCATTATTCTCGGGTTCGTCATCAACACTGTTCACACGATCTTCAAAAGCTTTAAGACGCCCAACTATTTCTTCAAACTTAAGTGTCTTGAGATCTACCATCTGCTCGATAGACACTACAATATTTATGAATCTTTTAGGCATGCCGATTAAAAACTTTCTCACCAATCTTGTTTCATCTAGGGCGGAACCAAGTGCTGCAAATTTAGTTGCTAAACCGGATAATCTACAAGAATAATCGTCTATGGACTCAGAATCCTTCATCTTCGTTCCTTCGAATTCAGTTATAAGGGTATGTAGACGTGCTTCTATAACCCTCTCCGCTCCGACATACCGGGCATTTATGGCATTCCAAACCTCTTTAGCCGACTCGTATTGGGCTACTTGCATGACTTGATCTTCCGGTATGGATTGAAAGAAAAGAGCGATGGCAGCACCATTCTTCTTCTCGTCCGTACTTCCCGGCTCAATTACATCCCATATTCCGTGGTACCGGAACACCGCTTTGATCCGGACATCCCACATGGTGTAATTCGTTTTGGTAAGCATCGGACATTGAAGTGAAATAGAGGTTTGATTACTAGGGTTAGGTTGGCTTGTCATGGTTCGTCTTCGACTGTAGGTTTGCAGAAATCTTGAATCGATCTTGAAACAGAAAACAGATTAAAGAATAGGGCTCGTTCGATCGAAACCACACCAAGATTGTTTCTTGAATAGAAATTCGTGCAATAGAAAAACCAATCGTACATCTTCTTTTGATAATGTAAAAGTCTTTTAATAATTATAAGATATGCCTTCCACCGCCAATTAATGCAAACTGTTGTTGAATAATTAGTTGGCGTTAAGTTGGTTAGCAAATAAGATATGCCACCACCAAGAACAGCCAATTGGAATTAATTCCAAACTCTTGAATTAATTTGCTTTACGTTATTCTTCAAACAACAGGTAAAAATCTTCCGTCGATCTTGAACATATACCAATGAACCTGTGGTTGGTAAACCGTAAACCGAGCTCTGATACCAATTGAAGTTTGGTGACCAGGATCGACAAACAAAAAAAATGAAATTTTAGATCATAAGCCCGATCTTTGTAATTCTCATTAGCTCGAAAAATTACAATACTCAAAAAAACTCCTAATGATATAACCCAGAAGCTCGGGTATATATACTAATTTAGATTTCAAAACCCAACTAGACTAGAATACAGATATCATAATCATATTCAAATAATAATTGGTAAAAACAAATCTAAATAATAATTAATAAATAAATTCCTTGTTGTCCAAGTCATTGGCTCGAGTTGTTCACCAAGTAATTTATTCCATGTAAATCAAGTCACGTGCTCAACTTGATAACTACGATACGAACTCATCATTGGCTCGATGAGTCGGCCCAACCCGCCTCATTTACTCGAGGACGGAAATTAAGTCCAACAGTATGTGATGAGGTGGAAATTAAGAATAGTAGGAATATTTATAAAGTTGAAGATAAAATAAGGATTTATAAGGATACGATGTGACACCTAAAAGCGTTTAAGGAGGCCCATAGCATTTTGGATGGTCTAAGTGTCGATATTCTTCCCCAAGTGCAACTATCTTTTTGTCTTTCTTTTTTCTTTTTGTCGAATCAATAATAGAAATATAATTAAATATTAGAAATTAGTTAGGGGTAAAAAAATGTGTGTTTAACATGCTAACTAATTAGGCCTACATGTGGAAATAATGAATTGTAACGTTATAGATACTTTATAGACAGCCATATTTCACCATGTATTTTCTCTTAGGTAGAAATATTTAGTAAAATGATTTTGCATGTAACTTAGAGCATTTTCAATCCATTTCTTGAATTTATGTGAGAAGAGTTTGTAAATTATATAGTGCGGTTGTGAGTGTAAATTATAGGATGAAGAGAGAAAATGTAGTGAATTTTGTAAATTTGGAAAAACTTTGTTTGTCTCTATTTATTTTTTAATATTTGTTGAATTGGTTGTGAGTAAAGGAGTGAGAACTGTAATAATAAATGTATAAAAATATTATTTAATTAAACAGTAGAGAGAAATATAGTGTTTTGTAATGTAATTTTAGAGATGGGGATGAGGAACGAGCTGAGAATTCTCTTATAGTCTTATTAAGACATAACTTTATTTATAAATATTTATAATGTTTGACTGAACGTGATACATTTATATAGAAATTAGATTTAATCAATTATCGTTATGCAACAAATATTAATGTTCAAAAGGCATGTCAACTCTATCAAGAGATAGGGTGTGCAACTTTCCATTGAATCAGCATCCATAGCCCATAGGATGAGGATGCCACCATTGTCATTCCTGTTCTCTTTTTTCTATTTTTCTATTAACATCAAAATTGATTATTTGAAGAAAAATAATATTGATAGATAATAGTATAAATGATTTGTTATTTCAAAAGTTTCATATACCTTTTTTTAAAAAGTTAAGCCACAGAGTTTAAACACAATTTTATTAAGTCCAATAGCTATGGAAGAATGGTAATCAAGAAATCAATCCTTTTTCTTTCTTTTTTTTTATTTTTTTTTATTTTTATGAAAGTATTAACTTTTATTCAATGATAATCAAGAAAACAAGTAACTTATTAAGATGGGAACAAACGGCATTCTTGTTGAAATTCTCTTAAGATGAAAAGCTCAAGAGAGCGATTTCAAATTTTAGCACAAAGGGATCGATCCCTATTAAAGTTAACTTCTTTATTTGGAAGGCAATTTCAAATAGAATTTCAACGAGAATGGCGCTTGTTTCAAAGGGTATAAATGTTGTGGATTATGTGGACTTTCCCTAGAAACCTCAATTGATAATCGATCTATTAGTTAATGTTAGCTTTGCAAGGATCGATGGTTTGGTTGGTGATTTTTATGTAGCTCAAATTGCCTATTGATGGAACTATGGAGTCGGTTCAAAAGTTATTAATAGTTCTCTACAAAGCAACGCTTATCAAAGGAGAAGAAATAAGTGATTTAAGCAGTCTTCACAGTGAGAAACTGACTAACCGAATACGAAATTGAAAATCTATACATCATGCCTCTTTATTTTAAACGAAACAGTGGTAGTACTTTGGCACTTGGTGCATAGCGATGCTTGGATACATTGCATAATGCTGTTTATTCCGTATATATTCTATGTGCAACTATCAATGATTTTGGTTCCCACGTAGTTTTAGAATGTTATTCTTTAGGCCTACTTTACCCAGCCTATACAACTATGTCCATTGTCACAACATTCTTTGATATAATATCATATGATCTTTCTGATCCTATATAATAAGATACATATGCTATTCATATATACTTAATGCGGATAGAAGGAATCATATTGATATCAATGGAGCATATAATTCTAGGTGTGGATATTATAAACAATGGTTAATTGGTCACCAATATTTGTTGAAAAAGTTGCGGTGTATTTGGGATTTAATTAAATCCATGTAGCCTTTAGACAAGCAATATACCAAGTATTGTATATAATGATTGCATTATGTTTTTCATTAGTTGAATTGAAAAGAGAATATTCACTATTTCACTATTTGGTACCCGTTGAGAGTTTAGATTTATTAGACATTGGTTATTCACACACCTTTTTTAATATTCATACACCCTTTTAACACACATTTTATCTTTTATGTACACCCTCTCTAAAGAATCAAAGTGTGTATGAATAACACATCCCATTTATTATTAACTTCTCAATAATCAAAACACAACAGCGATTACCTTCACAATTGTGTGATTCGTGGCCTAACCGTAGCGCCAATGATGGAGTTGCTGAAATAGTTTTCAACAAGAATGGAGTTGCTGAAATAGTTTTCAACAAGAATGTTGAAAGTCGATAAGTGGCTTGTTTCTGCCATCATTTTTGGAGCTTCTGATTGCTGATCGTTGGTTTGTGATGTCATGTGTACAGTCCTGTATGGTCGGATGTCTTGGTTCTTCACATGAAACACCTTTAATGGTTGTGCTAGAAATGGTTTAGAGTAAACCGACTGTCACGCCGGACCCCGAGTATTACGGGCCCTAAATACTCAAAAAGTCTTATCCATGAGTAAAAATATTATTATGATCCTTCAAGCAAAAAGCTTACGAGTAATGAACACTCTTCGGATGTCTAGTTCACACCTAATGCTTCGGACTACACCATCAATCTTTCTGATGTCTAAATACTTGTATTTTTGCAACTTGGCTTGAAATAAACAACTGGTATATGATTATTCATCAATGGCGACAGACTACGATTTTAGTACAAAATGATTAGCTCCATACCATCCCATACTAGAACTTGTAGAGTATACTTAAGACAAGACCCGATCCAACATGTTTGAATCCGAACTGGCCAACTCCACATTAACAGAGCAACCCACTTCCCAACTAACACTATGGGGGCATTTACTCACATTAGTGGTGGCTCTTTGACCTCCCCACTACACTATTGTAGCTCACACAGTCTCTTCATATACCATGAAGACACTTATATATATAGGCATGGATGCTTAAGAGGTTTGGATAAACTAAAAATTAAAAAAAATAATAACCTAATGCAACCTTTATTTTACTATAATAGTCGTATTTGATGAAGTTGTATTAATTATACCTAATTAATGCAATCTTTTTGTTACGTAATGCAACTGATTTTTCAGATGCAACATTTTCTAGATGTAACTCTTTAGAAAAAAGTTGCGATAGGTAATGAAGACGTTGCATTATGTCGAACGCAACTTCATCTAATGTAACCATTTTTTTTATATAAAGCTTACATTAGACCAGTTTTTTTAGTCATGATGTAACTTACTACTACCGCTACTACTTAATATTGACATATGCATATGCACTTGTGTTCTCTCACGGTGGCCTCTACTTAAGTCCTTGAGTCGGAATGTCCACAAAATTCAAGCCCATGTACCCTATAATGGGTTTTCCTGTAATTACATCTTGCTCTTGGCTTGTAAGACCACCCGTAGTGACAACGTTGCCACCAACGTTGTAGACGAAAACGCAGGGGGTACACCGCCCCCCCCTCCCCCATGCGTGTACCCCCTGCGTTATGTGAAGTTGGATTTTGGCTGCGTTGTATACAAAACGCGCATATTGGCACACAAATCAAAAAAAAATAGCCACAAATCAAAAAAAAATAGCCGTTGGGGGTGGGTCTTGGAGCCGTTGGCAATTTTTTTTTAAAAAAAATTATATTAATTATATTTATACTATATAAACAAACCAAACTCATTTTTTTAACACACTCCTTCCACTTTTATGCCAATTTATATCTTTTACACAAATATTTCTACCAAAATGTTTCCAAACAACAACCAAAATATTCTCGGTTTCGGTCAATATGCCCGTCAAGGCAACCAAAATCCACAACCGAACCAATCTACCGCCTCGACGCCAACCGTACGCGTCCCGCAAATGGCCGCATACTTTGCACTTCTACAAAACTCTATGCCAAATGCGGTGCCCCGTTTCCAAAACCCAATGACAAACATTTTTGCCGGTTCGGGTTCCCAACCCGCCCCGGAGACCCAACCCGAGGTCGAGTTCGTGCCGGAGACACAACCCGTCCCGGAGACCGTAGGCGGTTCGAGCCAACGCGGACGTTCGAGAAAACACGCAAAGAAGCCCACCGGCGAACCTCGGGTTAAAAAGACGGTGATAGCGTGGAGTAGCGACGAGTGCGTACTAAGTGCTCGTGCTTGGTGCCAGATATCGGAAGATGCCAAATGCGGTAGGTTTTTAAAATGCATATATTTTTTAAATTTCTTATAACAAACATTAAACTTGTAATGTTTTTATTTTTTTAGCGAACTATCAAAAAGCGGGGGTATTTTGGCACAAAATTATAGAGAGGTTTCACAACCTTGTCGGGGACTCGCGTCGAGAAAAAGATTCGTTACTGTCGAAATGGGGCGACATAAACACCAAATGCATGGCTTTCCATATGGTTTTCTCTCGGATGAATCGAAATAGGAGTAGCGGTGTCTCGGACTCGGAAGTCATGGAAAACGCGTTGGTTGAGTTTCAACATAAGGTCGGCGGGACCTTCAACTACTTTGGCATTTGGAAAGACCTATTGAGGCATCACCCAAAATGGGGCTTGGTGTTGGATGCCGAAGCCGAAGCCGACGGTGGCCCGAGTAAAAAAAAGTTAAAACATCGTCTTCGGTTGATCCAGACATGCCCCGTTCCGACGCTCGAAACTTCAACTTAAGCGATAATGACCCCGTGAATACTACCGAGATGCCTCAGCCGAGGGGTAGAAGAACCAAAGGCAAAGGAAAGGGGAAAGGGGCCGCTTCGTCGTCGGCAACGGGTTCGAATCCCGAATTGGAAAGCCAATTCAAATTAATGGACTCTCGACTCCAAGATTTACACGAACTTGGAACCCAACGACTTCAAGTAAATTTGGACGCCGTCGACCTGCTTAGAATGAATGAAATGGACAAAGACATCGAGATTTTATCAAATGAGCTATCCGAAGACGACCTGATGGTCCAATCTCTAAAAGCCACTCGACGAGCGAAAATTTTAGAAAAATATAAATAAGTTTTAGTTTTATTAGTATTATTTATGTTTTTTTTTTTAATTTGATGTATTTTTTTTAATTTAGTTTTTATTTGAAAGTTTAATGTATTTTTTAATTTTATGTTAATTTATTTAAATGATTTAGTATTTAAAAAAACAAATAAAATTAATAATGACTGGGCGCCACGTGGCACATAATGCCTGGGGTGGAGAGTTATGACTACAGCCTGTTTTTGTAAAAAACCATAACTCTGACTAGGCGCCACGTGGCGCATAATACCTGGTAGTGAAGCTTTATGACTACACATGGTCTAAGAGAGAAAGTGTCACTAACGCACCCGTTGAGAAATCTGAATTAGAAGAGTCTCTCCTTCACCCCAACCATGTGTCATCTACTCCAAATCTTGCATTATGGAAATTTAACTTGATATAAAATAATGATCTAAGTAAGATATTTAGGTATAAAAAAATTTAAAACTTAGGATATTTACTCACAAAGAAAGAAATCGCCACATATCTACATATTGAAAAGAATCAACGTCAAATTCCATCACAATCACATCAACTAAGGTTAAACAGTCTAAAATGACTTATTTATAATTGTACCATCTCTAAAAAGAAGGGATATTTATGATCATTCTGAAACTTTCCTCACATTAAAACACCAACTCACCAACTATTTGTAATTTTCAAAAAACAAATAATGTATTCAAATACAAAATCCTGTATTTAATACGTACGTGTTGTAATTGAAATTAAATATTTCATATAATTTTTATATTATTTATTTCTTTTTCTTTTCGAAATACCAACAAAGCCGGACCACTTAGGTACAATACTTATTGACAAAAATGTTGGTGGACTACAATCAGAGTAGGGGTCGGCCGTACCAAGTTTACAAAATCTTTTAAAGATATACATATGTTAAAATTTCATTTGATCCCTATGAAAATTGACACTAACCTTCTTATGTCGTAGTGAAATTCTTTCTGGTCCCAGCCACGGGAGAAAAGGCTACCCTCACGGTGATCACAGTCAGCAATAAAAACATTTATTCACTCAACTTTGTTTACACACTAAAAACTTTTCTATAAACTTGGCCTACGACACATGTTCGTTATATAAATTTACATATGATGTCACTAATGTTCAAAATGAGATAACACATACCTAGTACACATTTTTCTTAACTATTTATCTTGTCGTTTCTCATTACATATCATTATCTTCAATGCCTTAGGAAAATGTTGTCACATCCATAGGTGGTTTTTTAATGATGGTGTTCGTAAGCTATGGGTGGTTGCAGACCAATTCAGATGTGGGTTGGGTATCTTTTAATGTTTTTGGCATACAAGTTGGCAATGATGCGGAAATTGTATGAGTGTTTGTGGGACGTAACATGTCGGCGACTAAACATGTTTGTGGACATTAATTTGTAGGTTTTATCCCTCCATAAGCTTTTAGATTTATAAAATGGCTAGAGGAGTCTATGTTTTACTTTGTAGAAATTTTTCATATTAAAGGTTCAAGTATACGATGATGCAAGGTATAAACTTGGCCAACGACACATGTTCGTTATATAAATTTACATATGATGTCACTAATGTTCAAAATGAGAACACATACCTAGTACACATTTTTCTTAACTATTTATCTTGTCGTTTCTCACTACATATCATTATCTTCAATCATCATCATCATCATCGTCATCGTACTCAGTATATCCCACCAATAGCAAAGCTATGGTAGGGTCTGAGGAGGGTAAGATGTAGGCAGCCTTACCTCTACCCCATAGGGATAGAGAGGCTGCTTCCGGTGAGACCCCCGGCTCGATAGTAGTTTTACATCAAGCCTTGGACATAAGGCACATAGCACTCAATCATCGGGACACCAGCTGATCGGTGCATGTACCCTTATCTTTCAGCTATCAACGCCACTACATGATGCCTGATTAACCGTCCGTCACTTTTAACGTTATTTTCACGAGATTAGTAAAATAACGTCAAAATTAGTGCAATTTCACTTTTGCCCACCCGAGGGTTCACACATATATACATCATATGTGCGCACCGCAAGCAGGGCTATATCATATCATTATCATTATCTTCAATGCGTTAGGAAAATGTTGCCACATCCATAGGTGGTTTTTTTAATGATGGTGTTCGTAAGCTATGGGTGGTTGTAGACCAATTCAGATGTGGGTTGGGTATCTTTTAATGTTTTTGGCATACAAGTTGGCAATGATGCGGAAATTGTATGAGTGTTTGTGGGACGTAACATGTCGGCGACTAAACATGTTTGTGGACATTAATTTGTAGGTTTTATCCCTCCATAAGCTTTTAGATTTATAAAATGGCTAGAGGAGTCTATGTTTTACTTTGTAGAAATTTTTCATATTAAAGGTTCAAGTATACGATGATGCAAGGTATAAGAGGCATCCAACGACTAGTAAAACATGCTACACTTAATGCGTAGAATACTAGCCAGTGCACATAACCATGGCAACATCTAAATAAACACATAATGCATTCAACTTAAACTCAGACATTTAAAGCAAACCCAGTAGATTTAGTCGTTAGAATTAAGATAATAATGAGCTTTTTAGTATATATTAGTAACTTTCGCTTTGAGCTAACTGTAATGCATATGTTCTGCTTCTCTGAGTTGTGAGTTGTGATGCAGTTTGAAGCGCGCAACTTTAAAGCTAAATACTTTCATATTGAAGTTAATTATATATTTTTATTATTTACTTTCTATTTGAAGCTAATTACAAGTTTTGGTTATTTTGACTTTGATGCTAATTGTATTTTTTTTAGCTCCACTATGAAGTTGATTCGCATGTGAACTAAGTTTATCGATTATGTAAAACCATTCATAAAGATAACAAATATACGTTTTTGTGCCGTTTATAAAAGGTTATGAAAGAAGAGAATATAATTAAAATACAACCTTATCAAATTAATCAACCTTTTACTTTTAAAACTCAACTAATTATTAGGACATTAAAATCAATGTTTTTATAATTCTCCAAATCAAATCATTTAACACACATACCCTTCTCTAGTACAAAACAAAATTCGTCAAATGTAAGAAATAATGAAAAGACAACACGTGTATATTAGTATATGGCATGTATATGATGGCCCAAGGACTCAATACCCATGATGATGATGGTTTGGGATCGCTAAAGCAATTTTTGTTTTAATCCTAAAATATACTAACACTTCTTTTTTGGTAGAAGAACGTCTTTTTGAGGCGTTTCTCGATAACATGAAGGCTTTCTAGTTTTGTGGGAGTCCCATCATACATCTTATGTAGGGCTTGTCAATTTATGACCCATGTATGTTAATATGACACGGTACGAGTTTTAACAGATTTGGGTTTGAGTTTAATATGTTTCATGTCTTAAGCAGGTCACATGTTTAAAACATGTTTAAATAGGTTAAAAACATGTTAACGTGTTAGTAACTTGTGCATATTTTTATTTTAGAAAAATAATTATATATACACTCCCAAAATCCTAAACGAAAAGTCATAATTACAAACGATATTTCACTAATGTCCGCCATAACCTGAAATTATCTTTTTTATGGTGTTATAATTTGCATCTATGGTTTTTTGTTTCAAATATGTTATGTATTTGTCGTCTTTTGTTTCTAGTATGTTATGGATTTGTGTTTTTTTTATTTCAAATATGTTATAAATTATCTATTAATTGAGACTTTTATGTCCGTTTTGAAAATTCTGGTTTCGTTATATATGCATTATTCATTGTGTATTTAAGCAGGTCCCTTAACATGTTTTAACAGGCTAACATGTTACTAAACAAGTTCGTGTTTGAAAAAAGTGACACCGTGTCGTCTTTAGCATAACTAGTCATCGTGTCTTATCTTGTCGTGTCTGACATGTTATGACAACCCTAATCTTATGAAGAGTATGAGATGGCGTTAAGCCACATCTCATATGCAATAAGGGTGTGTTTGTGAAAAGTTTAGCAGTTGTTGAAGCAGTTATTGTTTAATTTTTTCTCAACTATAATTAAATATTTCACATCTTCCACAATGGATGACGACTGTGAGAGGACGTGAGGGTGCAGGCGTGGAAGGTTTAACCGGGTGTGAGGGCACTTCCAAATACCCATAGTCGAGTTGTTAATTTTTAGTGGGAACGAACTAGAATAATCTCAACCTACACGTGAGCTTTTTATAAAATGAAACCCAGCTTTTTATAAAATGAAACCCAAGCACATCCAGTTAAGACTTGAATCTCCACGCCCATTTTAAGAGCAACACCATACATGATTGAATTAACTGTTTTATCATGTATTATACAATATTAAGTGTGTGCATTACATGAGAAAAACGTACATATGAAAATACGTATATGTTTATAATAAAACAAACAACATACGCATTCAAAATATATTTAAACTATTTGAAAAAACTTCCCGTCTACTTTCTTTAATAAATAATAATAGTTTCCGTAATTCCAATTCCTAGTGACCCAAAATGTGTGTCCCAAAACAATACAAAGATAAGAAACCAACCAATGAAAACTTGACAACACATCTACCTTAAACTACACCGGTTTTAATGTTTTCAATGCAACTATTCTCCTTCCCTATCCTCTCCTTTACTTATTCCATTCTTCACCCTCCTTCCATTTTTTACACCTTAAAAATCATATTCCAACATATTTTAATATTCAAAGTATTCTCAAAATGTTGTTTCAAATCGGTCTGCTAAAAGCTCCTGATTTAATAATATTCAACATGATTTATCATATAATGTATTATTATTTATTAATTTATATATCTTTTACAGTCATTGTCTTTCCAACCCTTTATAAAAAACAATAATAATAATTACCACATTTACGATTTCTAGTAGAATTTACTCATTTAGTAAAAGTGAAGTATAAAATACTACTTTTTGTTGCTTACATATATATGGTAAGAAAACATATTATTATGGTAAGTTATAGATGGATAGATGATAATACATACACATAATGCATACATCAAAATAGAAATAAACCTAGGAAAAAACATTCTCATCCTGTGGCTTACTCGTTATCTTGTTAGATCTTCCTAGATTTGCTTTAACTTTTTTTAATTATTCTTTTCCACTTTAAAAGGTAGCCTTATATTGTTTTTAGGGTTTGTGTAAGATGGGTCGAGGAAGAGTGCAGTTGAAGCGGATCGAGAACAAGATTAGCCGACAAGTAACATTCTCCAAACGAAGAACAGGTTTGCTGAAGAAAGCTCATGAGATCTCTGTCTTGTGTGATGCTGATGTCGCTCTCATCGTTTTTTCTACTAAAGGAAAATTGTTTGAGTACTCAACTTACTCCAGGTCAACTACTAATTATCTTCTTCTTCTAATTTTATATATATTTGTTGTTTTAAATTTTTTTGCTTAAAATACATGCAAAACCAACTTCAAGATCAGGCTCTTATTTAACTCAAATCTGTTTATGATTTATTTTAATATTATTTATTTATGTTCTTCTTTTTTGGTTTTACTTTATTAACTTTTGGACTCAAAACCCTAAATCTAAAATAATATTTTTGTGTTGTTTCTTGGGGTTAAATTATTATTTATTTATTTCGTTATTGTGACATAAATCCTTTAGATTTCTTCAGTCGCTAGCTTCTCCTTAATTTCTGCATGTATCCAAATTCTGAAACATCTATGCCAACCACACATGATATAATATATTACTATAAGTGGCTTGGTCCCTTTAACTTTGGATGGATATTGTTAACTTTATTTTCTGGGTAATGTACTGTTTTATTTATTAAAAAATGGTTTTATAAAAAGTTTAATTTGATAATTAGCTGTGATGTTGGAACTTGAAATTTTTCTTGAGCTGTGTGATATACCACTTAATGGCTACTTACATATGACAGCCTTAAAACATTATCGTACTAAAATTTCTTCAAACTGATGAGTTGAAGGTTTTGGAAACATGATCAGCTTTAGTTTTGTTGGTACATAAGTAAGCAAGGAAGACAACCTAGTACTCACAAAGGTTGTGTCTTAGACTAGCTGTAACTGTCTAGCTTATTGCATTCAAACATGAACAAATCAAAGCATAATAAAACCCCCTTTTGATGCAACAAGAAAATGTTAGTTGAAAACGTAATATTATTAAGTGGAATAATGTATAGAAAAAGTTTTTATAACATGTTACTCACTTAAAACACATTTAAAAATACTTTGTTGTTTTAAGAATTGTCATATGAAGTCTTTTACAGTTCATAACTTCATATGAATCTTACTTCAACATCCTTGTTTAGTTCATATGCTAATGGTATATATATAGTCAGTTTGATCAAACTTTCTATAGAATCTAAACATGTTCCAACTTCCAAGTCATTATCATGAGTGAGAAAGTTAAGTGCCATATTGCATAGAAGAAAGTTGTGTTTAAGAAATTGATCATACATATATAGGCCTGTAAACGAACCGAACGTTCGGTAAAATGTTCGTGAATTGTTCGGCGAAAAGTTCGTTTATGTTGGTTTATTTAATAAACGAACGAACATGAGCAAAAAGTTTGTGTTCGTTTAATTAAACGAACGAACATGAACACATGTTCCATTCGTTCATTTATGTTCATGAACATTCGTTTATGCTCGTTAATTTATGTTTGTTTATGTCTGCTTATTTATGTTTGTTTATGTATTAATAAATAGTTAAATATTAATTGGATGAGTTATCTACTTAAAGTTTTATATTTGTTAATTTGTGTTCATTTAAGGGGGTGTTTGGTACAGAGAAAAAGAATGGGAAGAAATGGAAATAGAAATGGGAGAGAAATGGAATTGGAGAGAAATAGAAATGGGTGGAGAATTGACAATCATTTCCTTTGTTTGGTACAATAGAGAAATGGGTGGAGAAACGGGAGCAGAGACGTGATTAGGGTTCCGCCTCGGCATCATCATGGTGGAGAAATGGTGGCTCAGAGACGCGTCGCAACACCGCGAACGGAGTAGAGCGTCATCATCATCGCCGCGCAACATCAACACCGCGATTTAGGGTTCCGCCTCGCAACACCGCCTCGCGATTTAGGGTTTCGTTTTGGCTTAGAGACGCGAACGGACGTGGCTGCGGCGTCGGCCGCCGTGCCGGACGTCGGCATCATCATCACCATCGCCGGTCGGAGCATCATCATCATCATACGCGAACGGAGTAGAGCAGAGACGCGATTTAGAAGCAGAGAGAATTCCATTTCTCTTCCAAATGGAGAGAATTGGATTTCTCTACTTTTTGCCTACACCCAATTCTCAGAGAAAACCAATTCTCCGCCCAATTCTCCGCCTAATTCTCCCAAACAAGAGAAACCTAATTCTCCACCCTCAAATCTCTCTACCAAACACCCCCTAAGTGTTTTCATTTATGTTCTGTTTGTTTATGTTCATATATGTTCATTTATTTTTGTTCAGTTATATTCGTTTAGATTTTAAACAAACGAACACATAACACAAATGTTCATTGTTTAAATAAACGAACATGAACATAAATATTTGTTTGATTAAGTGTTCGTGTTCATTTAAAGTTTAATGAACAAACACGAACATGCCCTTTTTGGTGTTCGTTCAATTCGTTTACGTGATTTCATTATTCACATTGATGAATACATCAGTCTTAATCTCTAGGCTATGCCGATTTTATTTGTGTTAGTTTGTGTTCGTGAACCGTTCGTGAACACATTAATTTCCTTAATGAACAAACACGAACATAAAATAGTGTTCAGTAAGTGTTCGTGAACCGTTTGTGAACACATTATTTCCTTAACTAACGAACACGAACAAGGCCTTGTTCGTATTCGTTCGGTTCATTTACAGCCACACTATACCAGTTCATCTTAGAGATATCTCCAAATAGGGGCTTATCAACTATCAAGTGAAAATAAGTTTTAGTTGTATAAAATAGTTTGGTAAAAGTAGTAATAGTTGTGGATAAAAAGTATTAAAAAAACATCATAAAAGATCACACACAAACATTTATTTGTATCTGGTACATGATTATTGAGAAAGTATGTTTAGGTTTTTGCTTTAAACTTGCTTTTGAAACACACTATGTACTTGATGTTAGTCTAATCGGTCACTTTTCACAAACTTACACAAGATTATACTAAGATTCTTTTTTTATAAAATTGAAGACAGAGTTCTGTCACACATTCAATTTTTGCTTGCTGTTAAAAAATGCATTTTTTTTAAATGAGATATTTCATAAACAAAAGCTAAATTTGAAAATTTAGTTTCTTTTGTGGAAACATATGCATTAGTAACCTTTCATTAATACTCCTTGTAATAATATACAACACACATGGCTGGTTATTTTGAGTTTGCTTTGATATAAGAAACTTTATATTATACATGAATATCAATCAATTCTGTACATTCTTTAAACATATTCATACATTTAACTAAAATATGTATGACATAAAACCCGTTTTGGGATAAATATGCCGCAACAATTATATAAAATGTAAGCAAACTTGTTATAATTATACACTTTATAAGTGTCGAAAGTTTACTTAAAATTAAATAAGAAGCTTTAATTTAAAAAACCAGTTCATAATTAACTCTACTTGATTTTTAAAATTATATAATTCCACTTTTAAAATAAGAACCTTTTAAATCTCTATCGGGGAGGGACGACAAATGAATCCAAAAAAGAGTATCTTTCAGATAAACCCTAAGCCTAAACATTTAGGGCGGGTGTTACGATATAAGATCGGGTATGAGATCGATTAGGTTTCAAAAAAGTTCATGGGTATGAGACATATATGGTATTAACTTAGGTAATATCTAACCCGATTCCTCGAAATATACATATACATATGTAATCAACTGATCTACTCTTTCTAACTTTTCTTGGATAATAAAATTATATAAAGTTAAAATAGTAGAAATTTACAAAATTTGAATATCAATGTATTTTTAACAAACTAACGTATATTCTTGATACCGAAGGGTAATGAGTAATCGGGTACCCTATGAATATGAAACACGGTTTTACAAACGATATGAGACTGAGATGGCTGATACCCATTCTATTGCAGTTCTAGTTAAGGATTCAAGTCCTTTAAGAGTTCAAAGCATAATTTTAAATAATGCATTATATTATTTATTAAAAGATGTTATGTATTCATAGTTTTGTTTATTTTATATCAAATATATATATATATTTGTTGTTTTTCTCTAAAATCTTAATTAAATCTCAAATCAGTTTCATGTCAATCATAATCACAATTAATCATAAAAATCGTCCCCATTAAATGTTTCATGTAATATATCTTATACTATCTTTAAAAATTTAGTCTTAATTAGAAACTTCATTTTCCTTAAGCAAGAATCATATGATGGTTAATGTTGTTATATGTAACTAAATTCATTTTAATACACTTTATATAGTTGGTCTAGATAAATGAAAAATAGTTTAATTTATAATGTATAAGGACTAATTAATATATATATATATATTTATAATTTCATTGTTAATGAATTTTTCAATTACCGTCTTTTTTTCATACCAGTTATATATTTCCGTGTATAAAGTTAGTTTGTTTAGTCGTTCAAAATTTTTTTTTTTACTTTGTTACCTGTTTCGATCAAAAAAGTTATATATTTCTTTACTTTTTTACATATTTCTTTTGAAATTTAGATAGTTTTTTACATTCATTCATAAAGATTTTGTTTGGTGAAATTTGTAGTATATTTAAATCCATCTCCTACAGTTTTATGGAAAAAAGCAAACAAGGCATTGTCATTGTTCTATTGTGTCATCAACATTACATATTGCAGCATAATGAAGTTTGGGGATGATGAAAAAAACCACAAAATAATGTGGCCCACTCGATATATAATGTGATTCACTAGCTTGACGAATAAGGTGTTGGTGATTTTAGTGTCATCAATGTCATCTTAGGAGTTAGGTGCAAAGTGTAAATTAATCATGACTATTCTAACTACGCTATCATGTAACCTCTAAACTTTATTAGGGGAAACCAAAAGGTGGTTCCGAGGACGGCCTCCTTGTTGGGGTCCAAGGGTAAGTTGAATGAACTTGATATGGTAATTTGTTGTTTGATCATCAGTATTAACTATGATCATTAATAGTATTAACTTTGGTCATCAGAATTTGATGATTATGAGTTTATGGCAAACTTAGGATCTTTATTTTTCTTGGAAATTCTCATCTTAAGAAACACTATCTGTCTTGTCAGATTAGAGATTTGTACGGACAAAATACCTTAATCTGAAAGTGGTTACACGATCCACAAGGCCATCTTGTTATTACAAAAGCAAAGAAACCTACATTAGGATTCCCATGACCGAACATAAAAGATATCTTATTGCTCCAATTTTGACACAAGGTTTATAGCTCATAGTGAGATATATCAGGAAAGTTGTTTAATAGCTTATAGTTGGTGAAAGTTTGTATTTAATCAGTAGTAGAAGTGTTCATCTTACATGGAGTTGCATACAGATTCTTACTATTGTATAGTTGAAACATGCAGTATGGAGTCAATTCTTGAGAGGTATGAAAGGTATTCATATGCAGAGAAATTGCTTACTGCTCCTGAAACCGAAACACAGGTATATAAACACATCACTTCTGCTATAAGTTTTTATTCATATACTGTGAATCATAAATAGACCATCCATTTATTTCATATCCAACAAAATGTGTACAGGCAAGCTGGACTCTTGAATCTTCAAAGCTCAAGGCGAAGATAGAAGTTCTCGAGAAAAACATAAGGTAGTCACTTTAATATGTCTTCAGTAGTAATTCTCAAATGATAAGTTGTAAAATATGATTTAGGCACTATGCTGGGGAAGAACTAGAGCAATTAAACCTTAGAGATCTTCAAAATGTGGAGCAACAACTCGAGACGGCTCTTAAGCGTATACGAACAAAGAAGGTAACTAAAAAGTTACTTATCTTATGCTTTCTGGTATATAAGCAATCATATAATTGTTATTTGTCATACTTTAATTTGTGCAGAACCAAGTCATGCATGAGTCCATCTCCGAGCTACATAAAAAGGTAACTCATTTCTGCCAAACATCTTGATAGTATCTTTATATTTGTAATAAGACATGCAAGTTATTTACAATATATAACATGTTTGACGACAGGAGAGGACGTTGCAAGAACGAAACAACTCACTCTCCAAAAAGGTACTAGCTATAGGCTACAGGCTAATTAAGATAATTATTATCTAACTGTTTGAACTTGCCACAGTTGAAAGAGAATGAGAAAAACAGTGAGCAACAAAACTCAAGGTTAGATTTACCTCAGCCGCATTCTATTCCTTCTTTTGGAACCAGCAGGTACATATAATCTTTCTTCTCTTTTTTATGTACGTGGAATAGTAGTTTTTAATCAGTTTCGGCGTTTTCCAGTGGACCGATCATCGGAGCAGCTATGAGAGAGGAGGAATTAGCTCAAACTCATGTGGTATCCACCACTGTGATGCCGCTATGGATGATCCGCCACATTAACCAATAAGATCTAAAAGGCAGTGTGTTTTTAAAGTGGTGAAGTTTGGGTTTGTACAATTATTATGTTTGGTTGCTGATACATAAATACATCAAACACTATCAGTTCTACTATATGATATGTTTAAACACTGCCGATTTGTACTCCCATTCTGGAATATGCATCCGATATGGCCTCAACAATGCTAATAATATTATCAGTCGCATTTCTATCGTTGTGCTTGTGGCGTGAATGTGTTTTTGATACTTTTATTTATAATGGGTCTTCTTTTAGAAGATTTGATGTCAGGTGGTATTGATTGATCAACTTAACCATATCTTTTTCTTGTTTGTGTTCATATATTTCAAAGAAAATTACTGTAGAAAGTTTTGGTCTACAGAGTTTTCAGTAATGTCGTTCGAACAAGTTTTGGTCTAGGGCATTTTTAGCCATGAAGATTGGTTATGTACAGGGCGATTTAGTAACATCGCTATGTCTAATAATGGCATCTAAAGATCAAAACCTTAACTTTCTAGCGACAACTGAAAGTAGCTTAATGATTATCGGAAAAGTTGAAATCGCCTAACCCATAAGCGCCATTACCAATGTTGTTATCTCTACTGCCGTATCAACAAGAAAACAACACAAATTAGTCAATGTTCGACCAAATGTTGCAGAAAAAAAATCTTATAATACATGTTACAAATGTTACTATATATACTAAATATCAATATACCAACCAGTTTACATGATAATTAGGAGTCTACTACATTAATACAGCAGATCCATGTTTCTGCATGTTATTAAATGATAAATATACAGATTAATGTCATCCAATGTTGAAGTACAACATTAACGACTACATATAACCACAAAACACATTAGCCAATGATATATGACACGTAACAGGAGCTTCATTCCTTAGTTTAACAATCACAAGTTCCACCATTAGGGCGACCTTCCCTACAACGAAAAAACAGTTCCTTACTAGGTTGATTTTTATGGTCAGACATGTCGTATAATAATGTATATATACCTTAACCTCTCACAAAGGCGTGCCAGAGCATCAGAACCAGTTCGATAAGCAACATCTTCAATCATAGAAGCATTCCATGGAGTCACAGTGTCTGCAAGCCTAAACTCACACAACTCCTTCAAGGAACACGCGTCTGTAAGTACCGCTGAATGACCGCCACCAGCCGCCAGCTTCCTTACTTCGCCAACACACCTAATTCAAACTCAAAAAAGCATCAAGTCAAGGTCAGGGTCAAAGTCAAAGAAGATAGAAAGAGAAGGGGGGTATATATATTACCAGTCAACTGGAGATGGGTACCAAGCATAAGTGCACTTCTCGTTAGCCGCTTGGCCATAGCTATTATAACCCCACCCATGGATTCTACCATCTTGAGTCGAAACCAGAGTGTGAGAATGGCCACAAGCCACCTGTTTAACGCCATACGGCAGGACCAAAACCGGCATGTTACGGAACATGGTTCCAGAGTCACTGGTCGCCAATGAAAAGTACCCAGTCTGAGGGCCCACTCCTAGTTGACCAGCTTGACAACCACCCCAAGCGTATAAAGCTCCTTTTGCAGTCACAGCACATGTATGCACACCGCCCGAGGCTACCTCCTTCACAAATATCCCATTAAGTGCAACCACACGCCTCGGTATCAACTCTTTGTCCTCTGATTGGAGTGAATAATGCCCAAGTTGGCCCATGTTTCCCAATCCCCAAGTGTAACTGCAATAAGTGAACTAATTATCTGAGTGACATATATAGAACCTATTTTTATCAACAAAACTTCCATTTTGATGCACTTACACCTCTCCGTACTCCGAAGTGGCTGCCGAGTGGTACTCACCACATGAAACTTGGGTAATCTTGACAAGCTCGGGGGCTTCATCAAGGAACTTAGCATATGCGTTTATAACACGCGCCTTCTGAAGCCCTTCACAAGTAACACCTCTCCCAAGTTGACCGTATTCATTGTAACCTAATTAATCACAGTGTGTAACAACTTTCAAAAGGGTTCCAATATAACAGAATTAACAAAAGAAAGTTCAAAAGTTGTTATATATACCCCAAGCTTGGAGTAGACCGTCCTCTGATAGTGCCACAACATGCACAGCACCACATGAAACTTGACGAATAACCTGATTGATTTAACATATATATATATATATCAGCAAAACATAATTAAATACTTTCCTAATTTGTAATGCTTAAGTAGGTATATGTTTACCGTGTCGGGAGAAAATGCTCCCCAGAATACGCGTGGATGATTAGATCCCTGAAAAAATTCAAAGAAAATGAAACTACAAGTATAATATATAGGACCATAAAGTAATTCACTTTTTAACTATTCGAATCCAGAATGCTAAAAGATAGAGCTTTTTACGAATTTGCAAGAATGTTGGTTGGCTTAAAAAAAAGTTAATTCCTTTTATTATTATGTGATCCGTGTTAGTGATTAAACAGAACACGGACCTGATTTTGTCCCCAAACCCAAAGTATTTTAGAAGAGTTTGTCCCATTGCTTTCACGGGGCTCTGCGATAGCAGCAGTACAATGTGCTCCGCAAGACACGGATATCACACGCTCGTTCTGCAATAGTTTCACTTTTTTAGGATGCTTTCTACTCGTTTCGGTTCCGTCCCCTAACTGACCAAACTCATTTGCTCCTAACCAACCATGTACCATGTAACTGAGTTAAGTCAAGTTAACCATAAAAGGAACATGAACATGCTACAAAGTTACCACAAACCGATGATTTTTTTTTTTTTTTGAGAAATTGAAGGATGATTACGGTGGCTAACATATTAAAAAAAGAGTAAAGAAGTGTCTAACATTCTAACCCCAGGTAAAGAGAGACCCGTCAGAGGCAACCGCTGCAGTATGCTCTCGACCACAAGCCACATCTAACCACCGTGAATTGGCTCCTGCAGGACACCCGAAAAGTTCAGGTGGAAGCTGTTTCGGTATCCTTAAGCTTTGTTCTTCACACTTCCGCCCCGTTTGGCCGGACTGATTATAACCCCAAACATAAAGCGCACTCTTGTTCGGGACAAGCGCTGGTCGAGTTTCCCCAAATATTTCATCGATCGCCATTTTAATCCCGCCCCTGATCAACCTAACCATAAACAAAATACTAAATCCATATGCAACAATAATCATTTACAAATTTGCAATCATGTATTCCAACTTTCTTATCAGTTATGATCAAATCAAAAGCCATAAACACGAACACAAATAAAAAATAAAAAAACTAAAATACACCATTATCAAATTGCAAACCAAAAAGATAGGATTTTGAAATACCCTTTTCAATATTTCACAATAAATAACTCAAATTTTCTTAACCCCAACAGAAAAAAAAACCCTATACAAGAGTTTGATAAAAGATAATCATAAACAAAACAACTAAATATATAAGCAATAATAATCATATTACAATCATGCATTCCCATTCTCTTGTCACTTATGGTTAAATCAAAATCCATAAAAATGAACGCAAATAAAATAAAATAAAATAAAAACCTAAAATACACAATTATAAAATTGTAAACCAAAAAGATGGGATCTTTAAATACCCTTTTCAAGATTTCACAACAAATTACTAAAATTTTATTAACCCCAATAAAAAAACCAAACTGGGTATGATCAGAATGAAATTTGAACCTATGCTAACCGAATCTCGAATAAATGATCAAAAATAACTATAAACAAAATCACAAAATCTACATGCAATAATAACTATTTAACAATCATACATCCCCATTCTCTTGCTACTCATGATTAAATCAAAATCCATAAACATAAACACAGATTTTTTAAATAAAAAAAAAACCTAAAACACACAATTATCAAATTGTAAACCAAAAAGGTTGGATTTTTAAATACCCTTTTCAAGATTTCACAATAAACTACTCAAATTTTCTTATTTTCTTAACCCCAACAAAAAAAGCAAACTGGGTATGATCAGAAAATGAAATTTGAGCCTATGCTGATTGAATCTTGAAAAAAGATTGCGTAAAGCAATTACCTTTGACCTGCGAAGATCAGATAAGGATAAGATTTAAACAATGGGGTTGACGAAGAATGAATGGTGAAGGTCCGAAGACCTTGGGGGATTAATAATAATAATAAACGGTTTAATGGATTCGATTGGTGTTGTTGTAATTGTAATGTTTGTATGAATGAATCCTTGATCGGAATGGAATAATGTGTGCCGTTCGAATCCGAAGAATCTTCTAGACCCTTTGGGTTTGGTTTATATTATATTCACATCCCTCTTATTATTTACACTTTAACCCTATCTGCTTTAGATTAATGCTAGTTCAAACCCTGTATTTGGGAAGCAAAAGAAGATGCACGAAACCCGGCCGAAAAAAAAACCCAAAACATTTAAGACGGGTATTCAAGTATGAAACTAGTAACAAAAAAATTCTATGTATTTAACACGGGTATAGTATTACAAGATAAAGTCTAACTAGTAAACTCATTTACTATATAAGAAGACTGAATTTTTTTAATACGTTATATAATATTTAAAATAAAAAAGTTGTATGTTGAAGTTGTTAAAAAGTTTAAATTATTAGAGTTATGGAATTTCTAAATGTTTAATTGAGTATTTAATATCTCAAGTTGATTTTTAGATGAGCTTAAAATTAGATTAGATTAAATTATAGGCAATGAGCTTTTTTAATGGTAATTTTTTCGTGTAACATCATAAAGAGATATTGATGCCTTTCGACATACACATGAATCCTAGAGACAATGAGTAATAAATGCTTAACGAGCATGAGCTCGTATATAAATCATGTTTTTTTTTTATTATTATATATGAAACTAAGATTAATGAAAACTACCAGATAGCTATTTCCATCCCTACCTACACAAAACACATGCAACATGCATAATGCACCATGAAGTATAGGCAACAATAGTTTTTTTAGTGTTCTTCTTTTCCTAAAAAGCAATAAATTTCATTACTCTTGCATTAAGTATCATGAAATATAGACTAATATTTATTAGATAGAATATGTTAGTTATGGCTTATTGCGTAATGATATATTTTGTCTTATAACTTTGGTAGCAAAAATCTCGCTGGAATTTATCTAGGGAATATTTTAAGTTAAGATTAATATTGGCCGGCCAAAAATTGGCTCATTAAAATCCAATACCCTTTATTTTCTTTGTACCTTAAACATAGGAGCAACTTTTGTATAAGAAATAGTGATCGCAAAAATAATAATATATCACTACAACTAAATACCCAAATATATATTATGATATTTGTATTACATTAGAGAACATTAAAATGCAACATTTAAACTAGGTGTGTATAGCTTAAATTCCAATTTGCAAGTTTTTATTATTATTATTTTTTTTAATAACTTACCTCTTATTTAGACAAAATGGTAAAACTCGTCCTTTATGTTTGCTTGAATTTTCATCGGTAGTCCTTTACAAAGATTCTTTATGTTTAAAATATGTATCATGTTTCGTCCTTTCGTCATAACCCAGTTAATTTTTCTTATTAAATCTAGTTATATGGAGGGTAATTTTGTAATTTTAATATTATTTAATATAAATACAGCTAAAAGAATAAATATTTATAAATAATAATAATAATAATAATAATAATAATAAATCTTTTTATCTTTTGTTTTCTCTCTCTCTCATCCATCCCCACCCTCCATCTTCATTCTCTGCATCCACCACCACCATCACCACCACCACCATTACCATCACCTACCATCTTCTCCGGCAACCCTGTATATATACACACAACTCAAACTTGTACATACACCATCTCTCTCTCTAATTTTATTTGTAAACCCTAACTTTATGCTATTTTTGGGGGTATTTAAACCACCACCGCCACCATCTCACCGGCCACTGGAAAACGAACCTGCTAATTGAATCCACTAAAGATGCCAAAGCTTTGATCCCACTGGAACCGATGATGGCGGCGGCGGAAGGGGGTTTTCGACGGCGGAGACATAGGTTTCCGTTTCGCCGTTGCTGGAGTTTTGGTTTTCGCCAACGCCGGCGGTTTGAAGGTAGATTCGATGACAGAATCGAGCAGCGAGAAAAACGGCCACGGCGAGGTGTAATTATCGGAACCCAGTTGCAAAACCAAACCCTTTTCAACTTTATACCTCTTCTTCAAAGTATCGATTCGATTCGGTTCTTGCACTGTACGTCAGTCCGGCGAGCTTTCTTGGCATGGCCGTGATGGGCGTTGACGGCGTTAGCGACTTCCTGCCAGTGTTGTTGACGGAGACTGCCGGTGTTGAGTTTGAGGGGTTGATGGGTGGTGGTTGGTTATGGTGTTGATGGTGGGTTATAATTATCTGGGGAAGAAGACGATGGTTTAAAAGAAAAAAAACTTTTATTTATTTAAGGCCCCAAATTTTAAGTCAATTACACAAATAACCCCTGAAGGGATAAAAAGACTAAATTGCCCTCACATGAGATGCACATGACTGGATTTAACGAGAAAAACTAACCCTTGTTAGTGAGAAGGACGAACCATGCAACGTTTTTTGAACATAAAGGATGTTTTCTGTCATTAAGTTTGTCAAAGGACGTCCATTGAAAAACCATGTAAACATAAAGGACGTTTTTTGCCATATGTCTCTTATTTATATATAACACAAACCGAGCTACATCTGGATAAACATGTGTACAGAAAGAATGAGACCCAAACAAGTCATGGCCTGCCACACAAACAACAAATGATGAAATGTTTGTAAGAACTCGTCATGCCCCTCACTTAAACAACTTATTGGGACTCCATAAAAGCCATACATAATAGCATTAAACCATTCCAGGTGGGTCAACAAACTAAATAATCTATGATGTTTATTGAATAAACATGTTAAACTAGTTTTCTAACAAAGTCCAAAATTAACACGAACCTAACCAATAAGCAAAGATTTCGTAACAATCATGGACCATCCCAAAAGGCCAAAACAATGTTTCACCAATCCCTAACACTGCATTCTCGGGTTTAAAATACAAGGAAAAAATATGATAAGATTAGATAGAGAAATAAATGAAAAGAAATTATATACTTAAAAGACATTCTCGAGTTAAATTAAAAAAAATGTTTATTACATTCTTGAGTTAGATTGGAATGAAAATATAGGGAAAAAATTGTAATTTTACAATTATGTCCTCATAGCAATATGGAAAAGAGAATTAAAATATGGTAAATTGGTAATATGCTAATGAGATATAGACTTTTCTTCACAATCCGGCCATATTTGGCAGGAAAGTTTTGAAGAAAAAAATGCTTAACTTTTCTTTTCATTCTCTTTCTTTTCTTTTAGTAAAAAAACTCAAGAATGAAAAAAGAAAAATTTCCTTATCTTTTTTTTTTCTAATCTTTTTAATAAAAAACTCAAGAATGCAGTGTAAACCTTTTCCAATAGTACACTTTTGAAAACAATGGACTTTCTAGTTTTGACTATTGCTTTTTTATGTAGTTTTGAAGAAGCTATACAAAGACTCCCTACGTTACTAATCAATACCCAACGATTTGATGTTGCACAACTATATAGGATGTATGATTTGTTGATCTACAAGGGCAAACAATGTGATGGTGGGTATATGCTTGTGTATTCATATGATAGCTAGCCAGCTAGGGCAAGCTATGCTTGTTTATCAAGTATTATAATGTTTAAACTAGGGTTGAGCTCGGTATCAGTACCGAAAACCGTTAAAAATGGATGTCGGTATGGGAAATACTCGATCGATACCAATATCAAAGGCAAAAATCAACAAAAAGTTGGTTAACTATCAGTATTATACCAGTCCCGAATTCTTACAAAGTTGATACCAAATTGATACCGATACCGTTTGCGCATCCCTAGTTTAAACCCATATCTAGGGTAGAAAAGGGTACCAGCTAAGTAGATTTATTTTTAACCCCTCCTAATTTACAAAAATACAAGTTTATCCCCTAGACTTTTGTAGGCAGTTTGCTGGTGGGTCACAGTCCACGGCCGGCCATGGTGATGGTGGTAGGTAGTTGACAAATGGCAACCAATAAACGCGTTCCATGAAAACCCAAATGAACGTATTTATACCCCACAGCCACAACCAAACCCTTTCAATCTCTGTATTCAACTCAACAGCTTTCAACTGCACAAGATATTTCAAGGTCAGTCTTTAGTCTTTATCATAATCACCATATGCTGATAGACATAATCAATTACATATTTCACTTTTATGATAATATTATTATTCGCCTTTGTTCCATTTAAGTGGTTTCCTGTAACTACTAGGGATGAGATCAGTACCGAACCGGTACCTACTAATACATAATATCTAGAAAAGTGTGTGCAGAGTCTATCGGTACAGGTACATGTACCGAAGATACTGATATTGAATTTCTGGAAAAGCGGGTACAGAATTTATCGGTATGGTACCAAATGCTCATCCCTAACTGTAACTACCCGTTGTCCGTAAAAAAAGCGAGTGGAATCAACTGTATATTAATCTGTTTGGAATGAGGGATTATTAATAAACAAGCCATGCTAATTGACCAATAATTTATGTTCAGAATTACACCAAAATAATGGCTCAATCAGCAAGTAATGCAGAGAAGAAGCTCATCAAGATTGATGTGACTTCAGACAGTGTATGCCCGTGGTGTTTTGTGGGTAAAAAGAATCTAGACAAAGCTTTAGCTTCATCGAAAGATCAATACGATTTCGAGGTTTGAATTCTCTCCATTAATCCTTACTTTAAGCTGTTTTGTTCGGTTTCGTTTATGCCATCATTTCTGCAGATTAACTGGCACCCTTACTTGCTTGACCCTTCTGCACCTAAAGAAGGAATTAACAAGAAAGATTTCTACAAAAACAAGTTTGGTGCTCGTGCTGATCAAATACTTGCTCGTATGACTCAGGTATCTCACTTTGCCTTCTCTTTCATCTATTCACTTGTAATTTTCAGTTATTCGGATGATAATATATAGCCTGTAAACGAACCGAACGTTCATGACCTGTTTGGCGGGAAGTTTGTTTATATTTGTTTATTTAGTTAAACGAACGAACATGAACACACGTATTGTTCGTCCATTTATCGTGAACGTCTGTTTATGTTCATTCGTTAATGTTCATTTAATTTTTTAATAAATACATAAGTAGTTATATTTACACATATACAAGCATACTACGAAATCATTTAAACCACTAATCATGAATTCATGATTGATATTCTGAATAAATCATGTAAATTTAACCTAACTTAGATGTTTTTTTGGATAAATTGTGATGTGTTAGACTTGTTCATTTGTGTTCATTAATGAAGACTCATGTTCATTTGTTTTCGATTATATTTGGTCAATTATGTTCATTTGTGTTTATTTTTGTTCCTTTAAGTCTGTTTATGTCCGTTTACGTTAGTTAACTTTTCGTTTACGTTTTAAACGAACACGAACATGCCCGTTTTCTTAATGAACGAAAACGAACAAAAAATTTGTTTGATTATATGTGCGTGTTCGTGTTTGGTTCATGTTCGGTTAAAGTTAAAATGTTAAACTAACACACATTGTAATATTGCAGGTTTTTAAAGGAATTGGACTGGATTATGACGTGTCTGGCCTAACGTAAGTTGTTCTCTTATCGCGGTCTGAATTATAATTGCTTTAACGAGCTCATTTATTGTGTTTTATTTGGGAAACAGAGGAAGTTCCCTGGATAGCCACAGGCTCATACTTTTTGCAGGGAAGCAGGGGCTTGATAAGCAGCATAATCTTGTGGAGGAGTTAATGAGTGGGTATTTCACACAGGGAAAGTTTATTAATGACAGGTAATTTTTATCACTTTATGTTATGAATTTTATGTCCAAAAAGGAAAAAGAAACACAATTTATTAATATTGTTTCAAATCCAGGGACTTTCTTGTGGAGTCTGCAAGGAAAGTTGGTATAGAAGGAGCGGACGAGTTTCTTCAAGATCCAAACAATGGACTCGAGGAGATTAATGAAGAACTCGGGAAGTACTCAGCTAACATAGGGGGTGTCCCTCATTATGTGGTATGCAATTAGGAAAATATGATTTACTGTAATAGTTGGTTTCGGTTACAGATTGTTATATAACTGAATGTCTGTTTGTGTGTTGCAGATTAATGGAAAGCATAAGTTGAGCGGTGGCCAGCCTGAAGAAGTATTCCTCAAAGCTTTTCAAGTAGCTGCTAACTGAGTCATTTAAGTTGTTCTTATTATATATGTGTGTATGTGTGTGATATATTCACTTTCTGAAAACTTCACTTAAATAAATTTGGTACTCGTGGGATTCTGTTCTGTTTTGACAATTGATATAAAAACAAACTACTTCGCAAATTCAAAACTGATATGTGTCACAAGAATATAAGCGCATTTTACCTGCGACAGGCATGTATTATGCAAGAAATTTCTTCAGGAACTTATGAGTAGCTTGGGACATCTTTGAAGAGAACATACTATATATATAATAACAAAAAGAAACAGTATTCATCATAGGAAAAAACAGCCTGTGACAGAACTAAAATCGAGCAAATTTCCAATTTTTTTACATGAAAAACACTTGATAACATGTGGGTATTCACAATGAATTTACAAGCTGTTTTCTTGATCTCTTAATTGTATTCGTTTCTTTACGGGTCTCAGATTACGCCTCAATAGTTTCGTCAAATGCCATCACCTATAGAAGCCAAAACATCCACACATGTTTACTCACATATAGTTGCATTCAAGCACATAAACATATATAATGTACTTTACCTTGCCACAAACAGGGCAGTTTTCACTTCTTTCCATCCACTCGTATATGCAACCGAGGTGAAAATGGTGCGAACACTTTGTAATTATCTTAGGATTTTCTGTAGTATATTCTTTAATAGAGAATACAAAAAACAACGATAAGTGTATATATTATAAAAAGTAGATAATTATTTCAGAATTTACCTTCAAGACACGTTGGACACACGTCTTCATCTTCAGACGGTGAAAGTATATGTGCAAATCCAGTTGCCTCTTTTGGAGATAAAAGCTTAATGGAAGACTTTGTGTAGGGCCCTTTCGTTTCATCTTCACAAGTCAAGTTATTATTCCATTTGCTTCCAGCACATAACAGATCTGTCTCCATATCACTGTCACTTCCTCTTAACGGGTCGCCTTCTTCCAGTGACCGACTCGACCCTTTTTCCCGTCTTGAAACCAGCCCGTCTCTTTGAAGACGAATATATCTCGGGTCAACATCATATGGCAAAGGTCTTGGTGGGGCCCGATAAACACCGGATAATGAGCTATCAAGTGATGCTGATGAATTAAAAGACGTTGTCCCCTGCATTGATGAAGGGCTTTGAAGCCTCACATGTTCATCCCCTCTTTGAAATAATGATGTGTACTATTATTCAAACAAAAACATATAATAAATCCCACAAAATGACAAATTAAGAGACTTTGGATATACACTTATTACATACCAAATATAAGAAATTCTGAAGAAAGCATCGAAGGCAAATGCAGTTTCGGTATATAGAACTGTTGGGATTAACATAATCTTCACACTCGTTATGCAAGCAACAACAAACAGCACCCATGATGATAGCTTTAATGCAGGTTAACTGCTAACAAGATTTTATACCAAAACTGAGAGAGGAATTGAGGCTCGCAGAAATGTTAAATGATTCTGCGGACCAGTAAACCCTCTCTGTATACGCGTGAATTACTCAACTGATTACTGATTCAAATATGCTTCACCACCTGCAACAGACCAAGAACACATTTATAAAAGATTGTTCATTCAGAAGTATATCAAAACATGTTAATCTTCAGTAAATGATCCCTTTACAATATTTCAAAAACCCATAAAGCTTTCACCTTTCAATCATAAAACCCTAAAACAAATAATAAATAGTGCTGAAAAAAATTGAAACTTGATCTTAATTCCTTAAAAAGATTGATACCCAGATTGGGTATGAAACAAGTTAGCGTTTTTATGCCAAAAGTCAAATATAAAATTAAACCCTTTTGAAATTATTTTAAATCTTGCAAACAAATTCAAGAATGAAATGAACATAATTGAGCATCGACCCAGAAAACCCCATTAAAATATAATCTGGAATGAATCAATTAATCGCAACGATTAATAATATTTAATTAGAACTTTGAAGAAAATAGGGTACCTTATATGACTGAAAGAGGTTGATGATATGATTAGAAGCAGAAATCTTGATTGATAATTGGGATTGTGATGTTTATGTTTTGTATGATATCATCATATTATTATCAATCAGATGATTACGGCAAATTGTTGAGCATTTATTTGGATTTTACGGCGACAAAGACTACGCGCTATCAAATGAACTGAAATATTTTAATTAATCAAGTTATTATAACGGAGAAGGTATGTATGTATGTATGTATGGGTCCTCATATAAAAACTTATCTCTTACAAGATATATACATTTTTTATTTACTTTCGGTATTGGGCAAATATATAATAAGCTTAAATAAATTTTCTAGTATCAAAAACATATTACAAATGTGAAAAAACACTAACCGGACCCCGGGCAGATTACGTGTAACCTGGGGGTTAGATAGCTGTTTCCCACGAGGGGTTAGACCCAGGG